>NW_027176528.1:0-405000 GCF_023349555.1 Cebidichthys violaceus | reverse complement strand
GTGGTCAATAGGAAAATCATGGCAAATGAATGAGTGAGGGAAAGCCTGCACACGGCTCTCAGCGGGGCGTCGGCTGCTCGCAGCTAACGGCGCCAACTGTGCTAACGGCGCCAACTGTGCTAACGGCGCAAGTGACGGCAACAGTGCAGACAGAGCTTACCTGAGTTGGGTGGGGGGGGCTACTTCAGTCTCTGCTCGGGTAGACATTACTCCACTATATTTTTACATATATTATGGTTCTTTTCTGCGATATTAATGCTCTGAATGTCACATAGAGGACCTTTAAGGTCAGACACGATGACTCTCGTGTAACATATCGGTTGTTTGCAGAAATGTACACGGCCAACATTTATTCCTGGCCACTGGGCCGGCAATTACCGACCATATAATGACAACACATTGAATCAGCAGTGAGCACACATGCGGTTGCTTTCCTTTCATTATGTAATTAAATGGTCCAGCACAGAAAGTCATTAGTTCATAATGTAGCCTTCAGCTCCAGCATATTTATTGCTGGCCTTACCTGACGTTAGAATTTCGACTGAGAAGTACTAATAAAACCCAGCAATTTGAGGGCCACGCAACAGTGTCTGCTTTCACCGCATGTGCAGTTCAACTGCGAGGACACACAAAAAAACGTTGTTAGTGCCATGCGCTTCTAATTCAGAGTTCCTCGTTGATGTACCTCCAATTTTTGTAGGAACCTAATTACATGCAAATTTTCTCCCATCATACCTTTTTTTTTTTTTTTGTATTTATCTACACCGTACAGATGGGGAAGCTTTTTTCCTTGACAGCTAAAAAAAAAAAAAAAAAAAAGCGAAAGCACAGTAGAGCAGCTTTGTCCATATTTGCAAATTTCAGCGTGTAATATTTGGGCATAAATCAAACGCGACTCCATTAGGAAGTCATTATGGTGATAAGGAGGTGGGGAGCTGTTAGACAGATGTTGTGAAGGCTCAGCTCTGGAGTAGCATGCGCAGCATCATTAGCCAGGAGTCTGTCTTTGGAAACGACGACATTAACGTGTGACTTTTTAACGAAAAATCTGCAAGTGAGCCTCCGAGCAATTCTTTGGGAATTTTGTTCATCCTCATTAGAACGGCGGAAAGTTTACATTTTCGGAATATGAATCGGGGGACGTCCGTTCATCACGTCCTCAGCAATGCAACGGACACACGTTTTCTAATTAAGAGTTGTTTGGATCATTTGTGAATGAGAAAAGAGGGGGTCTGACACTGTGGAGACAAACACACCGCCCAGTCCAGCCAGGAGGTTTAACATGACATGGATTCAGTGAGTAGCATTGTGTGAGCCCCCTTCTTTAGCCCATATTGACTTTAGCATATTAATTATCACAAGATGATTCTCAGGCAAGTTCTGGAGTTCTCAGTTATGTTTTCTATGATTTTAGAAGCAGATATGTGGATGTTTAGTTGTTATGAGGTCACTAGTATCAGATATATCAGAGTGTAAATTAATCTAAAAGTATATTTCTCATGTATATGTGTTGAGTTATGACTCTGAGAAGGAGTGCCATTGTTTTACGGGTAATGTGGCGATCATGTCCGGGCTGAAGGCTTTAGGTAAGGGTTGACTGAACTGACTTTCCTGGGGAAAGTGTGCGTCACTGTTTCAAAACCCTCTGATGTAAACAATCATTTTGGTCATGAAAACATGATCTGGTTATTTCCCAGAGGTAACTCCACCTTTACAGTGACCGCTTCCCAAAGATGCAGTGGTTTAAGTGCCCACCAAAGTCTTCCTGTGGTTTACAGAGACACAGGGGGACATCGTTGGCTTTGATATTTCCACGTGACTCTCAGTGTGCCAGCTCTATTTCTGTAGGTAAAGGTGCATGATGGTCAGAGCGGTGTAACTTTCGGAGTGATGAGGGCTTCCTTCGTGTTGACACTAATTCAAAAATCTTCAAATATACTGGGAAACAGTATATTTACAAAACTTTTTTTTTTCCCCAAAGCTACTAGATTATATAACTGTTTTGACTTAATGCCATCATTAAAGTCACTGTCTTTGCTCGTCGGTATATAAAAAGCAACGATAACTGCATTTCTATCCCGGGCAACACTTCTATGATTTTCAAATGTCTGATTATTCTCGCTCCTCAGTTGGAGTAATGACGGTAGTAATGAGCCCGTCCCATTTTAGAATAGAACTCTACTGTTAGATCATCATCGCTCTGAACCTTTTTAGCACATGCATAAACCGCCGTCTGGAGTGATGGTTAATGGCGTCTCTAGCCAGACAGCGGGCGGCGGCCCTGCTGGACTGTGAGGTTGTGTCAGTGCAGAGAGATGAGATAATATGTAAGATCACATGAGGCCACAGACCTGTGGCTCCTTTGGAAAGCCCCAAACAACTATGTTCTGTTTCTTAGACGGACTGCGGCCCGTTGGATTTGTATTTTTTTGACACGTGTCGGCAATGATGCCAATTTGCCAAAATGTAAACAAAAAATTGGCTAATTGGTTTAATGTAACCCTAGAGTGTAATTAAGCCCATGACAACATTATACTTCCTTTTTACGTCGTGGAAAAGCATCGTGGGAACCGTAGTTTCAAATATTCGGCTTGATTATTGTCCGAATAAGAAGTAAGACTTTCCTCTTATCATTCATGAACAGATATTTATTTTGTGATGAAAACCAGCGGCCATACCTTCATTTTAAGAAGAGGTGGGGTGCGTTGGGGGGGGTGCAGGATGCTGTCTGAGGCCTCTGGAGGAGTATCAGGTTCACTTCCACAAATACAGCTCACTGACACCTTTAATCCTGAAAGAATCGTCCGGATGCTTGAGCAGATCCACTGTGTGTGTGTGTGTGTGTGTGTGTGTGTGTGTGTGTTTGATACCACGAATGTTAATCCGGTGTTAAAGTTGTGAAGCCTGAACTCTGGCTCCTATGTGCTTCAGGCTTTTGCGGCCGTGCTCCTGTTCCTCACCGGCTCGCCGTGTGTGCTTCCTTTCCCACAGATCTACATATTTGAAAATAACATCTACTACCAATCGGATGTCAAGAGCAACTCCCTCCGGCTAACGTCCTCGGGGAAGGAAGGGATCGTCTTCAACGGGATCGCTGACTGGCTCTATGAAGGTACGCGTCACCTTGTCGTACGGTCTGAGGACAGAACTAGCCGTAGAGTGCGGCTCAGACCTTTTTCCTGGTCGCTGCTTGATGAACCCCGAGACAGAATCTCAACGACAAACGTGAACGCCATGTCAGATAATCAAGCAGTGCAGCGCCGATGATAATATCTGACTTCATTTTCAAAGTTGTTGGCAGACTGTCTCATTAAACCGTAAATGCCCGTGTTCAGAAACATTACCTTATAAAAGGCAGTGATTAAATATTCATAATGTTTGTTCTGGTGCAGATATCGTCCCGCCGGGAGTAAAGGAGTCTCTTTATGTGCTTTAAGTAAACACATGCCGCATGAACTCAGCCACTCTGGCCGATCTCTCCGGAGGAAAGAATATTATGTAAATCAAATCTAACGGCTAGTGGCCGCAGCCAATGCACCGTTATTTGCTTCTTCTTGTTTCCCTTTTATTCTTAGTTATATTTTTGAAGTATAATAATGATGATTTACACCGAAATGTTCCATTTTATTTTTTGTTTCCACATCATTGTGAGTTTGTGACTATCCATGAAGAACTTTATAAAAATGTTGTGAGGATTTTCTATCAAATGACAATTAGAATACATTTAAACATTTATGATTACTTGAAATCAATGGGATATATAAACGGTAATCTACTGTATACTTTAAAGTGACAGAACAGTCGTCTGCTGAATGTTAGTGACATTTAAAGAAAGTCATATCAAAAGTTTGACATTCATACAAATAGTCACTGTAATCATTCAGAGTGTTAACACAGATGATGAATTGTTGAATGGGGTGTCGTGCTTTTACTGCAATTCGTCGACTTTTTGGTATAAGATTTACCCTGACCTCATCTACATTTCATCCTCAATGAAGGTTAGTTAATACTTAATTACACATGTTATGTCGGTAACAGATAAACAGATAGAAATGTCCACACAGAGTAAAGTATCTGGTCTAAACTTCTAGGTCCAGTGTACACAGCTGGATTATGCTGTGATTTAAAGCTGCCAGAAGTAGAGGTTCCAACTTTGACCCCAGTGATGTGGTCAAAAAATGCTAAAATCATTTAAAGATTCTACACGTAGCTAAGCCAGCTTTAAAGGACCAGCAGAAATGGAAATATTCATAACTACTGAAACTAAGAATTAGCTCAGAATGAGCGCTTCACATCCGAATGTCCTCTTTACGGAGTCGGCCATCTTGCACCACCATGTTTCTACAGGAGCCCAGAAAGGACAAACCAAACACCGGCTCCAGAGAAAGGCTTTTGTTCTTTTAACGTTTTTATTTCTTTCGTCTTCTTCTGAAACAGAGGAGATCCTTCAGACCCACGTGGCCCACTGGTGGTCACCTGACGGAGAGAGGTTGGCCTTCCTGGTCCTCAATGACAGCCTGGTGCCCAACATGGCTCTGCCTCGCTTCACTGGCATGACATACCCCAAAGGAAAGCAATACCCATACCCCAAGGTAAACATCCGGACATTTCAGTTTTGAAATATTATTTATGGAACACAGGCTATCGCACTGACTGCAATATTTGTGAATCAAGTGGATTCACTTTCTTATTCCCTGTATTGTAACACTTTCATATCTCAGCTTTACATTTTCAACGCAGTTTGAAATCAGCGAGCCAAAAAAAGAACAACAGGTTGTGTCTCTTCGAGTCTGTGCCTCTCGCACACACAGATAAAACACAAAGTAGTTGGCTAGCTGCTATAGCTTAACATTCTCTGAAAATCTCTCCATCGGGCTCTCTCTCTCTCTGTGCAAGTCTTCTTGGAAACACAGGAAATCAAAAGTGTGATTTGTTGCAGGTGGAGTGAAAAAGAATAATGCAAATGCCCGTTCTTTACGATTGTAGCTTACCATTGCATCAGCGAAGTGTTTCTTCAATGCAGCCGTGTTTTACGTCTGCTGTTCAGTACGTCACAAAACTCTGAACAGTTCCTGCAAAGCTACACATGCATGGTTGTCTAACTGGATGTGCATTTAAAAGAGTTTAAAGGGGCTCTTAAAGGTGTGTTCTCATTGAATTATTCATTCCAAATCACTTTAGAAGTCACTCTTGCCATGTTGTTATGGCGCACGCATGGAGCGCTTGCTGATGTGGGGCTTTTGTCTAAAGTCTGGACTTGTTTGGTTCTGCAGGCTGGCCAACCCAACCCGGCGGTGAAGCTCTACGTTGTGAACCTCTACGGGCCGACGCACACGCTGGAGCTCATGCCTCCAGAGACGCTCAGGCTACGGTGAGGGGAGCTGCCTTCTGTTTGTTGAAACCTCTGCATCGGCCGCAGGAGGCTTTAGACACTTTCAAACTTCACGTGATCAGTTTTGCTTACTGGACACTCGGCACCTTTTTAATAAGGGGACACCGTGCGCACTGCAGCTTGCTGTGCCCCTGCATTGCAGTTACAGTAGTTGTAACTTCTACTTTCAGTGGGGAAACAAAGTAAAGGACAAACAACAATGCATGCAGCTGCATTTGTCATTTCAACGTATTTTATAAACCTCAGATTAACCATCAGACCGCATCCCTGAATGCCAAAACCCACTTATGACTTCCTGTCAACAGGACGTTTTTTTACTCCATCAATGTATTTCACTGTGGTGGACTGAGTCCTGGACCGCTCTGCAGACTTGAACCAGTATTTGTGTCGTAGGGTTTTAAGGACCAGTGTGCTGGGAAATGAACCTGCACCCTTTGTTCAATTGACAACTGACTTTCATCTACGGTAACGTTATCTCACAAATCAAATACCGACACTCGGTCAGTGGCCCTGAGCGTCTGATGCCGACTTAGCGAGGCACCGTTTAGCATGAGGGCTTTCAACTTACTCCAATGTAAACCCATCCGTGTCATTCCTAGAAGGTCTGAGGGTGGCGGGTCAAACAAACACAGGACTTTCACTCAGGAGACCTTTGTGTCCCGTGAGAAAACCAAAGTCAATGTTTACATATTTTACTGTAGCTTTATCACGCGGTGAATACATGGTTACGTGATTTTATTAATGCCAGTCACATAACAAACACACTTTTTTAAACCCAAACAACAACTTTTTCCTAAACCGAATCGAGTACTTTGGTTGCCTAAACCTCTTTTTGGAAGGGTATTTTAAAAAAGAGACTGTATGCATGTAACAAGCAGAAACTGACCCGCGGTCCCTGACGCGTCCAGAACTGACACTAGAGGGGAAACTACAGCGTCATAGTTTGAAATTGTGTTCATAAAATACAAAACAATAACCTTAAAATAAACGTATATGATGATAACCAGCGTGGTTTTCATGTTTTTCATAGGGAACATTATGTTACCATGGTGAAGTGGATCAGCAAGACCAAGACATCGGTGAGGTGGTTGAACCGGGCCCAGAACATCTCCATCCTGACCGTGTGTGACACCACCACTGGAGCCTGCGTCACGGTGTGTGTGTGTGTGTGTGTGTGTGTGTGTGTATATGTGTGTGTGTGTGTGTGTAAGAGAGAGAGAGAGAAAAAGAAGTGTGTTTCCTTGGGTGGAAAAGGAGACTTTGTGTTCACGTTGGTGAAGTAATCATCTAATCAGGGAATGTATTAGAATGCCACCTGATGCTCTACATTTACTTCATAGTGCTCTGTGAAGGGTTGACACTTGTTAAAGCCTAGTAACAGTTCTTGACTCATTATCTCCGTGATCCACGATTTCCAAGGTAACACTCTCGTGAGCAGAGAAGCAGAAATGTGTGTTAATCGGAGAAATGAGTCTGAGCTGGTGTAAACGAAAATGTAAATATCGAGGTACTTTGTGGTGCTTCTGCCTCCAACGAAAACAAATTAAAAAAAAAAAAAAAAGAACGAGGCGCTGCTTTCTGATAGGACCAGAGCCATACGATCCCGCTCCCTTCAAAGACCCCACTGATCGTTCCCCGGCACATCTTTTAGTTTTCTTACTTTGACTCATTTTCCTCACTGAGTGGTCGCCATCTGCTATGTTGCCATGCCTTCTAAAGGAGAGGAGCAGCATCTGTTACTCACGTTGGACAGAAAGTGCAAGTGTACGAGATGCAAAGTCTGGTTTTGAGCATCAGTGCTAGCATCAACAGTGTCCATCGCATCCTGGGAACATCAACACTCTCGTTAGCGCTGTAGTATTTGCATAAACTCTGCGGGTATGATCGCCTCTTTTGGTTTGGACGAGTCGCAACCACCGGTTACCACTGAAACTGTCTCGTGTTGAAACACGCAGATGAAGTAAAATAACAGAGAAATTCATAAGGAATGTCATGAGAAAATGAGTTGGTGGTGATTAAAACGTCTTCAGAAGTAGCCTAAGACAAATGCATTCACCTCTCAAATCACGGCATGTTTCTCTGACGTTACAGTTATTCTAACCCGATGCACTACTTCGGCTAATATCTCCTCTTGGTCCTCTAAGCCTGTGGTTCTCAACTGGTCTGGCTGCGGGACCCACCATCACCCCTTAATGACAAGCCGAGACCCGAATTTCTCAATCCATATCTCATGTAGTCGGTGTCGTACGAAAACAAACTGTGTGTGTGTTCTTCTATACTGTGAAATAGCGGGTGTCTATTAGCACTACAAGGCATTAACGCCAAATACTGTTAAGGAGTGTGAATAACTCCGCTGCATAAAAAAAAATAAAAAATCCCCTTCAAAATAAAAGCACAGGATTTTTTTTATTTTTTCCAGGCAAAGGGCCGTGACCCACTGAAAACGGGTCCACGACCCACTTTTGGGTCGCGACCCACCAGTTGAGAATCACTGCTCTAAGCTGTCCGTTATGTGTCGGTTGGCGTGTTGGGGAAAAAAAACCATATCCGGTGTTAATGCACAGACCAGTGCCCGTGCTGCTTTTGATAATCGTCACGGTCTCGGAAACACACGAGGCACACTGCTTTTCGAACGTCCATTCTTGAATAAAAAGCTGTTTCCGTTGTCTCCTTCTCCGTCGGGAATGACTTTTCTCTGAGTCGCTCGTTCCTCCGTCCGCTGCCTCTCGTCTTGCCTGTTGTTTGTGTCGATGTCTCTCGCTGACTCGAGTCACGATGCTTATCGGGATACGCAGATCTGGTTTGGCGCCCGAGTAGCATCGCGTGACACGATTTACACGCAACCGGCGAGAAAACCTGCGCTCGTTAAAACAGAAATGCTGGGACAACATTTTATCATTCTCAATGATGGATCAGCTATAGCGACCTCTTTTTGTCGCCTGTATGAATTAATCCCTGACACGCCTGCTGAACCTAGTTGCTGAGCCATGATATGAATGGCGTTTGAGGGCAGGGTTTAGAGAGCGGCCTGTGGCGTCCGGTCCTAGAACACCATGCCAGGGAGGAGTAAACAGAACACTAGAGAGACAATAGAAACAGCTTGAGAGTTATTGACATGTTCCCAAGCTCCAGTCGATCATTTACTAACCGAGTCTCTAAATCTCTTGGTTACAAGGACATGCGGATGAACTCCAAATGGTGGAAAAACCTTAAGTGATGATTATTTGAAGAAAACATCTGCTGCTGTAAACTCCTTCCATGTTCTCTCCACCACACTTGGACGACGCAGAGCAGCGTTAACCCGGCAGTTGAACCGTGGAACCCGCTCTCCAGTTCTGTTTTTTTTTTTTTTTTTCTTCCTGATTTGGTGCGATTTAACCAACAAACATGCCTCCCAGCCAAGAGGCAGCTTAGCTCAGGCTTGGACCAAACGCCCCGGACTCCTCTGCCAAACCTCTCCGGCTCGCGGCTCATGCCTGCGTTAGTGTGAAAGGGGTGGCTCGGACTGGGAATGGCGTCCCTGGTGGCGGTGTTGAAATATACCAGGAAAAACAAGAGGTCCATTATGTGACGGATGAGTCCGTCTAGAAAATATGCCGCTGAAGTGTTATTCCAAAATAGGTTTACGCATAATATGAACAAATAGAACACATTATCAAGCATCTGCGTCTATTGTCCGCTGTTTGAAAACCAGTGAGTCAGTGTACTCAAGAGAGGAAGGCTGTAAAGACGGGGGGGACTTTGATGATCTGGGTGTATTAAGTGCAGACTGACATTTTGCTCTGCCATCTTTTTTTTTTCCAGAGACATGAAGAAAGCTCCGAGCTGTGGCTTTCCAAGCAGGTAAAGTGCTCTCCTTTTCCGTGGGTCGTAGTCTGTCCTCAATCATTTTTGAAAGCATGCGCTCCACTGCCATAATTCCTCTTGATGTCATTAATTTCCATTCTAGTATCTTTCAAATAATGGCACATAAAAGGGACAACTTCACCAATTACCCACTTCATGTCTGGGTATTTCTATGCACACTATGCTCTTAGTCGTCCTCCAAAAAAAAAAATCCCTCACCCGATGACGCAAACCCAGGATGAGTGGCGGCAATGAAGCGCTCAGTGTCGACCCGCTCGAATTATTCCCTTCTGCAGGTAGAGGCTCTGGAAGCAGGGACCTGCTGCTCTTCATCGTCACCTGTAGGATTTAGGAGCAAAGAACAGAGCCTTCCTTGGGAGATAATGAAGTGCTTTGTGGGGGATTAGGACAAGTTGAAAATCAAAGCAGCTGCAGTTTAAATCAATGTTTCCATTCGGTCGGTATATAGTTCATCCGTGAAATGTGAAAAAAACTGCAGCGCACAGTGAGCTTTTTTTTAGAATGTCTTCACTGTAAGAAAAACAACATTTGAATATCCTTTTCTACTCAAAATAGACTTCTGGAAAGAGTTCAGTGTAGCTGTAATAAATCATCAACGGAGCCATGGACAGTCAATAACCTGGCATCAAATAAAATGCAGCAAGGTTAAAACGTGACACCGTACCATCAGTTCCTTCTAGATGTGGTTCTATGTATGTGTTTTCCTCCAAGTGTCATCACATTTATACTTGATGAACTCGATTTCCTCGGTGCACAGTATGGATATGTACTTATTTGAAGTATTTAATAACTTTAGCTAAGAATGTCCAGAACTATGATTTTCTGTCTGGCCCAGACCAGTGCTGTTTTAAGTATCCACACGTTTACTTGAGAAAAGGTAGTAATACCACAAAGTAAAATCCTACATTCAGAATGTTACTGAAGTAGAAGTATGTGTCTTATCAATGGAATGCACTTAGAATATAGAAAAAAAGCAAAAATATTGATTATCGCTGCAGGTTGACCCCTGTCATATTATATATTAGTAGATTCTTGTTATTGATTTGTTATTGTGTGTTTCGTTTGCTTTCAGATAAATTAGTTTCATTTAAAGCAGCTAAACCGGCTACGTTAACAAAGGGAAGAGAGCTTGTAACACAGTCCTTCTGTTATAAACTGCAACTCCCCACGCCCAGTCCCCTGATGACATCACTATGACGTCATTAACCCGTTGTTTCTCAGGTAGAGCCGTGCTCCCCACAGAGGCTCAATGGGTGTGTATGTGTAAAATCAGTTTGCCACCAGAGTGGTAAATGGTGCACTTTTCTCTCTGCTGATCATGCTAACTACCTGTTTCCCTTCCCGGAAAATTGTTCACCCTTTTGTTAGAGCAATCTGGACAATAGCAAAATAGACATTTATGAATATAATGATGCTGCAAATTACTACTTTCTGGCTGAAAAAGTGGTTTGACTGTAGAGCTCGAGTCAAACCTTTTTACGACAAAAATAGAAATCCCACGTTTGTGAAAATCTGGTTCCTGTCTAATGTTTGACAGGAATGTGTTGTGATCGATGCTGTGCAGTTCATCTACCTTTGCTTTACTGCAGAACCAAGAACCGGTGTTCTCCAAAGATGGCAGCAGATTCTTCCTGACTGTCCCGGTCAAACAAGGAGGACGTGGAGAGTTCCATCACATCGCCATGTTCAGCACACAGGTGAAGGCCCGGTTTACAGTCGCTCACCCTGAAGTTGAGGCCCACAGTGTTTACGACCACAGGATCTGGCTGAGTCCTTTATTCTGACAGGATGGATGTTGTGTGTTTCCGCAGCTTTAACGGACCTCTTTAATGTCATGTGCAGCCGAGTGTGTGCTTTCAAATAGTTCAACCAAAAATTGAGGAAATTACTCACAGCAGCCTGTGGTTGACACGCTGTTGTTGAGCCGTTAATTGAAGTGTTGCCGTTATTGAGATACTTCTTGCAAGTGATTGATGACCCTCTCCAACAGTAGAGGCCCAACTCATCAACACAGACACTGAAACGTCCCCATCCGTATCCGAAGAAAAGTTTCATGTTGGATTTTAGTAATGTTAGTAGAGGTGGACGGGGGTATTTAAAAGAGTTTCCAGACCTGCCGCCTCTATGGTCAAGGTTTGGGTTGAGCTTGTGGTTTGGTCACGGTTAAAGGTTAAAGGTTAAAGGTTAAGGTAAGATCATGGTCACGGTAAGACGTAGTGTCCAAGTCACACCGCATTAGCACATAGAACACAAAACATAGAGGCTGCAAAAAACAGACCACAACCAATATTTCAATTTTAGGTATTTTTAACACGTTGTTCTTGAAAAAGTGTCTCGTTAGGACAGTTTTGCATGCCCTACCACCCACCAGCCTCTTTCCTAAAGGTGTGTTCAGTTTTGGTTCGTGTTTGTCCAGTCTTTGGTGTGGAGTGTGTTTTGTAATCTTTTCTTGCTGCGCGTCTATTGAGTCACAAACCCTCTGGATAAGCATACAATTAAGCAAACATGGATATGGACATTTACACCTGGTGTTAATATGCGTCTCCAGTGAGATCGGATGCGGTGAGGAAGCCTGATCCCCGTTAGCCGTAGCCGTAGCCGCCGTAGGCAATGCTAAATAGCTCAGCTGCGATATGGATTGCTAAAATTTGCTTGTAAACTTCCGTCGGACCAAATTCAAGGCAAACACGTGGTCTCATCTTGACTCACGAGTGTCTTGAACATTCATTTTTGACAAGCACTCTTGCCGCTTTCTTGCGAGTAGCTTAGCGCGCTCACTCGCTAATGGCCGCCTCCTTCTTGTTTTGCTGCATTGGCGGCCTTTTTTTTTTGCGTAGCATCCTGACGCTGAAGGTTTCTCGCGTGGATATCCTTGTTGAAACGGTCGCGGTTAACATTACGACACATAGTTAATCTTGTGTAACGTTGCAGATTAGGGTCAGGCAACTGAACCACTTAGGTTTAGGACTAACATCATGAGCTAGCATGATATAAGCTAGGGACGCAATGGTAGCTCACTAAGCGACAGGACGTGAGTAAAGGTCCGGTGTTTGTTTGTCCCATTCTAGGAGACTCTTGATACTATGTCCGTTGCTCTGAGCGTCTAGTGATGACTCTGATGCGTTTACATTGGGTTTACATTACATCTAAAAACTATTATCATACAGGCGCTAAAGGGTGCCTTGCTGCATCAGTATCACAACGCTCTGTCGGTATTTGTAACCCTTGCTCACTCCCAGAGTGTCAAGTACCGGCGCCAGACCCTGTCCACCTCGTTGTATGAGGATCGAAAACGCATTTGCATTTAAAGTTGCGTTCGATTGTGGTTCGTCCGATCCGATCGCCGTCTGTCCTCGATGCGTTTTGGGTGCATTTACACATGTACTTACATGTGGTCGGGGACTATCCGATTGCAATCCGATTACCCAAAACACATTCTAACACAAGGTGTGGAAGCGGTATATCGCTTGCTTCGCTTTCAGAACTCACTTTCTGAGCACACACACACACACACACACACACACGTGCAGCGTTATAACACAGTAATGCTAGTAGCACCTCTGCCTGGGCCGGACGTTATCCACATGACTACAAGAGGTCGTTGACTGGTGGGCATTCACACAGGCCATCATTTAACACCTTACAGTAGGCTTTGAACCAATGACTGATGCTGCTGTTTTGTCTGCGCAGCTTCAAATAAACAGCACACAAATGTTAGATGTTCGCACAAATGACCTGTGCTCATCTTCTTTTGCTTCTCTCAGTTCAGAGCAGATCAAAACGAGGTCCGACATCTGACCTCAGGGAACTGGGAGGTGACCAAGATCATAGCCTATGACGAGAACACCGACAACCTGTAAGTCTGCATGCATTTGTGAAAAGAAAAACACACATTTAGTAAGCGAGGTTCTCTTATTATGTACCATCTGTCCACTGATGAGTCACATTTGAGACACTGAACACTACACTGCACTGTTTTCTCTTTAATTCACCACGGCTCATATTGTACACAGAAGAGCGGTTTGCTAATCACATGTATAAATTCAACGTAAAGAAAGAGATAATGAAGCTCCATGTTCCATCAAATATTTCTATGCTTATTGTTTGTGTTTTCTACTTGCAGTTATTTTCTCAGCACAGAGGGTTCACCACGAAGACGGCAACTGTTCAGGTTGGTTTGCACCTAATGATTACACAGCACTTTATTTCTATTACAGACGTTTGTCATAACAAGATCTTTACAAGACTCTCGTAGAGAGTACTCACTTTATGCCTCCTCTCTGTTTTCTGTTATTTGCTGGTAACAACCATTTCATCATTAATGAATAAACGCATAATAAAGTATAAGGGCGGTGTTATTTTATCTTTAGAATCGCCTGCAGTGAATGTATCCAATGTAGCAGTCATGTCTGCGTAAACACTATTTATAATACATAACACAACCTTTGCACTTATCATAGATTACCCACCTCCTTGTTTACACTGCATTAGGGCTGCAACTAATGATTATTGTCTTGATTATTGATTGTTTGTCTATACAGTGAAAACAGCAGCAAACAGCAAAGCTGGAACTAAGAAATGTTGGTTTAAAAAATGCATTGATGATCAACATTAGTTGCCAATTATGTTGTAATACATTAGAATATTTTATACAATTCACTATTATGAATTTTAATGTGATGATGAATTACTCTTAAGTGGTCATTGTTTACTTAAATAAAGTAAAAAAAAAAAGTAATTTGATCGATGCAAGAAAACACGAAACATTGTCAAATTAATGTTTTACCTATAATCACATTATAATGCATTATAACAGTCATTATAATGTTTTACAACTATGGGAATTATAATAAATAAAAATCTATGAAAAAAAGTCAGTCAGCAGTTATGAAATATTATGATATTTGACCTAAAATGCTCTATAATGTGTTATGATTACTGTCAACTACTTGTACTATAGTAATGATTATTGTTTATGTATTTAGTTTATAATGCATTACAGGCATATCAAACACTACTGTGTTTTTTATGCCTCTATTCCAGCAACAGCGGTTGATGGAGCTGTTCTATTTCCTGCTTGTGATGAACAGTGACAGCTGACCGTACATCACTGGAACAAAGAATGAACTGACTATAATCTGGCGGTGAAAGGTCAACGTGACTTCACAAGAGATGTTTCTCTCCATAATTCATATATGCTAGTTATGTCAATTCAACACAAGGTCAAAAGGTCACTGCGACCCACTCTCATGAACACAATGTCTCCGCAGCGCCGGGAGGGAATCTCTTCAAATCTGGCACGGAAGGATGAATTGATTTGAATTTAGAGGTCAAAGGTCACTGTGACTGTTTTTTTTTTAACTCAATAATTCAGGTGGTCATTATGAAAATGTAACACAAGTATCTAAAAGGATAAAATGATGAAATGACATGGATGTAAAGTGCAACATGACATTTCACTCATTTTATTGGACACCTCTGATAATGAAGTTATTTGCCATCGAGCAGTAATCTGCATCAGGCCGCGACGACACAGATAACAGGTTTAGCCGGACGCGTTTTGTTGCTGGTTTTCGGTCTCTTCAGGGTATTGTTTGACCACGATGAGCGGATAAAGTGATGTCAGCGTTACCCTCTGTCTGGTCCTCAAAATGTGTTTCTAACTGTCTCCTCTCCCCAGTGTTAAAACGGTGGGCCTGTTCCCACGACGGTGTCTGACATGCGAGCTGAATAAAGCTCACTGCCTGTACTTCGACGCCGCCATCAGCCCGGCAAACCAGCACGTTATCCTCCGCTGCAAAGGTAGGCCGTCACGCACCGCCCTGACCGTGGCCGCTCCTCCACCAGAGCACCTTTAGCTGTGGTTGTGTAAATGATTACCGGAATGATTCTTTTTTTTTGTAAAAAAAACTGTTCAGGGACGTGATTGCACAAAAGGGCGGGGAACGCGACATAAAAAGCACAGCAGAATGGAGGAAGGCTACCAACCGCCGTGCAACTGTGGAGGACCTCCACACTAATTCTCTTCTTTACAAGACTTTAAATCTCTCCCAAAACTACTTTTGTCAACTTATTTTGAATCAATTATCTTTTTTGATAATTGAGTGGCAGCATCATTGTGTGTGTGTGTGTGTGTGTGTGTGTGTGTGTGTGTGTGTGTGTGTGTGTGTGCGTGCAGTCAAATATTAAGAATTTCATTCTGTCCTACGTGCTGGAGAGCGTTACACTTGAACAACCTCAGCTCTCACTTTCAAATTGACTTAGAATATGTGGAATTTAAGACAACGCGCCTGCAGATGGTCGCGGTTAAGAGATCTGAAAAATCTTTGAGATTTCTGACTTCTTTCGTTGTTTTACGTTCCTAATTTAATCATCCATTTCAAGTCTGAGATCATCTAGCAGATGTCAGGCTTTGCTCGTCGCAAACTGTCACCCTCCAACTACTCGCTCTTAAATTCATCTCTCATCAGTTCCAAATGAGAGGCGTAAAATTAAACAGCCGCTCTATTGTGTATAATTACTTTTAGGTAGCGTAATCGGGCCGCAGCTAGCTGGTTTAATAGAGGGTAACTCTTTATACTGTTTGTGGTTTCAATTTATTTTGGAGCAGATGAAAGTGCTTCGTGCTCAGAAGCATTTGGGGCTTTGGCGCGGTGATTTATTGGATAATAATGCCGTTCCCTTTCCCCAAAAGCATTAAAAAATAATGGAGGAAGCTTGTTGTCTTCTGGGGGGGGGGGGGGGGCGGCAAGTTCACATAACCCTGACAAATCTGTCCTAACACCTGTTTGCACCAGGAAACGCAACACGAGCCTTTTAATTCCACTCCGAATAAAGAAAGGAATAAAAGCGTCTGATTGGTTTAGGTACGTTCACATAATGAGACTATTTCTCTGCGAGTGGCGGGAGGAATGCGAAGGTCAGGGCTGATGCGGCATTCCGACGGTTAGTCCGTGAAAGAGGAGATGCGGGTTTGTGTTCCAGCACAAAGACAGCGGAGCGGGTGGAATGTGCTTCGCAGCTGAAGGGAGTTTGCCGTTCAGCGAAAAAACCTGCCATCCGATTAACCTCCGACTAAGTATTTCACAAAAGAGACGTTGACGAGAACTCGCCGAATTTGTCAGTCTGAGGCTATTATGGAGGCGATGCGCGAGTGACCTTTAACCCTTAATTGATGCGGGTAAAGTATGGAGGGATACCAGGGGAAAAAACTAGGAGAAAAACAAAACGACTGGCCGTGCGTTTGACTTTCGTGCGGCTGCTTTTCAGGACCGACCTTGTGACGCAGAAAAGAGAAATACCGTCCGCAATGTTTGACGAATTTTCTTTTTAAATTGTCGTTCACTATCTGCATAGCACACGTAATCCTTCAGTGCGGGTTAGAGTAACAGGATGATGATTAAAAAGACACTCACAGGCTTTTTTTTTTTTTTTTTACTTCTCCTTTCAGGTCCTGGAGAACCTACTGTCATCCTGCACAGCCTCAATAATTCAAGTAAGGAATCCATTTAGTCTGCTGAGAAATGACGGAAACATGACGGCCATTACAAAGGATACATCTCCCATGAATGTGGCTCCTGTGGCTTTGTGGGGTCCATGCTAACTTTTGCACTCAACACCTCAGCTGTGTTCAGGGAAATTCATTTGTGGTCCGGCGCCAAACAACGTATTAATGCGAGGGAAGGCAAGGCAAGGCAAGGCAAGTTTATTTGTAGAGCACATTTCAACAACAAGGCAATTCAAAGTGCTTCACATAAAACCATTAAAAGCATCAAAACATGATGCAAAAGAAAAGGAGATTTAAAAACTAAGAACATTCATTGAAACATTAAAAACAGTCATTAAAAGCTAAAAACAGAGTAATAGTTGCAGTGCAGTTTAAGAAATAAAATACTGTAGTAAAATGCAGAAATTGATTAAAATCCTTGAATGTGGTTCAGTTGAAGGCAGCAGCAAACAGAAAAGTCTTCAGTCTGGATCTAAAGGAGCTGAGGGTCTCAGCAGACCTGCAGCTTTCTGGGACTTCTGGGACTATGTGGAGCAGAAGAACTGAACGCTGCTTCTCCATGTTTAGTCCTGACTCTGGGAACAGAGAGTAGACCGGTCCCAGACCACCTGAGGGGTCGGGATGGTTCATGAGGTAGCAGCAGATCAGAGACGTATTTTGGCCCTAAACCATTCAGTGCTGCATGAGCTTCTCCATTCCAATGCGATTGTATATGAATCTTTTCAAATGCTTGTAAAGGCCTGTGTCCACACAGCGTCTTTTTGTGGCAGAAGAGCCAGAATGTTTCTATGACAATAATCTCTTGACAGCATATCACCACAACCACAGTCGTATGGTAGCCTAGCATCGCTTCCTTTGCTGTGAATTACCTACCCGACGGTGATAACATCACGACACTCTGTGCAACATTCAGTGTAGTGAATAGTGTCTGTCTGACATAAATAAAAAAGTTGAGGACTAACAGACTCCTCCTCCTCCATTGCAAGCCCAATGCGATGTCCTACAAAAAGTACAGCAACAAGTGTCCATTCCTGCTCGTTGCATGCATACAGTCTTTTCAAAATCAACTTCTGGGGTCTCGATAACGATGAGGAGCATTGATTTTGCTGGATATCTACCAATAGCGGCTGATGATGAGGTGCAGCCTGTTATGGTCACTGCTTCTTAGCACTGCAGGTCAAGCAGCTGAAACAAGAAGAGATACTTTTGGGTTTGGGGCTCCCTGTTTTGAAACTAAGGTGAACTACATGTCAGTGAAACCTCTCATTTAGAGTTTGCAGAGAGAATTTTGTGATTGCGTTGATGATGTTGAGTCTGAGTCTATTGAAATGTAGTCAAGGCACCACTTTAATGGCGGTTGATTGGTTTTAAACAGCGGCCTTGTTTCTGAGCCATCATCAGCGTCTCTTTTTTGGGTCCATTCCGGTCTCACATCTGGATTCCTTCCTCTCCCACGGGCATGAATTCATACATGCCGTACACATCCACACACACACACACACACACTGCTCAGCACACACAGACACGTACAGTACACACACATGCTTCTACTTGTTATCCGTGCCTGTATGTCTGTCAGTGGATTTCCTCCCCCCCCCCCCCCCCATCAAAAGTTAACAGCTGTGCCGCAGAAAAGCAAGCAATTTGCTCAGGGTTATTTGGATAGGCCCTCCATCCACAGCTGGGAACTCAAGGCCCCCGGCGGGTTTCATAATGAGGCGTCTATTGATTTTGGGTTTTCCATTAGAAGTGCTGGATGAATTCCATTTCATTTAGGCTGCTCCTCAGTTGGCTTGACTGGGGGGGGGGGAAAAAATGGCCGAAACCATAGAGTCATTGTTTATTTACATGTGGAGAAAATATCGGCTCCCCTGTTGTCGAGGCCAGAATGGGCAAGCTGCTGCTGCTGCCTTTTAGAAAGGGAACCTTTTGACCGTATTTCATTGTGCTCATCCAAGTTTAACAGAAGCACAAATGGCCATTATTGTCTGGGTTTGAATTAAAGGGGGAAATACGCCCATTTTCAAAATGCATAGAGGTCACCTGCAAATGATTCTGTTTTTTTGGGTCTTTTGTTTTTTTGGTGAAAGAAAAAGCTGGAAGCACACGTTTTGTAAAAAAAGAAAAAAAAGAAAAGTGATTTGCCATAGCCTTTGATTGCATATTTCATATGATTATCGTATGACTCATTACAATTTGGAACTGTCTCCTTTATTTGCAACAGCTAAACCAAAAGAAGATTAAATCCAGGAACGTATTCGGCTCCACGGACCTTTTTATATTGACCACGAAATGAAACGATGTCGGGAACTATAAACGAGCCTCAGATCCTCCACCTTCCATCTCATCTCATCTCATCACCGGCTCCAAAGACAAAGCCTCGCGTCATTACGGGTCATTTGAATGCAGCGACACTTTGATTATTGAAACCCATTCCCCTCGTCTTTTTTTTTTTTTCAGATTACTACGTCCTCGAGAACAACTCTTTGCTGAAGGAGGCTTTGATGCTCAAAAGGATCCAGCTGACTGACTTCAGAACTGTTCAGATGGAACATTTTGGTGAGAGCTGATCGGTTTCCATACTGTTACTGTGAATCACGGTGGATTGGCGACACAATTGTTTATCTGTCGTTCTCCCGACAGATTTACCTTTGAAGATCTCGTATCCACCGGACTTCTCTGAGTCCCGTCAGTATGGACTACTGTTGCTGATGTACGTACCGTTTGTAATGACACATTCTACCGCGGAATATGCCAGAAATGCATACTAAAAAACAATTTTTCTTTTTGTTCTGACATAAAATTCTATCTTGAACTATCCTTGGTTAACCATGTAGCAATTATCCTATCGATTGATTGCTCTCAGCTCCAGCTGTTTGACTTCACCGGTTGGGATTCTCGGGAGTTTGTCTCTATTCATCATGTCCCGTGTTCTGTTCAGTGACAGCGCCCCCGGTGGTCAGGCCGTGACGGACCGCTTCTCTCTCAGCTGGGACTCGGTGCTGGTCAGCTCCGACGGCGTCCTCGTGGCTCGTCTGGACGGCCGGGGCAGCGGCTTCCAGGGTCAGAGGGTCCTGCACGAGGTCCACCAGAGACTGGGGACCGTGGATGTTCAGGACCAGATCGCAGCAGTAGAGTACGTTATCAAATTCACTGAATTCTACTTTAAACTGAGGACGTCAGGGTGTCCGAAATTCAGTTGTCGATACCCAAATGACACCACGGCCTATGAACCCAATGTACTTCAGCATACACTCATTTATTAATGTTTACATACTGTTTTACTGTTTGTTTTTGCCAAGCAGAACTATGCTGCCCTCCAGCTGCTAGGATTTCATCACAGATTTGTAGTTCACAATGTGGAGTTATCAGGGAGATGTTCCCTGATCCCTGGTACCTGCCGTGCTATATATATATATATATATATATATATATATATATATATATATAAATGAGTATTGGCAAGTTTTCTGAGATTTGTCAGTTACAGAAGTATCGGTTCTCACCACATCCCTCCTTTTCAAACCACGTTGTACTTTGAAATGAAATGACATCCTCTTTAAAACAACATGCAGAGAACAGCTTCATAATTGTCACATGTGATGAACTTTGAACGTGATTGCGCTGGTGGATGAATAACATGTTATGGGAAACAATATGTATAATTGAAAACACTGATTTTTAAGGCTCACCAGCTGCAGCTGCTGCTTTCTTCTCCAAACACACTTTTAATTGAAATTTACACAGATTATTATTTTTTCCATCCCTTGGAGGTGCAAACAAGAGGAATAATGCATTGCTTTTGTTTGCAATCTCTTTTCATGCATCTTAATTGTCGGCACTTGTCAACGCGGTATTATATTCCACTTTGTGTTGTTTTTTTTCTCTCTGCTCTATTGTCCCTTGTCTACCAACAGGAAACATGTCTCTCTGCTCCAGCTGAGCTTTCGATTAATTTCCACTCAATTTCCTTTTGTTTCAAAGACGTGTTGATAATTAAATTTGTTAATTGCTTTGAGAGAAATTCAACATTTCACACAAATAAATGTGCTTAAATGATATTACCATCATACCTGGCGTGTGATTGGCTATTCCTCACACACCGTCCATGTGATCGATCACATGATCACTGGAGAGACGCTCTTAAAGGTTATTCAACACTTAAGTGTAAGTAGGAGTGAGCTAATGTGTTTTGTTTTTCACTTTTAGCAATGAGCTTTTTACAGCAGCCTTATTTCAAAAAACAAATCTCATCAAACTATATTTGCTCATTACTTTGCATAACTTCTCTAATTTAAGTGCAAATAAACTGTAAAAAAGATATGATATAACAAGTAATATAATGAAATAAAAGTAAACCAGGTATTTACAGAGTTTAGCTCATATTGTTTGTTATTTTTGTCTTCCAGATTCATGATGAAATTTCCATATATTGATCGGACACGGATAGCAGTGTTTGGAAAGGTGAGCCTGTGTTCTCAGCTACAGTTAGATGTCAAATGAATTCAACATCCAGTCTGTTTTGCTGCCGCTTAGCACAAATCCATGTACAGTGTATAAATCAATGTTTTTCCAAAAGTATAAAATGCTCGGTTGTGTAATGTTACATTTCTCTTTAATGATTTAACCATCAAAGTTCCATTGTGTTTATGTCTGTCTGCTCAGGGTTATGGAGCGTACATAACGCTGATGATGCTCAAGTCCACCGACGGGCTCTTCAAATGTGCGTGTGCCATGTCACCGGTGACCGACTGGAAACTCTACGGTGAGTTCAGCTCTTTTGCTTCCAGGCGGGACGCGAACAGCGGTTTCCTGGGTGAAAGTCCTGTGTTCGTTTCCACCACTGTCTTTATACTCGCTATTAAACTTAAATACCACTAACCCTACAATAACGGTTGCTCCATACTATATCACTCGCTCCTCCCAAAGGTAAAAAACATCCACATTTAAACATAAATACGACATCATATTCAAACATATCTGCGGTTTGCAAAAAATGTAAAACATTTTTTTTTTTTTTTCCTGGGGACCAAGCAGAAATTGTTTCTTTCTATTCGCCATCTGGCATGTCAAGTATAAAAAAAAAAAGTAGCATGTTTGTGTGGAGGGTAAACACTGAAGATGTGCTCGTTAAGAGCCTGTTTACCGCCGATAAAACGGCGAGGCGAATCTGGGCTTTTAGCAGTACGACTGCACATCTATAGAGCAGAGTAAAGAGCATTCTTTTATGCCACGGAGGACCCTTACACCTACGCCACGGTGTCATTTCCTCCTCGCGGGAAGCCTTTCAGGATGACATGTTCGAGGTGCTTAGCTGCAGCTGAAGCACTGTCTACCTTAAGAATGCCTTACTTCTCATTTACGCAGCATCGGCGTTCTCCGAGAGATACCTTGGCCTGCCATTACGGGATGACAGCAGATATCAGGTGTGTGTGTGCACCACACCCCCCCCCCCCCCACACACACACACACACACACACACACACACACACCCTAACACTTGTTTGCCGTTGATCTTTGAAAGAGTCTCGCCGACACATCGCTGACACACCCACACTTAATCTTCCACGCTTACTGAACGCTGCTATCGAAGTCAGAGGCAGCAATGCTTCACATTTCCTTGTGTGTGTGTGTGTGTGGTGTTTTTTTTTTTTTTTTTTTTATGCTCCATAGGATTTTTGTCACTCATCTCTCTTTGGTAACTGTGTGCACCGGCGTGTCTCATCACATGTTCTTTATAAGCTGCTGCGGGTTACCTGGCTCTCTCAGGACTCCCGCACTGACGAGATGTTCCGCTATCAGAGGTGTTCTCCTCAGCGATAGGAACGAGCGCAGTGAGGGAGAACAAAAAGGGCTTGTTGTTTTTCAGAGCACATTGTAAACAACCACCCAACAAATCTGTCCCGAACAAGTAATTCACTGCTATCAGTACCTTTTCCTGTCTGCAGACTTGATTTTTTTTCCTCACAATTTGCACTTGAAGATCTCTAACCGGGTTGAATAACTGTGTCTGTGTTTGTGCCGTGGAATCAGGGTATGATTCAATTTACCACACTGTGTTTCACGTCATCATACTTCTTTATTCGTATTGCGCCCTTCAATGTAACTTAACATGTCCATCGATCCATTGTCTCCCCTCTATTTCTGATTTCCTCGCAGTTTTCCAGCGTGCTGCAGAACGTTCAGGCGCTCCGGGAGCAGAAGCTGATGCTGGTGCACGGCACGGCAGACGGTGAGAGACAACAGATCGCAATTGAATGAAAACACTGTATCTGCGGCGCATCCGCTGCTGAGCACAAAGAAAGCGCGCAACCCCCGGTGCGCAATGAGGCAAATGTTTTTTAATCAAAAGATAAAAAAGGGGAAGTGGGTTATCTCAATTGATGCTGGGATTTCCAGAGGAAAACATCTGTGGGTGAGCCGCGCATGTTGAACGCATGTTTGTTGAAGTATTTCCATCCTGCTGGAATCTGATTGTGTTGTCTTTTTTTTTTTTTTTTTCCCCAGTTAGGATTCAGTCTGAATCTTGCTGACATGTTTCTTTTCTTTTTTTATATATATATATTCCCAGCCAATATCCACTTTCAGCATACTGCTGAGCTCGTCAAGAACCTCGTGAAAGTTGGAGCAAACTACTCCATGCAGGTGTGTATCGAGACAACGCCACCGAGGCACAATCTTTACACTGCATTTGTTAAAAACAGGGACAGACAATGCATTGTATTGTATAACGCCACGCGCACAAGGTAATGTAAATAACACTTTTTTCGAAAAGTGTCAAAATGTATCGAATCAGCTCAAACAACCGCATTCTATGTGCTAACACTGCTGCTGGGCTGTCAGACAGGTGTCCTTATCTGAATGTTTTTCTATAACAGGTTGAGTAATCATAAAGAGAGAGTTTGCAGAATGGGGCTTATCATCATCAACAGCAGTCATTTAACTGTTCAGACTTGATTATTTAAAATTGGACAAATGTGGTGGAGGAGAGAGCCACTTTCAACATTAAAGGATCGCTGTGATTTATTCCAACCTGTCGAAAATCTCCATAAATGTGACAGTTTGAAATGTTTTCTATAGAAATTTGGTTTATTTGTGGAAGCTGTTTGGAGGTTGGCACAGCTTGCACCAACACCAAAGCAATAAAACAGCAGAGAGCTACAATGACTCACACTGGGAATCCAAAATACTCTGGGACCAGACGGTAAAACCTTCCAGGATCTTTGGTGGACAAGGAGCATTGTTCAATGGACCGGACAACTTTAGCAATTGTTAACAAACTCTCATCTTGATTAATTGTGTCTTTCCGAAACGTAGTACTGGTTTTTTAATATACGTATAACCCACGGTGGCATGGTATACACAACGGATGACAGACGGGACATATTAATATACTCTCTGTTGTTTCAAAATGTACCAAAAAAGTAGGACATCTGAGAAAAGAGGACCCAGTCCATCCTGTGTAATTTGTATTCAGAGCCACTGAGCTCTTACTGAAACTGCTTGTTGCTTTTCCCTGAAGTCATTAAGGCTAATTTAGACAAAGGAATACTTTTTAAGCAGTTCAACCAAATCTCTAACAACGCATTAAAATGGATAAAATCATATCTATCAGACAACATCCAGTGTTATAACATACTCATCAACAAGAGCCTGTACAATGTGAGTACTGCAGGGCTCTATATTTGGCCCATTGGTATTTAGTTTGTAGGTCAATGGTCTCACCTCTGTGTGTGATGATAGAGAAATCCTGTTGTATGATTTACTAAATGAACATCATGCTGTATTGAAGAAGACTGTAAACTAGAGACTGAGACCATAAACTCATGTTTACAATGTTTACTGAGGGAATAAATCAAGAGAGAAGTAGAGTCATTTTAGACTAGACTTCTATACAACCAGAGCAGTCGCCCCCTGGTGGACACTAGAGAGAATGCAGGTTACAAGACACTTCCGCATCGGCTTCACTCGGCAGAACCGGAGGTTGCTGCCTGGAGCCATTTTAAATACAGTATGTGTGTGAGCGCGCCCCAGTGGTAGTATCAGAAACAACATTGTTTCAGACAGCAGCAGTGTCCATCCCTCACCCAATCCCATATCTCACACGTGTCCTCAAACCTCTGTCCGCTAATGTACTTCCGTTTTACTCGCCAGATCTACCCAGACGAGGGCCACTTCCTGTCTCAGCAGAGTCGCCAGCATCTCTACGCCACGCTGACCAGCTTCTACAGGGACTGTCTGAAGGAGGAGCTGCTACCGCTGCCGGACGAGGAAGAGGAGGAGGAGGAGTAGGCGGGAGGCTTTGAGGGTCAGACCTTTGGCAGAGCTTGAAGAATTTAACTAAAAATCCGTCAAGGCCTTTCACGTTTGGACCAAGTGTTTAGCTGGACATGGACACTGGGTTAGAGCTGCTAATGCTCTTAAAGTGTGTGTGTGTGTGTGTGTGTGTGTGTGTGTGTGTGTGTGTGTGTGTGTGTGTGTGTGTGTGTGTGTGTGTGTGTGTGTGTGTGTGTGTGTGTGTGTGTGTGTGTGTGTGAGAGAGAGAGAGAGAGAGAGAGAGAGAGAGAGAGAGAGAGAGAGAGAGAGAGAGAGAGAGAGAGAGAGAGAGAGAGAGAGAGAGAGAGCGATCCAGTGTGTGACTGTGTATAAATGTGTTGAAAAGATAACTGAAGGACACAAACAGTGACACTCGCATAGCCCGGGACTCAAGGCGGGACCTGTCCTCTGGCAGGAAGTCATTTCAGTTTTGGGACACTCCGTTTCCTGGCAAAGCGTACGGAAGACCGCCTCCGTCTCTCGAAGGCTCTCTGGGCTGCAGTCATCCACAAGTGCATGGTTATTTCCTTTCCCCTTTTGCGGCTTCACTCGTTTTTTGTTTTTTTTTCGCCATGTTAGTCCCGTTTTTGCGGTCGCACTCGGGAAGAAGAAGAAGAAAAGTTGTCGTATTGTCATTTTGGTTGTCGTATTGTCGCACAAGGAAACGCTAGTTCACCGCAAAAAAAAAAAAAAAAAGCAGAGCCGGATTCCTGGAGAAGTGCTATTTCCTGCTGAAGCACTCCGCCATCGCCCCCACCCTCGACCGAACAACAGTCTTCATTAGGTCACACTTTATTGTGCAGGGGTCTCGTGTAGACGTGTACAATGCCTTATGGGGTTCAACACACTGTAATCTTACTCGCTGGCAGTGGTAGTCATCCATTAGCAGTGTCATGTTAACCTACGTCAACTCAGGTCCTCGAGACACAGCATTGCAGTCAGTTTAGGGACATTACGAGACATTATAAGCTGTATCATGACTAAGTTATTAATTCTATATGACGATAACGGATATTGGCCATAAAGTCATTTTCAGGCCACACGTCATTAAATCTTTTTATTATTATTATTTTTTTTTTTAAATCTCTCATAGATTTTATCTGAGATTCAAGAGCTTTCTTGAAGTCGAGAGACGTTTTCCTTACTTTCTGGGTATTCTCTTATTTCAAGACGATAATAGATAACTGCAGTGGTTGTTGATGACAGTGGGTGTACTAAGACAGACAATGTGACAGTGTCAGTAAGGTGTTTGCATGTCCACAGGGAACGTGTCAAGTGTCGTCACATTTTGTACAGTACAATACAGCAGAGTGTGTACATAAATATATTTTTGAGATGTCATATCTCATAGATAGTTTAGTCTATGGGGATGGATTCATTTGACCCGGATGTCTTGTACCTTTTTTGTTTGGTTTTGTTGTTGTTTTTCCTGTTTTCCTTTCGGCTGTTTGATTTCTCTTCTTAGGATGGATTTTGTAAAGCTTGTTCTCCTTCTTTTTGCTGTTTTAAAAAGGGAAAGGGCAGGGTTTGAGCTTTTGGGGGTTATTGTGATTGTCCTCTAGTGATGATTATAAATAAAATAAAAAAAGACGATGAAAAACAATGAGTTATGTCGATAAAGAGTAGAGGATTGAATCAGATACCGTTTTTTTTTTTTGCAATATTAATTGTTCTAGATGTCAATTTAACGTTACTATGAATAACTTTCAATTAGTGTTGGTATTGGAGCCCCCTGTGGACAAAAGTGGTCGGTGTTTTCTAACACCAGAGTCTCTTTAGAAAACCTCTCATTTTACTGCAGCATGGTCTAACAGTCTGCTCCGCGCAGTCCTGGTTCTGGTTCCGGTTCTCCCGTGTCTCCCTTCCCTCTAGCGGGCCGACCGCGGAGCTCTGCTCCTCCCGCTGGAGCTCTGACCCCAGGCCCAGGCCCAGGCCCAGGCCCAGCTGGATCTGGGTCTGTTCACGGTGGGATGGTTGCTTGCTGGACTCTGAGCCGAAGGAGTTTCTCAGGTGAACCTGAATGATTTCATCCGGTTTCACCCGGTGGCACCTTTTCGCTGATGGTCTCCTTCACTCATGTAGGTCATATAGAGGAATCGGTGTTATATTGAAACTGTTAAAAGTTCCTCACAGCGTCTTTGATTCGTTTCTTCACCGTGGGAGGGTAGAGGCGGTCCGTCATGGCCGTGGGACTCCTACAGGAGAGATCTCCTCGTTCAGAGAGACCATGGCTGCGTTAATAACCAGTGCCTGCACTCACCGGCCTGTCTGTCGAATACGACCTGTAGTAGACAGCTCTTCAGTGTTCTCCACTTATTACTATGCAGATACATGTAACACATAACTTATAGGCAAGAGATAGAAGTAGAATAAAATGTAAAGGAGCAAACTAGGACAGACAAAGACATTAAGTAACATAATGGGCTTTGGTATTTACAATATTATCATAAAGACCAAGACAAGTGAGTGCTAATAATATCAAGTAGCCCAAAGGACCTTTGTAATGTAAATATGCAGGAAGCGTCTCTGTCTGTCTCTCTGTGATTCTGTCCCCGCCTCCAATCAGCTGACTGAGGGCGTTCCCTCTTTCGGTTAAACCAATCACTGTGAGCCGATGACCTCGCTGCTGTCCAAGTTCAAAACTGTTCTTTGATCTCCTGCTGTCAGTGGTAGCAATCTGCTCGTCACTGTGTAGCCCCGCCCCTAAAGCATCCCCTGCTTTATGGTCTGTCTGACTCTAAATGGAGCATAATGTACTAAATGAACATCATGCTGTATTGAAGAAGACTGTAAACTAGAGATTGAGACCATAAACTCATGTTTACAATGTTTACTGAGGGAATAAATCAAGAGAGAAGTAGAGTCATTTTAGACTAGACTTCTACACAACCAGAGGAGTCGCCCCCTGGTGGACATTAGAGAGAATGCAGATTTTCATTTTTCAGAACCAGCCGCTCGACATCTCCTCCATACGGATCTTCAGCCATTGCAGACCACCATCAAACCAACAGGGTCTAGACTGCATTGGTTTGATTTTCCTGCACAACTAGTGACGTCACTACTTCAACACAATATGACTTCACGATAGGATCTAATAGCCAAAGACGCTTTTATTTTTATTCACCTTTCCTATTATGTCAATTTCATTTTCATTATCTCTTCAATTAAGGCTATCCTGATTGAACTACTATGAAGCTTTCTTAAGCCTTGTTTTCACGGTTTGCTGTTTGACCCGGACGTGAAGCCTCTTAGTTCTGGGAGTCATTTCCTTTTTCTTTTTTAATAGCCGTACAATGCTCAGAGCAGACGCTCAGCTTCTTGTTGAAGATAGCGTCTGCCTCTGCTGCTGCCTCCAAACATTGCGCGTCACCGGCGCACCATCAGCACTTTGAAAATCAAGATTGGGCGCGTTGTGTTTAAATCCTCATTTTATTGCTTCGTCCTCTGAGCACAAGAGCAAACAACGGAAGACACGGACGCAACGCTGTCTTCTTTAACAATTTATTTCAGCATATACATTATTTTGCCCAAGTATACAAACATCAGTATATATATATATGACAGAGTTAGTTTGACAGAATCAAGCGAGTGCAGGAGTGTAAGCAGCACAGGATCATGGTCAGGAAAGGTTCTGGTTTGCTACGACCTACTCGAAGAAGGGTACGCTGATCTGCTCACACACAAAGCACGCCGTACAGAACACACCAGTGTTATCATGTGACTTGGTTCTCTGCCCTTTTGAAACACTTTTCACATTCTGGGATGTTAGAAGCTGCATATAACCGTGAAAGGATCCAGTCGGTCATGAACATTCAAAAGAACAAAGTGGGATTGTGGGAAAACAAAAACAAAAAAAAGTATCCAGCTTTGATTGGATTTGATCAATTGAAGGGCTACCAATCAGAATTACTCCAGTGTAGTTTCTGATTTGATGCAAATATCAAAGAGTCATAACTTGGTGTCGGTTGGGAATAAACGTCCACAAATCTGCTCAGAAATCCGAGAAAAAAAGGTAATTATCAAAGTAACCCAGTGATAGCTGACTGTACATCCACGGGTACATTGCATTAGGAATAACTAATGTGACTTAACTCTTTATATATTTATATATATACTATCAATAATTGGTTTATAAACAATCTTTAAAAATGATCTGGATGGCTGTTACAATTATGAAATGATGTTAAATGGTCAATGCATACTTTAGCTAGTTAATACTTTGAAGAATCGTTATCGTCATTGACCAGCTATGAAACAATATACTATTTATTAACTTATTCTTTCATTTTGCACAAACCTTTTTGAATAAAACCCACAATTGGCGTCAAAAACAAGCGGTGCTGTATACAGGCAATCGGCTCAAAGTCACCATATAAGACACATTATACAATCTTGCCATAAACAATATTGAGCTCACCAAGCCTGACTGAGTGTTGCCGATGTCCTCAGCATTGCTCCTACTACAGGAATCCCGCTGCTAGCCAAACACGCCGCCCCAGACATTTCCCCTATACTGCAACCATGACAGCTCTATGACTGAGTCTGCTGCAGCAGAATGGGAGGTTAGCCGTGAACACACACACACACACACACACACACACACACACACACATGCACCAACAGACTCACATGCACCAACACACGCAAAGGCCGTTGCATGATCCTTCTGCCGGAGATAAAAAAATACCATGTAATGAAACCATCAGTGGTTATTATTAAGTGTTACACATCCTTCTAATGGTGCTAAATAGCCATACATGTAAACTACTCATGGTGTAAAATAGCAGGATCAAAGGAGAATAGCAGTAGGCTGCCTGTAGATGACCTTTACAGAGGCTTCCAATCTTTCTGTCATCATTTTAGTTCCCAAATTAGTGTCAGCATACGTCCATCTATCAGATGAGCTAAAACATTTTTTTTTACTTCATTTTCACACAAACGTCTGAGTCGATCAAACAATACGTGAAGCAGAATTTGAGTCCCGTGGGAGATAAATGAGACGGTGGATTTGAAGTACAGAAGGACCATTCGGTTCCCTGAAACACTGCAGGTTCATGCGACTATAAAGCTCGGGTACTGTCGGCTATAAGGTTGGGAAACAGTGAGGGCTGTAATGAGGTAAAGGCACCTGCAGAAGTTGCTTTGTGATGTGATCTCCCAAGGTTCAGTTACGTAGTTTCTCCTTTGCAGTAAATATAAATATTCACAGTAGATTACAGCAGTCGGCAAAAACTATACTGTCAAATGGAAAAATACAAGATTCTTTGATTCCCTGACATTTGTACTCAGTACATGATACAAACAAGAAGTCTAATCTGAAGCATTGGAATACAGCGATAACACAACCATCTTTTCAATTCAACAATTAACAATCACAACCCCGGGATCCCCAGGCTGGTCGTAGCGCATGTAACGCTTTCGGAGGAGAGGCGCCCCTCAGCCTCTCTTGACAACAATTGCTTCACTCTTCACTGTCGGAGCTTTTCTGCGGGTTAGTCGTGGTCTTTAGATTCCTCCACGACGACCGGCGGCTCCTCCTCGAAGCAGAGCTTGAAGAAGGTGAGCACTGAGTTGAGCATGTAGTGTTGGCTCTTGGTGGAGGCCATATCGTGTCCTTCATCTGGGAAAATCTAGGCAGCGGGAAAAAGAAAAGATTAAAAGTGAAGTTTTCTATTACTTAAATTACGTTTACCAAATCACTAAATAAAGAGTTCATTGTGGGGAATATGCTTATTCGCTTTATTCGAGTTACCGAATGCAAAGCGAAGCTAATACGCGTAACGCAGCGAGCGCTCTACGATAGCAGCTGATGTTCGTACAGAGAGTACAGAACTGTGAATGAATGTGTGTACGAACCATACACTGTCTATAGTATGAACAATAACTTCACTGTCTGTATTCATACCGAGATAATGTTATTATGAGGGTTGGTGGAGCAGCTATAATGTTAGCATAGCCTCGCATTGATGGATCCAAAACCTCATTCACAAAACAAGCATTTTTAAAAGTCGTTTGCTTGGTGTCTCGCACACAGAGCCGATAAAGCACTTTTATCAAATAAATTATTTCGGCATCCTTTTTTTAATCCGTTTATTGCAATCAAATCACAGCAAAAATATGTTTTATATAGTCAACCAGTCAACAGATGCAGTGAATACAGCTTGGTAAAATTCACAGAGCGCTTCCGTAAACAGCTGACAGACTGTCTTTGTCACCAATTCCCCTTCTTATTAGTTTGTCTTCATCCTGTCTGCTTGTTTAATTAACTCTCCTGTCATTTCAGATCCTGCCATTCACACCCGATCACCTCTCATTCCCCTCAGCTGGTCCTCCACACCCCATCTCACCTGCAGCCCGTTCCCTCGTTAGCCCTTCACTATTTAGGTCCCCCTCACTTGCACTTGTTCCCTTCCAGATTGTCTTGTGCGCTGTTGCCGAGCTCTCCAGCGTACTTTAGATATTGTTCCTGATCTGTCTGTTCCTGATCAGTCTGCCTGTCATTCGACCTTGGAGTTTTGCCTGCCTTTACTTTACTTGTATTTTGTCTCCGACTTGTGCTTTTGGGTTCTAGTACCTGTAATCCTTACAGTCTTTGTGCGGAGCCAGTTTTTTATGCTATGCTAAGCTAACTGGCTGCTGGACCCAGCTACATATTCACTGTACAAACATGAGAGTGCAGTTTCATCTTCACATCTTTTAACAACAAATATGAACTTTTCCACGCATGTTATTTAAGGAGCCACATTTCTCATATGATAAGTGGTGATTTAAATCAGAAACCAAATAATCTAACAGTAATGTTACTGTTCAGCTACAGATTGATCAGAGTTCACCAGCTTTGGTTGCTTTCCTTCGGTGAGGCGGAATCGTGTTACTGACATTAGCAGAGGAATACACTTGTTAGACGCAATAATGTCTTTTCAAAATAAACTTCAGATTATGGTTAACTTGCATTATGTGAATATCGACAAAATATGTCAACAATTACTCTTACTTTCACACAGGGGTGGGTTTACTGTGGAGTTGGTTTGAAACCCCGGTGCTAAAGAGTGTGTGTGTGTGTGTGTGTGTGTGTGTGTGTGTGTGTGTGTGTGTGTGTGTGTGTGTGTGTGTGTGTGTGTGTGTGTGTGTCAGATGTTGAGGGGCACTGACCACACTGCTGTATTTGGTGAGTTGGGAGTGAAAACGTTTTTTCAGGATATGAGCAAATATGACAAAAAGTAATTTTTTTTTTTATTGAAGTTATCAGCTGTGGCTTTAGACCTTTTTAGGCTCGTTTTGACAGATGAACACAACATCAAGGTCTCGTCTTGTCGGAGAATAAAGGGCAGCAGTCTCACCTGGAGAGTGTAGTTAACGTTTGACGCAGACAGCAGTTTGACCAGCTCAGCAGAATGCTGGAAATGAACAGTGGCTGGGGAAAAAAACAAAAAAGAGCAGATAACTCAAATGAAAATTCATCCCAGCCGCGGCGCTCACTCCGTTACACTTCCACAGTTGGACGTTTTAATGAAAACTCAGTTGCAGAGCCAGAACTCGCGCTCAGTTAATCACATTTTGCAGCAAGTCAATTCATCGCGTCTGTTGTTGCATTTTGTACAGAGCGGTGATGTTGTTGAAGCACGCGGCTGATAGCGGGCAGCATCAAGTCAAGAACGAGATCGCCGCATTGAACCAATCAATGCACACAAAGAGTATTACCGCACATAAACTAGTTCCTGCATGTAAAATCCCTGAGCACACATTCTTAGCAGTGATACAAACGGAAGAGCAGCAACAAGAACAACTTTCACAACACAATAGCGCATAGCATGTATGGTAAACTTTTTAAATTTGTTGCAAAAAGTCAATTTCCAATACAGTGGCTAAGGTCAAGAATCATCTCATTTTGAAACTGTGCCAGTCTGCCAATAAGCCCTCGAACACGTCCACACATCTGCTTTATTCTCCGTACCCGAGCCGATACTCACCATCTGCTGTGCCATGGATAATGCGGAAGTTCAGAGGACTCGGTGCTGTGATGTTTCTGAGCAGACTGGAAATCTGCCAGAGACAGTGAACAGTACAGTGAGCCTCCACAGAAAGAAATGGCAAGAGTTGTAACATCAATCAAACGACATATTCAAAGTGAATCAGCAACGGCCCAATCCCAATCTCACCCTCTTTAGACTGTCCCACTGACAAACCAACGAGTGTTTGAGGGCTCTCTCTCTCTCAGACATTATGAACACTTTCTGTAAGTCCGTGTTTCTGCAGACTTTGCCGAAGGGAAATACCCACAATTCATAGCAGTGTGACGTTAAAGACGGGGTTACCAGTGGAAGCATGGAGACGTAAACGCGGTGAACAAAGAGGACGGCTCACGTGTGTTCAGCCTGGAGAATTACATTTACTCAGAAACACTAAGGATTAAAGATCATAAAAACACATGAAATCAGAGGAACGAAAGCAGAGATGATATCAAACAGATTTATTCATCAAACAATTCATTTTGTTATTGAACGAGTAAATAGATCTCCTGGAAGACGTTCAGATCAGGGACTGAAAAGTTTAAAATGAATACCCACAATGGTGCATGATATGTTGTAGCAAAGTGCTGTCCCATTCGTATTATATATTATATTCATATTCATATATATTTACACTCAACCTCTTAACAGGTGACGTCAGTGAGTCCCTGAGGGTTCAGGGCTTTAGGCTTTACGGGGGACATTGGGATTGAGCCATTGACTTCCAGGGAACCACGAGTGCAAAAACGCTGACTCATGTCCTGGTTTTAGGACTCATTCCTGCAGCACTCTATTGGGAACAATGCTTTACAAAAGATGAATAGAGTGTTTACTCATGCTTAACTAATGCTTCATAGTGTGTAGTTTTTATAAAATGTTACCAAAAATAATTGTATAAAATCCGTTTTCCTGTTTATTTAATGAAACCATCCATATATGTTATGGCCTTTCATTTTTCAACACGAAAATCTAATTTTCTTCCGGTTTGGGACGGCAGGCGGCTCTGACTACTACAATACCCATGAGCCTCAGCCGCTGTTGCCATGGAGATGAACCTAGTCAAAAGGTGCACTCTGTGTAATCTTTTGAATTCAATAGTCATTGTGGTCGACCCGTCTCACGGCAGACGTATTGACTCGTGAAAGCAGGAGAAGCACAGGCGTAATGAATCACGTCGACAGTGTCTCAGGGTCATGAAGCCGAGCCAGTGAGTCGGCGTGTTTCTCGACCCGGGCCTGAGGCCGCCGCGCCGCCGTGATTAACGCCATCAGTTACACCTGCTTCTCCTGCTGCGACGTGGAAAAGGGTCTGTTGGGGACCAAAACCAAACGCAATACAAGTTTCCAAATTCATCTGTTGAGTCAGACGCTGAAAGTGAACAGAGTTTGCTGATCTCTATTCAACTGTACATCAATCAAAATATGCTATAACCGATGAAGTTATATAATACGACTTAACAAACTATTGCTGGTTCCGTTACTTGTTTCAATCTTGTGATATTTGTGTTTTTGGACTCCAAAAACACAAACTCGACGATAAAAGACGCCGTCTTTCTGTGGCTGCAGATACGAGGTGTGGTGTGTTCAGATCCTGTCACTCCGCACGGTCCAGACGTCCATAACCTGTTATGATAACCTTTCATTTCACATATTTTCATGTGCATTTTGAGTTTGTGCATAATAAAAGCTGTATGGAGAAAGGCACAATTCGGTATCACTTCCCCAATTGCGAAGAAAGTGAACATTTCACTCACGTGATATTCACGTAACGCGCAAATGTTTGTATGTAAAACATGGCCAATAATAGCTGACATAAAAGAAGCGTTAAAACTTGACAAATTGAATGTAATTCCTGAAGACCTCGCTCCGTTTTGTTTCTCGTAGACGGGCTTGATACCCAGGCCGACTTGTTTTGTATCCAGTTCACAACCTGTTCCTCTGATCAAACTAGTTCAGTCACTACCAGCCAGTCGATGGAAACTTTCCTGAGTTTCTCGTTTTGTGACAAGTTCGCTTAAAATTTGCGTGACAATCGAACGTCCGGAGGAACCGTCTCTCCGGTTGAGACGCGTTTTAACCTGTTTCAGAGGTATGAGACGACAAATGGGACGCCGCTGAGAGGACAAAGACCACCACCGCTCTCTCCGATGTGTTTGGGATTCCTCCTCACCCAGCCTCCACCACAATACCCCTCATGTGAATGAAAATGACAGGTGTGCTCGGAAAGCTCCCTCTTTCGACTCCCGTTTTTTTTTTTTCACGTCGAATGCCAGAATAACAGAGTGTAGTTTTGCATTCAGGTGTGGGACAGCATTGTCTTTGATACTGTCGGTGAGATCTGAACACCTCCCTGTCAGAAGAGCAGAATGAGCGCCCACTCTAGCCGCACACTGTCTACATGAACAGCTACTGCCGTTGTGAAAGTAACAACACGTTCCTACTTGGTATTTGTGATCCTCTTTCGCCGGCGAGCCAAAGTATTTCTCGGTGTAGGCCGACCCTTTAAAAAGGAAGACAAAGGGGACACGGAGACATTGTGAGTGCCGACGGCGTTTTTAAATTCACTCACTCTTCATTCACAACGACACTTCCGATGCCTTTCAGTACTACTTCTTCACTCAACATCGGACACTGTGACAACTAGAACACGCCGCTGATGATTAATGTTGCTGCGCTCCATTTATTAGCCTTATTAGGTTTGTGTGACATTCAGAACCGGTGGTCCGGTTGTTTAGTGTTGCTCCCATCACCACGGAGTAAAGCTTAACTCTGATACAGAAGACATGTCAGCGTTGATGGCCAACTATGGAGTAATTGGTTTTACTGACTGTTTGAATGTCTTTATCTTTATGGATATATATATATATATATATATATATATATATATATATATATATATATATATATATATATATATATATATATATATATATACAGGCCACACGTTCAGATCGCTGCGCTATTGTAAGTGTGTATGATATTCCATCGCTCTGTGATACCATGGAGTCTCCAGTTTGTTATGGGGGCGACGGCGATGCCACACCGGAACATGGAGCTGTGGGACAGGAGCAGGAGAGTGGAAAGAAATCCTCCATACGCCTGGAACACACAGAACACGGCTGCTTTAAGAGAAGGTCGGGCGAGAAGCAGACGTCATCGTCAGTGGTTATTGATTTATTAGATAGCGATGCTAAGTTACCTTTCCATAAACTCCAACTCTGTTGCCATCGATGTAGGGTAGTCTGACCAGGTGCCTGGAAATGCAAAGAGTTAACTACATCGCAAAAATGAAGTGATCCCTTCCTAATGAGGCGACATAGTAAAAGATTATCCTTGGCTTACAATTTCAGCTGAATGTTTACTAATTTAGCGTCAGCAGTCCGAGTTAGCCGGATGAAACCCGTTCTTAATCCCAAAGCATCAAATAGCACAGCTTGGTCTTATACCGAGGCATCCTTTGGCGTCTGTATGAGACACACTGGGCTTTCAACTAACTCCAATGTAAACCCATCAGCATCGATGTTGTATGGCCAGAGCAACTGACGTAGTATTGAGAGAGAGAGAGAGGAAGTCTAGAGCAGTAGGGGGGGGTTGGTGGTTAAAAAAAGAGACAAAAAAAACAGGACTTTCACCCAGGAGACCACCGTTCGTGTCCCGTGTAAAACCAAGTCCGAGGAACAGTTGGAACAATTTGGATGTGACCCATCTGTCAGTCTGCTTTAACAGTATACGCAGTATGTATACAGTATTAGCCATCTTTTAAAATATGTAATCCCAACTGTTTATATGATTATGAATATTCATCATTCCACTATCAATTTACCTCGTCATTTTTAACGACCAAATTTTCCCTCCTGTGATTAATAAAGGCTTATTTTAAATGAGTACAGCTCCGGGGAAACGGCAGGAAGAAGTATATTAATATACATACTATCAACGCATAAAGCACCTTCAATACAGCAACAGAAAACATCAATGTCAGCCATATTTGGAGAACCTACTGTATACAGTTCATTTTGAATCAACTGACTCATTTTCAGAAACAGAAAAGAAGCTTACTCCAGAGCTGTGATCTGGTCCTGAACATCCACGGTCCCCAGTCTCTGGTGGACCTCGTGCAGGACCCTCTGACCCTGGAAGCCGCTGCCCCGGCCGTCCAGACGAGCCACGAGGACGCCGTCGGAGCTGACCAGCACCGAGTCCCAGCTGAGAGAGAAGCGGTCCGTCACGGCCTGACCACCGGGGGCGCTGTCACTGTGAGAGGACGGTATGAGTTTAGTCCACAACAGTTCTTCAACACTGATTCTGATTTAGGGCACACATCTCCAGCTTGTTTACCAAGCATTTGATTCTCAGCTTCTGTATTTAATACTTTATAGAATTAAATTATTCTGCATTGTTTTTCAATATATTGGAAAATGAAATGACATACAGAATCAGTAACAGCGGGTGCTCCTTTGTTTCATCCAAACCTATCGGGACAATCAACTCCAGACGAAGTGCTGCAAAAAAAACAAAAAAAAACACAATTTCAATATTTTAATATTGTGTTATTTATTGTCATATTCAAACAATATGCATTTTCTGCTACATAACATGTAGAGATTTTGAAGGTAAAAATTCAGGGTGGGACTTTTGTTATGCACTGCAATGTACATGTCATGTATCCTTCTGACAACATCAAGCATAGTCAGCGCGATAGAAGTCCACACTAGTCACAGTCCAAAAAAAATCAACGGGAGAAATTTTGCAAGAATTCTTTTTTTCCTGAGTTAGTTGTTTCAACCCATTCTCACCACTCCAGGTAGTCATGTGAGACGCTAGTAAGTTATATTCAACCATACCTAACTTAGTGCTTTTGTTGCGTAAACCAAACTTCCTGTGAAGTTTATTTTGAAAGAACACTATGCATGTAACAAGCGTATATTTCGGGACCTAGTGCGTCGATCCCCGATGCCAAGGGGCACCGACCAAGCATTGGTGTTTGGCGAGTTGTTGTGGTGGAGAATGTTGTGGTATTTTGAACGATTTAGCGTGACTTAAGGTTTGACATAGTCTTGGAGTGCGTGTCCACTTGGATCGGGGCCAAATGCTTGGCTTCCGGAAACACTGCTTGCAGTGTTGTCGGTGGCTGCCTAAGTTCATTAATATTGAACATGACGTATTCAAATTGCACCAACGTCGACAAAGCCCTCCCTTGGGCCCCCAGCAATACGGCCGCCAAGTGTGAAGAAAATCGGATGTTTCTCGAGATATGCGAAGGACACACGGAGACAGACGGATGGAGATTCCTTGCTTCATAGTCTGACCAGAAACCTTAGAACCTTTTGTGAGTTATTGCAATGAAGAGGCATCGTTGTCTGAGGTGTTAACTGGTGTGAACCAGCCGGGCAAAGATGGGTGGACGGCACTGTCACTGGAGGAAAAGTGAGAATATCACTCATCAGACCCGTTAAAGGACTGGAGAACTGAAGATGGAGCCTATTAAATCAATGTTTTGTCTTTGGGGCTAAACTGCCTGAACTTGCCTCAATGAATAAAACTCCCTAAATAAAGCTGAAACCAACACGGTGGTTCCTGTGAAAAACAAGTCTTTGTGCATTCAGGGCTCCCATCTGACTTGGTTTTGTCTCAAAAGGCCTTTTAATATGTTTCACATTGTCTCTAATGGTAAACACAGACTCGAAAAAAGGCAGCCATATGGTGAGCCGTCGCCTCTAATTGAAACGATACAGGGCTGCCGTTCTGATTCCGGGGCTGCTTCATAATCGGCTCAGAAAGCTGTGCACCTGTTTGCTCAAGTTGCGTTGATCCTGAATGCGCACGTCTGACATGCAGATGAGAGAGAGCCTGTCTGTCCAGCTGATGGGTGCGTGTTGGGCTGGAAGCCATCACTGTACTGTCCCCAGCAGTGCGTTTACGCGCTAACTGTTTGGAGCTTTTGGTCATTTTGAGCAAAATGCTCAAAGTCAGCATGCTATTAAGCTAGCAAGGGCCATGCTAACATGCTGAAGTATGTCCTTTTCACTAGCTTGAATTAGCTAATGTTAGCATGCTAACATTAGCTAATTCATTAATTTGGCAGGCTTTTGGTTGTAAACTAAAGAATTGGAGAAATACATTTGTCACGGGCATCCATCCAATAGTTCAAAAGTTTAAATATTTAAGCCTGGAAAAAAAGCGGTCGACTGACCGAAATAAGTGTGTTATTCTACCAAAATAAAGTGTGAAGGAACATATCTAAACATGAATATACAGGCAGCAGGTTGCATGTAATCTGAATTGTCTGAGTAACCCAGTTTATTGTGTGCATGGAAACACACTGTGCAGTATGAGAAAGACTGCACTGTTGTATTTAAAGCCATTCCTCAACCTCCAGATTATTGCTCATTAACTGAACAAGGGGAGAATGAGTGGTGGTCGTTGGTGAAAATGAAATAAAGTTGGATGTTGTAAACATGGCACATAGTTGAAGGTGATTATTATGTCCTACCAAAGTTGTTGATTTGTACGGTTCTTCTTTCCCACTTGGGTATCCCCCTGTTTATCAGCGCACGTCTTAATGCTGTGTTCCTTTCCACAGCCTTGTGCTCTGAGACAGGGCAAGAAGAAGAACGACTTTAGTTTGAAGAACACTCATACCTGCAGCAATGAAACAAAACCCTCCATAACTCCGAACCCTCTGTTCAATATCAAACAAACAACTGTCACTTGTAAAGTCACACGAGTCAAAAAAGCTGAACAAGGAATGTTGCCGAATCCAGGTCAAACAGCACGGGAACATAAAGCGTGATACAGCAGGACTGGAATCATCAACACCCCTCAACCTGTGAGCCTGCAGGAGAGGACGAAGACGATCGATGTATTGATCCCAGTGACTTCATTTACATAAGTGAGTTTGGAGTAAATTCCATTGATTAATGCACTTTTCAGGCGCAGTCAGAAAATCAGCTTTCACCCTAACATAATGAATAAATATACATGATGCAATTGACTGAAAGAGTCCTGGTTCAGTCTGTTAGCGCCAGAGTACTTACTGTTCATATCACTCAGTCTGTGAAGAGTAGTTTGGGGTATTCCAGGACCTGTGGGGGGGCGGGGGGGGGGGGGGGACTTTATATTTTAGATCAGGGAATGCAACTTCATCACACATTGTATCAGAACTGTAACACATTTAACCATCAATACACATCTTTCCTCTAACCTGTAGTGCTATGTATCAAACTAGATCAATTTGCTTTGAGTTCCATTAAGCTCCATTAACACATCCATACATGTCACCATTCACACCTTGCAGGTTGCCAACTAACATTCATACCCATTCACACATTCACACACCGAAGGAGCAGCCTTCACAAGCAATTTAAGCAGGTTCAGTGTCTAGAGGAGCCGGGGATGGAACCACCGATCCTCTGATTGAAGGATGACCCTCCTCCACCACTGACCCACGGTCACGTCGTGACATGGAAATGTAAGGTTCCATTGAGTTACATACAGTAGTCTCCCTCTCATACTGAAAAAAGTACATTTATTTTCACGATAAATAGTGTGTAGTCGGTTTTGTTTTTCATTTTTTTAGCTGGCATTAATAAATAAATGTGATACACTGACTCAATTTAGCTGAAATGGAAGATTAAGATTAATTAACATAATTAAGATACGTTTATTCAATGATTACAATAGTTTAGAGCCAAGTGAATATGTGATCTGACAGTGAACCAGGTGCTATAAAGTGCTGTGAATTAATTTCACACTCAGTTATGATGTGTCTGTTTTTGGTCCCAGTGAGGCGTCACCTCTGCAGTTGAGGAGAACATGTTGATAGTCTGGGCTGACGATGGCGTCGTAGTAGGTGCACTTTGATTTGAAGAGGGAGCAGGTGAGGCATTCTTTATGAAATGGATCCAGTGTGGAGACTCTGTCAGAGGTGCGAGAGGACAAAAGAAGTTGATTTCAGAAGATTTACAACTTCTGAGATACAAGCAGCATGTTTCTATCCTTCAGGCAGAAGACAGATCAATGAAAAATGTGCCATGATACGTATTACACTGTAGTTTAACAAATAAAATGGACTGGAGAGATGAAGAATGTTGGTAATTTAGATGTGTGTGTGGCACGTTGAGCAGACTAATATTCCTCACACTAATAGAGAAATGTCATATTTCCTCAGGTTTTCCACATATTTTTCTGACATTTGAGATTTTTGCTTCTTCTTTGTTGGAAATTTGGTAAAGAAAAATGTGCGCTATGTTCGGATGGTAACTTGACTATTAAGCTACATGACTCACTTGAATGGACATGGCCATTAAATGTTGTGATAGCCAATAATACATCATTCAAATCCTTTTGTTCTCAATAAAATTGCAATGAGGAGCAGACAAATACGAGAGTGGTGTCTAACTCTCTTTGCAAGAAAGCAAAAATGCATATTTCCCAAAATGTCAAACTGTTCCTTAAAAGCTACTATGAGGAACTTTCAGTTCATGTTGATTTTGATACCCCTTGTGGACAAAAGCGGTAGTGTGAGTCCCTTTGGAGAACCTCTCACTTTACTGCAGCAGGGTTTGGGAGTCTCCCCCGCTCAGGTCTGGTTCTGTCTCCCTTCAGCTGAGATTCAGCTGAATCTTGCGCCGAATGTGACTCAGTGGCACCGATGAAAAGCATTAACGGTATAGAAAAAGCAAATCTTCTCACTGATTGTCTCGTTCACTTTTCTAGGTCATATAGAGGCATCAGTATTAAATTGAAACTGTTTCATAACCAGTTGAAAGTTCCTCACTCACAGTAACTTTAATGAACGAAGGTCCTCTCTCCACTTCTACAATAAAGACAAATCAAGGTACCTGTAGAACTGCCGTTGTGTTGAGCCTTCCTCCGTACTTAGGAAATAACTGAAAAAACACATTACCTGTTACTGGAGAGTTCATATTGTATCGTATCACATGTCACATATTGTAGGGTGTTAATATTGCATGGCGTCAGTAACTCATGCTTACAGTGAGTTTGTGCTCTCGTCATAGGCCAGGATTCTAGAGACCTCCCAGCTTCCTGAGGTCAGGTGGCGGAGGTTGACCTCTTCACCCTCAGACTGAGAAGCAGGAGAAAGAACAACGCACAACAGAGCAGACGAAGCATGTCAGCATGACCTCACATAACCCACATGGTGTTAAAGGGATGCACTTTTGAGTTGTTTGTTTTTTACCTTGTGGTGAGTATTGCTCTGAACAGATCAACAATTGGATGTATGAGAATTTTCTTCAATGAGACAAAGACAAAGCTGAGGTAGCTGTTTAAAAAGCTGGATGAAAGTCAACGCCCTGCTTAATAACTACAGACCAAGCCAGTAATCTCAGTGTAGTCATGGACTCAGACTTTCAACAGCCACATTAAGACAATTACACAGTTGGCCTTATATCACCTAGATCTTGTCTCAAGTTGTCCATGCATTTGTCTTCAGTAGACTCCACTAACGGCGTCTTCAAAGGTCTCCCTAAAAAATGTATTCAAGAGCTGCAGCTAATTCAGAACGCTGCTGCTCAAGTCCTCACTGAGTACGTAAGAAAGTGGATCACATAAGTCCAGCTCAGAGGTCTTTACACCAAATTCCTATCAAGGATTTGAATGGTTTAGTTCTGAGCTACGTTATGAACCATCCAGATGTCTCAGGTGGTCTGGGACGGGTCTGTATCCTGAGTCAAAACTAAAAACGGAGAAGATGGATCGATGCTGTAGACTGTTCGGTTTGCTGCTGCCTTTTATTAAATCTTTTCTTACGTAGCAGAGTGACTTTACTTCTTGAATTATTTACCTGTCTGTTCTATTTTACCTTGTTTTTATTTCCTATTCTTTTTCGATTTTGTATTTTATAATGTGTTTCTTTTGCACTTTGTCTTTTGATGTTTTATGGACAGCGCTTTGAATCGCCCTGTTGCAGAACCGTGCCATATAAATAAATTTGCCTTGCCATTCAGTCTAAAACTTTTGTTCCACTTATTGTCTCCAGAAACTGACTTCATCTGGCACAGAACCCAGTGCCCCCGGTGCAGCTACTGTACTCTCCTTAATTTATTCAACTGAATGTATTCTTAATTCTCTAGTGTTTAAGGAAATTTAGTTTTATAGTTTAAAATGATGAGACTTCAAAATGAAAACCACATGAGCAGTGTGAATAATTGGAATAGCCTTAGGACAGATAATAGGATTGCTAAAATAAATAGACCCAAGAAGTTTCAGATACACAGCAAATTCACCTAACTCAATGTTGTTTATTTTATTAAAATGTAATAGTTTTACTTGGTTAGAGATCATGGTGATGTGGTTGAATGTCCCGCGACCACCGTGTCTTAAGGGCATAGTGATGAAGAACGTTGTGCAGTCCTTGGAAAACACTGGCTCTTCATTCTGGGAAAACAGAAGAACAGCAGACAAACACCCTGCCATTATTAGGTCGTAGTGGTTAGTGGCCACGTAGAAAAGCAGGTGCATGGAACAGGACAAAAGCTGATAAAGTTATGTGCATTAACTGCATTGGTAGCTTAAATATATCGGGGCGGCAACATCCTCGTCCGAAAAGTGAAGCTGATGTGGAAGTGCCTTAAACTTGCATTCTCTCTAGTGTCCACCAGGGGGCGACTCCTCTGGTTGTATAGAAGTCTAGTCTAAAATGACTCTACTTCTCTCTTGATTTATTCCCTCAGTAAACATTGTAAACATGAGTTTATGGTCTCAATCTCTAGTTTCAAGTCTTCTTCAATACAGCATGATGTTCATTTAGTACATTATGGTCCCATTTAGATTATAATAGACCATAAAGCAGGGGATGCTTTAGGGCGGAGCTACCTTGTGATTGACAGGTCTCTACCACAACATTGTCCGGTCTGGGAGTTGTTGTCTTATGTTTCACAACTTAACCTCTTTCACAGTGTGTTTTCAGTTCATGAAAATTAGTTGTAACATTTCCATCCACTAAAAATGTCTTATTCAGCTTTGGGTGATACTTAGCTTCACCTTCTCATGTCATGTTCTGGTTCCAAAAAAAACATGAGGGCGACGACCAAAAACCACGTTGATTACGTCCACGTCTAACATACAGTCTGTGGTATTGACGGGCTTATAAATGGTGATGGACTGACACACTCACCTGACGATCAAGCCACTTTTCTGATGTCTCCACATGCTTCTGAGTTGGAAAGATGAAGTCAGTACATAACACTTCTAAAAATGAATTGTAGAAGACTAAAGAACTCTCTCACCGATAATGTCCCTACCTTGGTGCAGTCACTTGCTGTGACATCGCACAGCGAAAGTATTGACATGTTTTGAGCTCGAGTCACCCAACGCACACTCAGCCTATCCTGTGTCTCCCATTTCACCATGGTGATGTAGTACTCACTAAGTACAAACGTACAAATGGGAAGGAGTTAGCAAAAAAAAAGACATGTATTACTTTTTTATTTCAAATGTGTTAAAATTATACCTCTTTTCAAAACTGTCAGGAGGTCTCAGCTCAGTTGTGAGGGAGCTGCCGTCCAGAGTGACGACATAGAGTCTGACGGTGGGATTGATTTGTCCCATCTGGAGTGAAAACAGTACAATTACATTCACAGGCTTAGTCTAATTGGACGTAATATCCGTGATGCACACTGCGTGCGATAGCAATACGCACTGAGCAACACGCTGCACTTGCGTTCTATTTTTACATACTGCCAGACATTGCTAGTAGGACTTTAACAGAGAATGTGATGAGAATATGAAAGAAGTGGGGAAACAAACTGTGTTGCTGTGTGCTGCACAGGCCCTGGGGCGAGTCAGTCGATTTCCTCAGCTTAAACCTCACTCACAAATGATGCTCATTAGTCTACATGACAAGGGAAATCTAGGATGACAGTATGTATTCCACATTCATGCCCGCTTATCTGTACTGTTTGTTATTCCGGTCTTCTCCAACCCTTCATTTTCTGCTCTTTTGGAGGCACAATAGCTTCTTGGAATGGATCCATTCTGTTCTACTGGTGCCATTAGCCACATATTACACGGCAGGTAAGCAATCTGAGGGATCAAACACATACTACAGGCAAAATACCAGGACCCACCTAAATGGAACGGGGCCGTAATTATTGTTATTAGTTACACCTGTGTTTACCCTTCAATGGCATGTAAAAACGGCTGCTGTAAAAAGGGCTTGTATATCAGTTAGTCAGTTGTTTGGTTGGTGGTTAGCTGACATCAAAGGTTTGATGGATTGCTATGAAGTCTGCTACAGACAATGTGTCTTGTGGCCTTGTGAAAATAGATTGCAATAACTTTTGTTCTCTGAACCTCTTATCTGGCATCATCATCAGGTCAAAATTTCACTGTCAATATTCTGGTTTATACCTGCAAAACTAATGACATTTCCATCAGCCTCAGCTGTAATTTGGGTTGAGCGCTTATTAACCAATCTCAGCATGCTAACACCTAAACCAAGATGGTAAACATGGTAGACATGACCTCTGTTTGCATTGTCATCAGCATGTTACCGTGTTGTCTTTTGCATTTAGCAAAAAAGCTTTGTCTAACTATGACCTCACTGCACTGCTGGCATGGGTTTAGACTTAGACTTAGACTTAGAAGCAGAGCTTTGAGCTAAATGCTAACGGCAACATGCTTACATGCTGCTGTTGAAGAAGCCATGTCTACCATGTTTACCATCTTGGTATAGCATGCTTAGAGTAGCTCATTAGCTACTCTAAGCTAAATGCTAACGGCAACATGCTAACATGCTGGTGTTGAAGAAGCCATGTCTACCATGTTTACCATCTTGGTTTAAGTGATAGCATGCTTAGATTAGCTCAACAGTGCTAAACCCAAAGTACAGCTGAGGCTGTTGGAAATGTCATTAGTTTTGCAGGTATTTGGTCATAAACCAGTTTATGGAGTTTTTGCAGGGCTCTACTGTGAATGTGGATACTGCAGTCATTCGAACAGTAATGAGGTATTTCTTTAAGTTCAGACACATTATACCCATGAAGAATACTCCCCCGGGTACTTTTACTTTGTATTGACTCACTGAGAGATACCCACACAAATGCATCCCCCAGTGTCTGAAGCAGAAGTATGACTGTCAGACTGCTACACACCATCAGCGTTCTTAGAGATAAAAGGAAGCAGAAGGCAATTAAATCTCTGCTTCATTTAATCCCATGATGTCATAACGTTGACCCCCACTCAAGGATTCAAGCAAAAGACTCACTGTGTGTGTGTGTGTGTGTGTGTGTGTGTGTGTGTGTGTGTGTGTGTGTGTACAATGTTCACACTGCGTTGGGGAGGTGAACATTAAGTGCAGTGCTTCATTAATCGGATGACTTCCTATCCTTAGCCCCTCCTCCCATCAATGCATCTTAACCAACAAATGAGGCTGTCCTTTCCCTTTATGACCCTCATTCCACCAGTTTTCCACAACCCTTCTACCGTCTGAGAGGCATTTGGTACGCTGAACGTGCGCATCAAAGGAAGGTGTGTTAGCGTGCCTCGCTGAAGCGTATCACATTCCTATCCCTCCCAGTGCCACAGATCCCTGCAGACATCTCTCTTCAAAGGAAGCAAAGCCACTGTAACATGAATTAAACAAGAAAAGGATTCACTAACCCTTTATGGGTAAGCTAAAGCGGCGATCCTGCAGCTGTATTATTCATAGAGCTGCTTTGATACAATTGAGTTGCAGGTTATAGTATATTTACTCTAATACAGTGTATGGCTCACTCAAAATATGATGTTATGGGTAAATATGTGCAAATGTAGAGTTAAAACAGGCAGAAAATGGCCTCAGCGTCCACTTGAGGATCACGATGCAAATGTAAATCTATAGATCTAGTGTTGAGGTTAACAAACGGAAAAAGCAGAAATGGTAAAATATTGGTTTCTGTGCCAAGAAGTTAAGATGATTTTACTTAACAAAGTGAAAATCTAGTTTTCAAACTAGGACATGCGATGTGGAATTTATTAGAAATATGCTCATGCCATATTCTAATTTACTTTTAAACATTCATCGCGGGCCATTGAACAATGTGCACCAAAGGTATTAAGTGAGCTAGAGGATGTTCTCGTGCTGATACGGTGAACCTGGAATAATCTGCATCAATTCTGAACTGACAACAAGTCAATACCCGAAATCAATGCAGCAATGTTACAACCCACTTAAATTGAAAGTTAATTTAAACTCTGGAAATAAATGAGACTTCTAGTGCTCTAAGTTGTACCTTTGGATAAGGGTACTCCTTCCCCTTGGGGTACAGGGAGCCTGTCAGCCGGGGCAGGAGCATGTTGGGAACCAGGGAATCGTTGATGGTGAGATAGGCCAGTCTGGAGCTGTCCGGTGACCACCAGTGGGCCACCTGCGTGTGCAGCACCTCCTCTGGAACGCCAAGAGAAGACTAATCGGTCTTCTACATACATCTGCTTCTGACCCAAAAACCTTCTATAGCCACATGTCTGCATTAGTGGATATCAGAGTTGTAGTATTTAATCGGCTTGTGCTTGGTTAGGTTTAGTAAAAGCGATGTATATTTTCTTAGGTTTGGTAAAAGATCATGTCTTGGGTTGAAATAAGTTACTTTTGGTTTCACATGGGACACAAACACCATTCTCCTGGGTGAAAGTCCTGTGTCCGATTCCTCCGTCCACCTCGACTTTAATTAAACGTACTTGTGATACGTCAAAAACAAATGTAATCCGTAAGAATGTTTCCCTCGAAAGGTAACTGACAATGCAGTTTTGTTGTACAGGAAGTCATTTTTAGAAGACCAGTGTGTGACTAGACAAACATGACCGCTGCAAAATTAATCTTTTCACTTTTTCTTTACTGCCGCCACCAAGGTTAAGAGGTCAGTGCAATAAAAATACAGAGTTAAGATTTATCATGATGACTAGATTGTTTGTATAAAACAGGGTGTGAACAGTGGTCTCCTGTATCCAAGTCACCCTCATCCATTCATCCATCCATCCCCTATGAGGTTTTGAAGCAGTAATAACAATATCACGTAACGTCTGCCTTAACCCCACAAACAAAAGTCAGGACACAGCCTCCAGAGATCCCTGTTAAGTAAATATAAATTACGGTTGTGCTACACGTTTGTCATATAAAAAGGATCAGACCTTTCTTACAGTCAGCGTCACCAATAAAACGAACGTCTTGACATTAGAAAAAAATTGCTACCGGCATCAACATGTCTGGTTGGTGCATGTTTGGTTGTCAGAATCAATATTCCCACAGCCAACTTAAGTTCTACAGAGTCCAGACAGGATCACGACCGTTTCAGATCAACAGGTGTTTCAGTTCAGCGAGTGACCGTGTCAACTGGTGACTTTCAGCCGAGTGTCGTCCGGGGTTGCTCGTAGAAACTTACATAAATAGCTGGCATAGACGATAAACACAAATTAGTATAAAATTAGGTTGCATTTGCATTCTTTGCTAGTTAATGCCCTCGCTTAGTTGTACTTCCGTTGCCAAACTTCGTGGACGCACTTACATACGTCATCATTCTGAGTCCAGAGTGCCAGATTCTGGAGGTAGCATCTGAATTCTTCTATCGGTCCTTCAAGTGAAGTCCATTGTGCCAGGCTTTTATGACTCGGTGCTCTCTCTCTTACCCTCATACAGCCAGTCCGTGATGCCGTTGAAGATGACCCCCTCCTGTCCGGAAGACGTGAGCCTCCACGAGCTGCTCTGAACATCCGTTTGGTAGTAAATGTTGTTTTCAAATACATATATCTGTAGGACGAGGAGACAATTCATATATGTTTTGAATTTGAAAACTGTGATAAGTACTGCATCATAGCATATGAAACGTATCCATGTTTATCCGCACAGCACATTGTACGAAACACCTGCGTCTTATCGTACATAATTGCTACTCAGAGGAAACTGCCGCTTTTTAATGCATTTTATTCTTGGAAGTTAACAGCACAGCACACAAGGACAGAGGAGACAGAACATCGCTACAGAACAAAGAGACAGCCCGGTGGACCGATCCCACATTCGCTGAGCGTCTCATCTCCAGCGATAACACAGACAAATATGCAGGGAGAGCTGCTGAGTAATGAAACTTTGTCGTTAGCGGTGTGACGCACCACTGCGGGGCTTCAGGTTCCAAACCGAGGCCCGGTAGAAACACTGAGGAAAGCAGATAAATACCCTATCAAATGGTTAATTACTTTCCCTGTCTGCTCTGGAGAGAATAATGGAGTGATTATTCTGTGCATAATGCCCTGCACGGTGGAGGCGTTTGGAGCTTTGGTTGCAAAACATGATGTCTTCCAGCAACAGCTCGATTAGCCTAACTGTTACTGGTTGGGTTTTGAGGGCGTTTGTCTTTCCTCTCGAGTCAGAAATAGAATTTGATGAGTTTTTACCTCAGAGCAGGGTTCTATGAGTGCAATGAATTATATGTCACACGGTATTAAATAAGACACCTTTCTGCATGCAGCAAGGTCTTTTCAATCAGCTTATTATTTTCTCAATAATTGGATTCACTGGCTGGTCTATAAAACAGCACAACAGCATTTACCTATTTAGATATTTGCTTGTTTGTCCAACAAACAGTCCAAAACACAAAGATATAAGAATATAAGAATGTTGACATTTTTGCTTGAAAAATGACAAATGACATGAATCAAACTAGTTGCAGATTACATTTCTGCCCATCCTCTAATCGATGAATCAGCTAATTGTTTCAGTTCCACTATTGTGCTGAGACTAAACACCCACAGTTTTCAAATAATACTGGGGCTAAATATCCCTAAAGATCGTTAAAACGCTTCAGCTATTAGTTCGCATTTCATATTAGTCAAGCATTTTCATGGATAATGTATGCATTTCCATTTAGACTGCAGCTGTATAATGCATGCTTACTGATAATTATCACTGAGTGACTTCTCGTATGAATATTTTACACAGACGAGGAGGACTGTGGGTCAGTAGGAACTGTGCTTGCATCTGTTTGGGAAGAGACGCATATCTGCACTTTGGATTTCCTTGTTGGAAATAAATTAGAAGATGCATTGAGGTTATTACGTTTTATTACAAATACCTAATTCCTATGAACTGTCTTTGCTCCAGTATTAAATGACCCGCTGCAGTATGATTACGTGAATGATGGAAGCGTCATTGCTTTCAGTTCAGCTGGTGAGTCGCCGTTGTAAACTCACCAGCTGCTGGCCGTGAACGCCCCACGAGGCAAACTGGAGGACTGAATCGGACACCTCCGGAGGATTCAGCTCCCGCACCTCTCTGATGAAAGAACGGATCAAATGACACGAGGAGCATTACACGGCAGAGCAGCACAGATCCACATACCTTCTTAAAGTTCAGATACAAACACTGCAAATTTACATACAAACACTGCAAATTTACAAATTTACAGATTCCAATTTTACACAGACTCGTCTAAAGGGATTGTTTTTTTTCGACTGTTATTGATCTCGTAAGAACACGTTGTCGTTACGTGACTTCAAATAAAAGATAATACAAAGACACGTTAACTGTAGCTTGTGTGTCACTGAGAAATGAAAAGGAGGTAATATTACCATGCAAGCTGTGTGTCGCTAAGCTGTTTGCTCACCTTGTATACAGGTTGTAGATCAGGTACGAGGCCAAGAAGGAGTGCTGGAAGATCTAAAACCCAATCACAAGAAGAACATCTTCAATATTCCTGTGATCTGACCTTTGCACCATTAATGAGAGCAAATACTTTGGATAATAATGACTAATAGAGCAGATTAGTCACCAGAATAGATATTCTCTCAAAATAATAAAAAAAAAACATTCTGAGAGCATTTTGTGATTTTTTTTTTTTTTTTTTTTTGGCACACCAGCTCTTCCTCAACCAGCTTTGTGTTCTTTTCACTTCTTTTTCCCACATCGCCGCTCTGCACTTGTGCAGAATGCTCTCTGTATTTAATTGGACAGTTATAACAATAACACAGCACGGATTTTCGTTTTAGAGGAAGTAAGAGTGAAGGGGGGACAATGCTCTGCTGCGCTCTGCTGTGGAAATGACATGAAAGCTAAGAGTGAGAGTGCTGCTCTTCACACAGTGATTGGATCTCACCATGGTTGACCTCTGACCCTTGAATCTGCCACTAAAACGGTTTGCCGTACAATAATTGTCTATCATGGCTGTATGTCACATATTGCTCATGAAAGAATATTTGATGATGTTGACGCTTGACTCCTTTTTTCTTATATACTTCACACCTATGGGCAGTAATGATGAAAGAATTCACCCTGACAGAAAAACCAAAAAAAAAACCCAGAATGTATTCATATATATATGTTCCATTTCAATATATTGTATATTTTAAAACAACTGACATTAGCTTGCATAATTTCTCAGTGTCAAAATATACATACGACAATGGGGCTGAGGCATAGCTACATCTTCCTCTTGTTACTCTGACAACATTGCCAGTTTTAGCGTGTGTTTGCAACGTGTCTGAGAGATGGCTCTGCTGTAAGGAGCACAATGTAAAGAAAGAGAATTTTTTTTTTTTGGTGTATGATGTTGAAAGACCTGAAACACCCGACGATTCCAGGAGCATCACTGAGGATGTGTCGGTATGTTCACAACGAGCCCATAAACGTCTGTGTGGTCTATACAGAAATGCAGCGCTTTCTGTGGACTTTTACAATGTTTGCTGTCTTTTCATAAGTAGACCGTCTGATGAGGAAGTCCCCTCATCAGACGTGCAATCTTTACACATGTCTCTATCATCATGCTAACATTGTTTTGAAGCTAAGTGTGGTTGTAAAATCTACAAGCATAGCAAACCGCAACCTGTTAATCAAAACAATTTCATTAGAATGAAAAATATCATGAAGTAGCCAGCTGGACTCCACAATGCAGTGTGAATGCACTACATGCTGAATATCACACTTAGTATGAATAGTAGATACATTTTGATTCACTGATACTGTGAGACAGCGAACAAGCGTGAAAAGCATGTAAGGTATGACTGCTGTAACTATAACTACATTTATTTGTTTTTTTCTCAGAAAAGACATCTACTACCAAGAATACATACAGTAAATTATGAAGCGTCCAAATTTTGCCTGAAGCAAGTTCATTGAATAGTTCATAGTTGAAGCACCAAAGCCCTAAAATGACCTCTCCCTGTATGTTCCACTATTCATTTATTAAAACTTGCTAAAAGTGGAGCTGGAATGAACCGGATAGGAACTTCATTTTGATTCGTTTAAAGTAAATCATTTCACATTACGGTAAATCCTAAATGATTCTATTGCAACGGCCTGTAAATTTGTTAAATTCCATCCTGCAGGGCCACGTACATACACAACCTTCTTCTCTCTTCCACTATACGTTCCTCCCCGAGTGTGCGATGAAATGACCAGAGAGGAATATTCACCCTCAAAGCTTTTGTTTCAGAATTCATTCATTCATTGTCCCTGACGGAGAATGGAATCTGCCTTGGACGATCTACCAGCCACCCGGCCTTCACTCCTAATTTGGACGTCTTCCTCTGCACTGCGCACAAAACAGAAATAATCCTCCCGGAAGGAGAAATTAGATCTTATATTGTTGCTTGACTGCTCTTCTTCTCCCCCGTCAAAGAACGTCAACATCACTCAGCAGACAGCCCTCGTAGGCGACAGCTCTGTGATGACTTCTCGATAAGGCTGTCAGCGACGGGTGACGAGCTAAGAGGGCCGGATGTTTGGAGACGTCGGAGTGCGTAACGGGCAGCGGCGCTTTTAAATATTTCCTAGTATTACAACATGGGTGGTGATTGTCACATTTCAATTAATTCAATGAAGATGCCACAGGCTGACCCCGTATGTTGTGCTTTCCTTACATCTGAGTCATCCTCACGCTGGCGACGTTGTCTGACTGTTGAAACAAATGCTGAGAATCTGCGATGGAAACACAAAGCTCAGCGGTGTTGGAAAGTTGAGACGGTGGACAGGAGTGAAACGTTCAAATATACGAGTGGGTGCATGGACATTTGTTTTTAGGTGGTGCAGTGACATTTGGAACAAGCTCAATAAATGCGGACAGAAGAGCAGTGTGTTATGTTTGACAAAAGCGGCAGCCCTTTTTACGTAGAAGATAAAAATCACACAGCAACTCCCTGCTGTGGTATCAGGGAGGCAAGAGCATTAAAAATGATTTTATATTTTTTCAAGTTGAAGAAATAAAAGCTGCACCTCTAAACCATATTTTAAAATAAGTTCCACACTACCGTTTGAACAGCAGTAATAAAACCGACGGCAACCTCCAGGTCTGAAAAGTGAAGCCGATGCTGAAGTGCCTTGAACCAGCATTCTCTCTAATGGCCTGAAGGGGGCGACTCCTCTGGTTGCTAAAGAAGAAGTCAGACTGTATAGAAGTCTATGAGAACATGATCCTCCTCCGTTGTGTGCTGTGAAAACTATGTCTGTTGTCTGTATGAGTTGATTTGGTGGCAAATGAGTTTCCGAACTGGAGATTAATAATAATAATAAAGCTTTCTAACCTAAACTGAATTATGGTCGTATTTAGGCCATGTCCACACTACTATGTTTCCATTTAAAAACGCATACGGAGGAGTTTGAAAACTCCGGAGTTACCTCTTCGTGTGGTCGGCGCAAACCACCATGGCTGGAAAACGCCATGGTAGTTGGTAGTGAAATGATTACAACTTTAATAATTTCACTGTGTGTTTTCACGTCATTGAAGTTAAATGTACCTGGTCAACCTATCCTGCCCCTGGTTGCTCACTTCCCCTCCCCCTCATCCCCCCCCCCCCCCTCTGTTCATGCCTATTGGTATTCATGGTCCCTCTCTTCCCTCCTTTCATCCCCTCTTATTCAGTCCCATGCATACCTCTCCCATCTCTCCTTCTCCAGGCCTGTATCTGTCTCAGGTGCCTCCTCTCCAGAGACAGATCCCCCACACCGAGGCCCAGTTCACACCTGGCATTAGAGTGCATCTCACCACCTGTGATCGGATCCCACGTTGCATATCTCGATATGCAAATAGACGCATACGTCATATCAGTTTGCAAAGACCCGAGACCTTGTTTTTTTTTAACCGTTTTATGTTTTTGAGTCAAAGGCTACCGGCAGCTACGGCAACTTTTAAGGTGGAATGTCTTCTTGCCCGTCACTCAATATACAAGCTGTGACCCCTTAAATGTCACTCTCACAACTTTGATTGTTTTTATTGGCTCTCTTGCATGACATTTAGATGAATTTGATACACATATGCAAACTGCAAATATTATTTTCTTTCTATTCTACTCTATTCCATACACCTTTCCTTAGATCTGTCCACTTGTGATCCGATTACCGACGTTGATGCCAGGTCTGAACGGAGTCCCTTCATACATCAGGACTGGCCTGAATGAACGACTTCCTCGCCCTCCACGATCATCTGCTTCCTGACATCCATCCTCAACATTCTGCAGCGCACTCCTCGTTTTACTAAACTGTTGTTGGCATGGTCCTTGCTGGAGAAGTCACTTATCAACACTAGGTTTACCGCAGAGTGCTTTACAGACCAGCAAAGTACACAGATCCAACACAATGCAGCTTTTAAACTGAGATCGGTCTGTAGTTGGTCCTGAGACGTGTTGTGACATCGTTAATTGGTTCAAGCACATTCACCGGTTTCTGTCCACTCTCGACTCTCCTGAATGCTTTTGCAGCTGATGATTAATAGTGGTCTTTGCTTTATTTACAAACCACAACTGCATTAGCATGCTCTTCCAAATGAATAAAAAAAAAAGGACACTTGTCCGCTCTTTATATTCTGCACGGAAGGCTGCTGAGCGAAATAAAAAGAGAAGCAGAATAAGTTGCATGGGAAGCTTTGACGCAGCAGTACAGTGCAGCGGAGAGCTTTGCTTGATTATGATGAATTCATAAGACAACTGGAGACAGCGGTGCAGCAGCAGGCCATTACTCTCCATAGATTCAGGCTGTCACTATGATGATGAACACACCTGCTACGTCCATCTCGGGAGGAGACGGCGCCTCAAAAAGCTTGTGCCGTCGCACACAGAGCTCATTATCGAGCCTGCTTAGTTCGCCGACACCGAGATTGTTTCCCGCTGCCAATCGAATTACACGTACGGGAAAGAGCGGAGGGAGAACAAGCAATTTCACCGGTATTAGACACGGGGACAACAGTGTGTTTGTGGTGCGATAAATGACACGTGCGGTTTCTGCAGCACAACAAAGTCACAGCTGCTGGTGTCTTTTCTAACAGAAAACCAAGGGGAGGTATGAAGAAAAGGACTTGTAAGGTGCAGTTAAACCCTGTGACCAACACTGAACTCTTATCTTAATCACACAATGTCCCCCTCATTTGCTGCATTAATGGCGCTTGCTTCTACCAGTCTGCAGTCGGCATGGAACCCTAGGCCTACAAAGGGGGTGGATGGAAGTGAGGGAACTTCAGCACAGTGAATTCATGGATTGATACGAGTTGTATCGAGATAATAGAGGGAAGCAAATTAAATTAGTTAAAAAGAGAATTTCAAACTCTGATAATCTCCTTCGTCAGCACATGAATGCATTCATCTGCATTAGTTTGAGGATCAATGAAGAGGATTATCGCAAAATTGTACTTCTGTTTATCATTATTACCATAAATGACAGCAATATGATCGCCACACTGCTCTAATGTATACATAATAAGTGCTGTGTGTAAACTCATTTTTCTGCATCCTCTACAGACATCGGTGCGTTCTCAGAAGGGAGCCGGAGAGCCGTAATTACATTCAAATAAATCAATGATTAATTAGGTTTACAGTACATGTCGTCACCACGGATGCACCGCGGGACGGCGCCGGATACAGAATTCAGAGCTGATTCAGAACTCTACTGATGCAAGAAGTTCTTCAATTATCAAGGTGCCGCCGGCTGAGTTTACCAGACTGTCGTTAACCTCATTGTTCAATAATTAGATGTGGGTTTTTCGTAGCCTGATGCAACAGCTGGCAGTCATTCTCTGGCTGGTCGTGTCCGTACTGTACGCCTTAAATCTTTATGTACTGTGGTTTGGCACATTTCTGCAAGCCTGTCTCCTAGATGTTGTCTTCATATACTAGCAGTTTGTTTTTGAATATATGTTTTTGTGAGAAACAGCCTTGCTGCCGGGGACGACACGACCACGAACACAATGTGGTTTAGATAACTTAAAAACATTATTAATCATAATTCCAGTGTTTGTTACCAGTAAAAACATGAGCTGAAGTTGAATTAACTATCAATTTACCATTTATAAATAAGTCAAAGTGTAGGTGCAATGGTATCTATGATAATCACGCAGAGCTGCCCGGGATCAGCACCTTATCACATCTGATGATGCATTCCCACTCAGCTTGAGGGTCCATTTTTATCTGATTTCAAACGCTGAAACCAACAGCATCATGAGTGTGTTTCTCTGTAATCACAACAAATCCCTTTTGTGATCTTTTTATATAAATCCTCCCTCCTTCGCAGGTGGTACCCAGGCTTACAAGTGCCCTCTCCACACTGCAATGTTAATGAGTTTCCCAGGATTGTGTACACAGTGTGTTTCTATCTTTAGACACCACACCTTAGAGGCCAACAATCCCTTATCTCCCCCTGCAGGATTGGATCACATATCTCAGCTCTACGAGATGAACAGAAAGGACGCAAAGAGTTGCTGATGGATGGTGATTATTTTGTATAATATGTTGGAATACAACCTCAGTGCTGCAGTAAGCAATGTAAATATCCTAGAAAAAGGGAAACGGCTCAAAGGGAAATATTGCAAAATTCCACAACAAAAATGCTTTGCTTTCTTTTGTTGCCACTCTTCTGAAGTAGCCATGAGCCTTGAAAGTCACAAGACAGCCAGCAGAATTTCTCTTATTTTCTAAGGTCTTGTTCAGACTACCGGTCCAGATTTGTCTCGTGGCAAATCCAGACTGATTTGAACAGCAAAAAAAAAAACACATGACATGGAAAAATCTCCGCCCGACCGATTGGTGCTGGGCAGTAGCCATGCTGCTTTGGAGGACAACATGGAGGAGAACAACAGGCGCCAGAATACACCTTCACTCTGTAGTGTCCCCCTAACATCCCACTGTAGACCGACCCCCTGTGTAACCGCGGGGGGTCTGTACCGCGACCGGACAGCATGGATGTACAAAGAGAACAGCTGCACCACAGTAACTGCGCAGTTACAACCCGTTACCACTCCCAACTCATCGACTGCGGCTGCTTGTTCAGCTCCCCTCTGCGTCTTCATACCTAATGCACCTGTATGAGATGCACCAGGCTTTTAACTTGCTGCAATCTAAACCCACTCGGGTCAGTCTAAGATGATCGGAGCTACTGATGGAGTACAAAGTGCACTTTGATGCTTTCAATGGTTTTATGTGAAGCACTTTGAATTGCCTTGTTGTTGAAATGCGCTGTACAAATAAACTTGCCTTGCCTTACCTTGCCTAGAGTGGGAGGCGTGGCTTCTTGAAATAGATCCCCTGAAATGCTTTACACTGTACCTTGAAGTAGAGTATCCACCATTGTCCTTTGTAGACAAACATTGTTACCTTCACAGCAACAAGAGCACGTGTACTTGAATGATTTCAGATTAGCTAATGTAAATGTTAACTTTTCAACATAATAAATAAGGCAAAGCAGTTTGTTCCCATTAGTAAATTACAAAATGTGCCGTACTGAGCGCATGAATAATTGCTTCATAAGCAATTTGTTTTCCAGCCAGGAAGCAGTAAGCTAATTCAATGTCAGATTTGTGATATATAACACCAGCTAAGTACTATCTATCCAAATACCGTCTCTATAAATACAGCGAAATGGCATTCTATGGCCTCTTGGAGATGGTTGTTTACATTTCAACAGATTCAAAATTGAAAAATGTACTAATTGTATTTGAGGAAGATGTCCAAGATGTAAAATGTCTTTCTCCACTCCAGTCGTCCCCACTCCAACAAAAGCTGATTTATCATAGCATTTATTGGTTAGCGAAGTCGATCTGTGCGTCCGCCACTGTGGTCCAAACTGAAATATCCCAACATGTTATGCAGGTATTCATGGTCCTTTAGTGCCACCAACGGGTTAACATTTGTGGTTTTGAGTGAAATGTCTCAACAACTTTTAGACAGATTGTGATGAAATGTAGTTTGATAACTGATGAGTCATAACTTTTACACTTATTGCAAGAAAGCTGTCTTTGTGCTTTTCTTAATTCGAAGAGCTCACAACAACTTCATGGTGTGATTGTAAGGGCCATCCTCTCAACGTGACACGCCATTGGAGGTAGGGCAGAAACTACCTTTAACTTGACATCTAGACGGAGGGAAAGAAGCGCTACTCTGAATAAATGTATAAGGGGCCGTCCTGTGTGTTGGAAATTATAGGTAGGTGCTGTTTTAAAGCTTCATGGTAACGCTACAACATCAGGAGGATTCGTCCCTTCCTGACTGACGAGACGGCGCAGGTTCTCATCCAGGCTCTCGTCATCTCCCGCCTGGACTACTGCCCCGGCGTCGGCCATCAGACCTCTGGAGCTTTGTCCAGAAAGCCGCAGCTCGCCTGGTGTTCAATCGCCCCAAGTTCTCCCACACAACTTCCTTTCTCCGTTCTCTACACTGGCTCCCTGTAAGAGCTCATCCAGTTTAAGACTCTGGTGCTAGCCTACAGGGCAGTGAAAGGAACAGCTCCTTCCTATCTCCAGGCCACGGTCAAGCCCTACACCCCCGCCCGACCACTTCGCTCTGCTGCCTCGGGGCGATCGGCCGCCCCGTCGCTCAGAGGTCCCGGCGGCCGATCGACCCGGTCACAGCTGTTTTCTGTCCTGGCCCCACAGTGGTGGAATGAACTCCCCACTGACATCAGGACAGCGGAGTCGCTGCCCATCTTTCATCAGGCTGAAAACCCACCTCTTCAGGAAGTGCTACCCTGAGCCTTCCACTCAGCACTTATTGTTTTCATACTAGCTTGTTGCACTTATTGTATTCGTATTACTTATAGCACTAACTGTTTCTCTTGTTTCTGTACTTTGGCTCTGAGTTATGCTCTGCTTCATGCTCTTAGATGCTTGTTTGGAAAAGGAAATGTACTTCTGGTGACTAGTAGTTCTCTTGAATGCCTATCTTGAATGCACTTATTGTAAGTCGCTTTGGATAAAAGCCTCTGCTAAATGACTGTAATGTAATGTAATGTAATCATTTGCTACCTGTGCAGGGCCAGTTGGGAACAGGCAGATTGCTTGGCCTCCGGTGTTGCTGCTAAACGTCTTCGCACTGCGCTCCCTTGGGTCCTGAGCACACCCGCCATCCAACCCAGTACAGCCAAAGCCTGGACTACGTGGATAACAAATAAAATGATTGCCTGGGACATCCACACATTATATCCTCGCAATCTATTATGCACTTCCTTGGGTCCTCAGCAATTAATCTGCCAAATGTGAAGTTGATCGAATAAACGGATGTTGACAAAATCAAAAGGACAGACAGATGGAACGAGACGCCTTCCATTAAAGTTAGATAGGAGAAGTAATTTACTAGTTTGTATTGTAACATTGAAAGTTTTGAAATTGGCTCCTTCTCTTCAAAATGCTGCCTCATATTATTCATTGCAGTCATTTGAATTATATCTGCCTGAGTAACAGATACAAAAAAAAAAACTATTCCACCTCTGTACCAGAATCTGCTAACAATAGGAAAATGCTGAAATAGTGAAATGAAAAGTGCTGTGGATCAGCAGTTGAGCACCAGCCTATACAGAGCCGATCGGCCTGATTATCGCGTCTGAGCGCATTCCCTCAACACGCACAAACAATCCTCCACCCCGTCTTCTACACCCTGTAAACACCATGTTAAATGGTGGAGTAAACATGCTGGGACTGATGAGAGTGCTGATCCTCAATGGTGGGGTTTATATAGTTTTTGCCTACCAATGAATCCCAATAAAGGATATACATTAACTTTAATTTATTTACTTTTTTATCACTGGGGGACATATCAAACGTTATGGCTGATAAGAATGGTTCTTCTGAATCAACAATGGTTTGTACTGTATTCTAAAAGTCAGTAAAAGAAATGTAGCAGGAAATCAGTTCCCTTATTCCCTCCTCTGAACTGCGTTCGTTCAATCACGGTTTAGCAACCATAACTCGGGACAGCGGTCCTCTTAAGTTTGGTTTATCCATACATCAGTGGGATGGATGAGGCTACTCCGCTTCTCAGGGGTTTTGAAGTGTTGGTGTCATTTTTATCCCCTTTGCAAACCAAAAACAGAAGAGCAAACAGCAGTGTTGTGTTCACACGAAGCATGATGCAAATTTTTTGGTGCGCAAACAGACGCAAGTAAACGCAAAATCGTGCCGGGCGGCGGTATTCTAAGCAAAAGTTTTCAATTCGGGCGAGAAATTTGCCTGCCGCTGTATCGCGAAAGTCTCTGGACAGATCCCAATGTCCCCCCTTTAGGGACTCACGGACTTTGAGGCGCGCTCCCGCGAAGTCCGTGAGGGTTTAGTTCTGTCCCACTGTCAGATCATCGAGTGTTTGAGGCTCTCTGGCAGACATTTTGAGCCCTTTTATGAACCCTTTCCGTAAGTCAGCATGGGAATTACCCACAAGTCATAGCAGCGTGACGTTGAACACGGGGTAACCAGTGGACGCATGGAGACGTTAAAAAAAAAAAGGTAAACAAAGAGGACGGCTCACGCGTGTTCAGCCTGTCTTATTATATTTACTCAGAAACATTAAGGGTTAAAAATGGAACAAAAAATAAACTTAAAATCAGAGGATATTTATTTATTTATTCATCAAATATTTGATTTTGTCATCAAAGATGTTTTGACAAAAACATCTAAATAGATGCTATGAAATGACCTCATCTTGTGAGGAAAGAGCCTGAAGACGTTCAAATCAGAGAGTACAAAGTATAAAATAAATACACACAATTATACATCTTATTTTTTTGTCGTTTTCATGGGAACGTGATATGTTGCAGCAAAGTGCTGTCCCATTCATATTTACACCATTTGGAGCCCTTGCCCTTACTCAACCACTCACCAGGTGACGTCAGTTACGTCCTTGAGGGTTCAGGGTTCAGGGCTCAGGGTTTAGGGTTTAGGGGGGACACTGGGATTTGGCCTATGTCTTTGTCACAGCTCTGCCCATTCCCTCCCATCGCTCCACACTCTCCTCACTCTAGTCATCAGCACAACTCCTCTCACCTGCCTCCTAATCAGCTCATTCAGTGCACCTGTTAGTCACCCACCTCATCAGCTCTATCACTCTCACCTGCTCACTCCGCTGCACTCACTATATAAACCCCGGCCTCTCAGGCGCTCTCTGCCAGCTCATTTTCACATCTACCTGCCCGTTTGGCTCATCTTGTTCCCGGTTTCCCCGTGTGCCTGTCCTGCTGGATTCCCCCCCCCCTCGTCTCTTGCGTCCCCTTATGTCTGCGTTTGAGTCCTCCACCACACCCCGTGACAGTCTCGCAGAAGAGAACAAACAGAACATGGCTAATAACCACAACTGATCCCCGCGAGTAAACTCTCGCAAGTAACGCAACTCGAAAATGTGCTTCGCGTTTTGTGTAACGCAGCATAACGGTGTCAAAACGGTTATTTCTGTCCGTTATTCTAACTGCAAGCGCTTTTAGTGCTGTTTGCACCGTTAGCTTCTAAACGTCTCCGTGTTCAGAGCAGGCGGCAACCTCTGGTTTTGCCGAGTGAAGCCAATGCAGAAGTGTCTTAAAACTTAAGTAAATTATGGTCCATTTAGAGTAAAATAGACCATATCGAAGAGTATGCTTTAGGGCGGGCTTACTGTGATTGACAGGTCACTGTCTACGTCACTCCAAATATAAAAACTTCTGTTCGTTGGCTACAAAAAGTCAAGACGGTCACGGCCATAATCGACAATGGCGACGGCCAAAAGGCCGAACTCCAGGCTTCATCAAGGCAGTCCACAAACCGATGGGTGACGTCACAGTGACTCCGTCTTCTTATATACAGTCTATGGTTCAGAGCCGTGTGCAGACGGGCCATCCCGGCTGTACTGGACCAATCGCACGTTGCATTAAATGGAAGAACGCTTGTGGTAATTGGCTGCGAAAACACTTTTAATTAGCAAGTTATTTTTCGATCTAAAATGATCTATTGCAGGTGTCCCTTGACTGGAGAAGTCTCGATATAACGTGGTACTGGGTTATTATCGCTATAGTCTACGGATAACCAGCCCTAATGATGACCCCCGCCGACGCACGGATTGTGAAGGTAAATCTGGGATGGTTAAATTTCATGTCTGTTGTCTAGCGGGCACTTGACCTTACCTGCTAGGAGCCAAGAGCGGCCGCCAACCCCCATCCAAGACACTCGGATGCAGCGATGCAGCGATTTTTTTTTTTTTTTTCTTCTTTCGGTTGCCAGCTTGTCTCATAAGCCAGCTGAACCTCACCCATGAGACTTGGCTGGGCTTGAGGGGGCTAGTTTAAGAGTCGAGCAGCCTGGGAGTGCAGCTGTGTGTGACAGCAGGGGGGAGGAAAAGTTTCTGAGGAGGAGAAGCTGGAGGAAACAGACACTGCCGGGAGAAGTTGAAGCAGAGCAAACACTGATTGCTTTGACTAATTTGGACCGTTGACTTTTTCCACAGTTTCTACCTGTGCAAGTGTATGGAGAGAGAAAAAAAGATTGTTTGGTTTGACTGCAGGTTTGACTTCATATAGCTCATAGTAAAACACCAGAGCAATTGTACTTCATAAAACCTCTTGTAATTGGTTTCTAAATCACACATTGCATGTGTCATATTATCATTATTTGTGCCAAATTATAACTATTTGTTTCGCCGCAAAAAAAGCCGTTTGAGCCAGTTCCTCTTTTATGCCCACTGGGGTTTATTAGTTTGGTCCCTGTGTGTGTGAAGCATGCTGTGCAGTTGAGTGTAATTGCTAATGCATTAGCAGATTGCTCACCTGATTTTTAATCTGGTGTTAGCCTATAACTGTGCTAATCTGGAGGGGACGTGTGATGCTCTCAATGTTAGGCTGAGGGTGGATTAAAGTGTAATCAGTCCCATTGAAAAGGGTAAAATAATGAATAAAAAATGTATATATACATTTCATAAATATTGTATTATTATGATTAGTATTATTGATGATAGTAATAATTGTAATAATGATGATTGTCCGATCCGACTGCAGCATTTTGTGAACAAATAAAGCAAGTTGATTTATTAAAACATTCACAGTAACGACTCCGTATTCAAGGCGCAGACGTCAACACATCTTAGAATAGAGAATACTTTGTAGGTTGTTTGTTTTTTTTTGGCTTATTGAAAATGTATAAAGAAGAGAAAGTAATGAGAAAATTGGCATAACGTTAGCTGTTAAATTGGATTACCTTGAACAGGTTTCTTTGTGTTCATCCCCTGTGCCATCTGTCACAGTGCTCTCATTGTGGATCATCCAATGGCCTCCAAGGACTTGATTCACTTTCATGAGCCGTGAGCAACGCTGATGATGATTATTGTCTCTTTTTCACTCGTGGTTTTGGCCGCCGGAGCATGATTTGTGAACACCCTTGGAAAGCAACTCTCCTTCTGAAATGAAAGGTACGAGCGCTGCAGCTTTGCTTCTGCCTCTGCCTCACCGAAGCATCAAGTGGAACAGATGTGCGGTCTCATTTAAGAAGCTGCAGAAAACCGACAGCGTGCAGCAGCAACAACACGGTGTGTTTGATAGATCCTCCTTTTTTAATATTTGTTTGAAAATACACTGACTGCAATTACACGCCCAAAAGATGGCAGGCAATGGGGGAAATCAGGCCAAATTATCCTGATGGAGTCAATAACACAAAGTGTAGCTGGGTTCCAGTAAATATCTGGTGCTTTGATAAAAAGTCGACGAGAGACAGAACTTAACAACAATACCGAGGCTCATGATTACACTGTTGAGAGACTACAAAGACAATCTGCAGTTTGAATTCAATTTCATTTTTCGATTCCGGACTAATTTTTTAGCAGAGACGATCGAGAGTCATGAGTATTGTATTATTTAGAGCCAGACAAAAACAGACAAAACATGATTTCCCGTAAACAAAGTGGAAATAATTGGACTGATTGAACCCGATAGGATCATTACGTTGTGTCTTTTGTTTGCCTCTACTGGATAGTCAAACAGCAGAGAGGCAGGAAACGAGCACAGAGAAGGGCGTGACATGCACAAAGGTTTACGGCAGTGTTGCGGTTTCGTGCCGTGCTCTGTTTTTATGTTTAGTAAAATGGAGGATGTATTTTAATGTGAAATTGAAATGGGAATACAGAGCTGGGGAAAAATAGTTAAGGAGACATTTCTACAAAGGCGCAAAAGCTAAAAAATGAATGAAAAGCAGCCATATTAAAATGTCCTCGACAAACAAATTAACAAAAATCTTCATATGATTCAAGGACTAATTGGTAAAATAAGTCATTTTTTGACCTCCTACAATAAAAAAATGTAGCCAATTATTTATTTTCTAACCAGTTTAATATGTGAATCGGATTCCCACCGATTTCCTTCAACATTTTCTCCCACAGCAAACAGAGTTGATACTCCAAACGAGTGAAACGAGACCCTAACTGACAGGATTAGACTGAGGATCAATCGGACCGGTCCGACGCCGGTCATCGACAGAGTCTCAGTTCCTCAAACCCAAGTGGACCTGTGGAGACCTGTAATTTCTACGGTTGTTACAGTGAAATGATCGTTTCTGTTTTTCCTGAAAACACAGACGCATGAAGTCACGAGCAGTGAGCTTCCCTGTTCCCTCTTCACTGACGTCACAGTGAGGAAATGAGAAGATGACTCTACTTCTCTCTTGATTTATTCCCTCAGTAAACATTGTAAACATGAGTTTATGGTCTCAATCTCTAGTTTACAGTCTTCTTCAATACAGCATGATGTTCATTTAGTACATTATGGTCCATTTAGAGTCAAACAGACCATAGAGCAGGGGATGCTTTAGGGCGGGGCTTACTGTGATTGACAGGTCGCTGCCGCTACCAGAGTCATAAACGGTGTCACTACGCATTCCTCCGCATTCATTGGTTGGAAAAAAAAAAAGCCAAGCTGGCGGCGACGTAATCGCCAAACTCAAAGCTTCAAAACATCAGTCCACACACCGATGGGTGACGTCACCATGACTACGTCCACTTCTTCTACACTGATACGGACACCATCACACACTGTTAGTGAGTAATAAGTGATGCTTGAGAGGGATTACTTTGTATCAGTCTATACATTGTTTTTTAGGAAATTGTTGCATATTATAATAATCATGTTCCCCATGGTTTTGTATCTAAATGACTAATGAGGACAACAATGTCTGAAATTGGTCCCGTATTGAGGAAGAACGCTGTAACCGGGAGCCGCTGATTGACTTGCAAGGTCTAAAAGTTCAGGCTCAGATTATTATTCATAAAATGTATTATATTATTAAGTGGCTGACAACATTATGGAAAGAACCTCACAGAGAAACAAAAGGTTTTTACTTTACCTTTTGCTTGATCTGTTTGTGAAATCTGAATATGAGGCAGCAACAAGTCCCACCCTCTACAGCGTGTACACACACACACACACACACACACACACACACACACACACACACACACACACACACACACACACACACACACACACACACACACACACACACACACCAGTCTCTCAAAGCTTTGTGGCCTTGCAGCAGCTGGTCTTGTTCTCCCTCTCCTCGTCCGCTCTTCAACTTGTAGTAGCACTTGATCCGTAAACTCAAATCAACACGGCCATCTAATTCACAATCGCCATGAATATTCAGCCATGACGGCACAACACTAAGCTATGCTTTCAGTTTTCCAACACGACAAACTCGTTGACTCTTTCTTGAGTGACCCTTGGAATGACAATCAGAGCCCGTCAGCGGCAGAAACAAACACTCTTAGGTACGTCGGCCGGATATGAGGACGCTGCAGCCTGTGAGCGCGTGCCGTCTTCAGCGTTCTCCTTCAATACTGGAAGACGTTCAAAAAAAGGGTTGTCCCCATTAGTCACTTAGACATAAGAACACGGGAACATAGGATCCAGTTTGAAAATATTACTGTCATTTGAGGTTGTTATGAAGGAAATTGGACAAATGGGGAAAGAGAGAGACACAACTACTTTCTTTTAGGACATTTCCTGATGAAAACAGCCAAATGTGGTCTGAATAAAATAATGAGTTTGCTTTTTCCACTTCTGTCTGTTTATTTCTGACACAGTGTTTAACGCAGTAAATGGTGTTAGTGGACTTTCATAAAGGCATCTCCAGTAGACAACAGAAATGTATAAACACAATATAAGGATCAATACGACTTACACAACCACGGCATCATCCCAACCGACACATTTATTCATGAGAATATATCACACCTGATGTTACATTCAATGTAACACCACTGAGTAGTACGACTATCAGCATATACAGGGGCATGGTGGTGGAAACAGTACTACTTCTATATACTGTGATATTTTCCTTATTGTTTTAAAATCCCATGAATAGACAAACTACTTAATCCTACTAACAGTTATGATAATACTTTATTTTCAGATTGAGTCTGAAATTGGTGCATTTCGGGCAGCTCCATTTGCAACATCAACAAGGAGAAATCTAATTTAATACAGGTAACAAGGACGCATATATGTAACATATCAATACAATCACCACGGGCCATATAGTCAGGACCATTCAATGTAGCTCTGATCTGCACATTTTAGGAAACTCCTTTAATTAATCAATTGTTAAATATTAAAATGACGTTAATGAGCCACACTGATGAACTGGGCAACATATCTTCATACAATCGTTCGTACGATATCTAAGTTATTCATTTTTTGTACGTTTTCCTACGAAAGTCCAGCGTCAGGATATCAACTTCCCCTCGATGCATAGTATTTAAAAAAAAAAACAACAACAACTCACAGGAAACAACTTAGTTAGGTTTAGACAACAAAACTACTTAGTTAGGTTCAGGAACAACTTGAGTTGTGGGTCAAAGTAACAACAGAAGTGACTTTATTTAAGTACAGAAGCTGAATCAACATTGACTTCTTGTTACATTCTCATTGTTTTCCTCCGATATCTGTAATATTACAGCGCGCACATTTTTCGTAGGCCGCTACGAACGCTGCTTGAGAAAATGTAATGAGCCAACCGGTTCGAATGATATCTCATGACAAGTGTTTTCTACTTTTTGTGCTCTCTAATACAACGAGTCATGTGTACGTTGCCACATGTCCATTTCACTTCAGGAACCGTAAACCTCCAGCATAGCCCCGAGCCAAACACCAGCGCCAGCAAAGAATACATGCAAGCAGAATATGAATAGGTTCTCACCTGCTTGACATCGTATCCCAGAAGAACATAGTTCAGATCTGGAGAAACCGCAAACTTTGACGCCTTAAAAGTTGCCTGTGGGAAGAATGAGAGATGTCTGATAACGAGCTATGTTAAAGCTTACAACAAGACACACACAAAACCATCATTGTCTCAATGCAAACGTTGCTCCAGTGAAAGTTGAGTTGACCTCAGCAGGGTCAATACCTGCCGAGGGAACGGCGGGTTGCCATAGTAACTGTGAGACGTGACGCTCAGAGAGTAGAAAGCAGAAAATACAACTTTTCACACTGTAAAAAATGTCAGATAATTGTCAAGTAATATTCTTTCAAATGTTTCTTTTAAAACCTGGTGTCCTATTGTCGATGTTGGTTTATACTGTGAGCTTTATGAACCCCAGTGGGAATGAGTGGAACATTCTAAATGCACTGGAAACATTCCTCACCTTTTCAAGAAACAAAGACAGGAGTTAACAACACTTACAAATGTTGTGTTTTTCAGCAGGAGCTCTGTCTCGTTGCTGATCGTGCTGACTTTCATAATGTCTCCGTCCCAGCTCCGAAAGATGACCTCCTCATCTGAGAGGGGGAAAAACAACAGGCATGCTCAAAGTACTGCGTGTCATTTTATTCTCTTCTTTTAAATGTTCCTAAAGGGTTTGAGTATTTATACCAGCTCTGTTTGAGACAGAATGGCCCTGAACCAATCCTAAATGTGAGATTCCATTTATTACGTGATGATTGTTTTTGCTGGGAAAACTCAGAGAAAAGTTAAAGCTGATTTTCAAATCCCAGAATACATGAGGGGAATGTCATGTTTTGTTGGATGACGAAGCATGTGGAGATTAATTAAAGCTCCTTCTCTTTTTAAATAATTCAGAAAGCGGAGATTTCTTGACGAGAGGTCACGGTGAGGCCGTCTTGCCGCATTCACCTCCATTAACTTTACGCGATGCGCAACATTACATGTGTTGCCATGGCAACCTTAGCCACATGGATTTGCTGTCATGCGGCGCTCAAAAGTTTGCATTATTTACGAGGCCACTTGACGTGATTTGCATAAAATCGACAAGCCTCATCCATTGCCAGCGTCCGGACCGGTGTGAGACCGAATACTGCTGTGTTTTAACAGCTCATGTTTTGAGTCAGTTCCATGCATCACATGTTTACTTTAAGTATAGATTTTTAGAGCACGCTTTAGGCTGATTGGGGTTTGAAAGTTCAGCAGTGAGCAGTGCTCAATTTCAAATGAGAAGTCTAACATCCAAACACTGCACAGTTGCCAGTTTTAGCCCTGGCTTCATGCCGCCCCATCACCAGACACAACGCTTTAAGATGTTTCTCCAAAACTGTGGATTGTGTTCAATGACATCATAATTCAACGGTTATCAACCCTCTGAACCATAAAGCAGTATCGGGTCGTTGTTTCCTCTTTTGTCACATTGTCCTCTCTGTTGCCTTGATTTTATATAATAATATAATAATAATATAAAAGTCCTAGAAGTGAGAGAGAACTCCAAAATGTCTTTAGTGCAGTATAGCACAGTTACCATGCCATCAATCATAAAAACTATAAGAAAGAAAGAATCATAAGAAATATAACTCAAGTAGAATTTCTTTGATAATTTATTTTACAAAAATTGGAAAACACTGGAAACGTATGCATACGACATTGTGTCCACAAGTTGTTGGAAAAACGTTATGTTCTGTGCATATTGAACTATTCTCAGAAGCTTATGAACTATGAGCTCAGAATTAATGTTTTTTTTAAAGCATCTGGTTAAAGCAAAATATTTATTTGGTGCGATTTTAAATGAGACATGTAGAATAAAATGTTTTTGATGAAATATCACAATTTAAAGCTCAGTTTTGGCGGAACTGATCGTCACACATGGTGTGTTTAAGGACCGTAGGAAAGATGAAAATCTGACGTTATTAATGTGTAGGCTACAGCTTCCATTCCGCCGGCAGGTTTTGTTGTTCAGAGGGTTAACGATGTCTCACAACATATTGTACATTCATGGTTGCGAGATGATGATCCTGTTTGATCCTGACTTCACCTCCAGCACGTTGACATTTGTATTTTGAAGTGACTCAACAGATATTGGATGGATTGACATCTGGTGCACACATTCAGGCCTCCCTCAGGATGGAGGGTAATCCCTTTCTCGATCCCTTGACTTTTCATTGAGCGCCCTCATCGGGTCAAATGTTAACACACTAACACACTGCTGAACACCAATACGTTAACGTTGGTATTGTGAGCGCATGTTAGCATGCTGAGACTAGCATTTAGCTCAAAGCACTGTTTTTACCTCGAATCGGCCTCATGGAACCACCAGCGTGGCTGTAGACTAGCCTAGTTGTGTAAATCTTCTCATAATATATTCTGCAAAATCTGCTTCTCCACCAACTTCTATTAGGTTGCTTTCAGAGTCGTGACACAAAGGGGAGTTTTCTGCACTGACGCCGACTCGTTGCACAAAAATCTTGCGCTGTAATACCAAAATGTGCACCAGACTTCGGGATTCATCGGTCCCTCCGTAGGAAAACGGCGCCTCAAGTGAACAAAATGGAATTCTTCTGTTGACCATATCGACACCCTACATCTAGTATACTTGGGAGGGGTTCAAAAGGTCCAAAATGACTCTGAAAACAACACGCAAGAACATTATTAGAGTGATAGATGCCAGTGATGCCCCTGAGAGAAGAGTGTTAGACGAGAGAGAAGAAGACAACAATAATACACACTCATTTAAGAGGATCTGTCTCAGACAGCTGGGCTCACTGAGATTACACGTCAACTTCCAACAGTGGAAACATTGACAGAACTGCCTGTGCAATAACTCCAGTGTAATCCCTAACCAACACTACAGAGGCCAGAATCCCATTAATGCATTTGACAGGTCTAAATCATTTCAGGGTCCCTATCTCATGTAAATGTCAATGAATAAGCTCTGAGGCATCAATCTCAGACAAGAGGGCTACAGACTAGTCAACACTCAAAACACTTGAGAGTATAATGACGGGAAAATGAATACGATGGACAGATGGATTGCTTGTTTTCAAAAGGGAAGTGAATCTTCAAAAGGCTTCTCGTCATTTAGAAACTGTACCTGCAGTGAAACAAACCCCAGTCCTCTCTGCATATTGTACATGCAGTTCATGTATCAAATCGATGGTTGTATAAAACATGTTGCAGCAAATGTAATTGGAAAATGGGGCTACTGTCCTCCTGAGTTGACAACAGTTCCATCTATAAAGCCTCCGAGGATAAAGGTGACACGCAATCTCAGCTGTGATTAAAAGTGTCCCAGCTATCGGATGACTCGCCCCTGTTTTGTAACGCCAAGAATGAAAGAAAATCGCCTGTTGTGCCACTGATGGTGGGTGGTGTGAGGACAATAGTTTTAGACTACTGCTTTGAAGCCTGAAGTCAGCATTTTGCCTTTGCCATCTCGCTTTTTTGGCCATCGTCATTTCTTTTTTGGCAACCATAGAGGTTGGAGCACAACATCTGTAACATCTGTCTTGGGACTACAGCTGACAAATAGCCTCTTGGCTAACTCTGGATTCACATTTACAGCAATGTTTTTTATGAATGTGCACTGTTCCTTATCAAATAAACCAATAAATAAACAAGAACAAAAATGTGACAATGAACTATCATGAACTGAAAACACACTGTGAAAGGGTTAAAGTTCTAAGATGAAAACACGGGCAATTCCCAGACCGGACAACGCCATGGCAGCAACCTATCAATCACAAGGTAGCTCCGCCCTAAAGCATCCCCTGCTTTATGGTCTGTTTGACTCTAAATGGAGCATAATGTACTGAATGAACATCATGCTGTATTGAAGAAGACTTGAAACTAGAGATTGAGACCATAAACTCATGTTTACAATGTTTACTGAGGGAATAAATCAAGAGAGAAGTAGAGTCATTTTAGACTAGACTTCTATACAACCAGAGGAGTCGCCCCCTGGTGGACACTAGAGAGAATGCAGCTTTAAGACACTTCAATATTGTCTGTATAGTATCAGTGAAAGCACCAGACTTGGTTTTCATTGTTGAATTGACATTGTTGATTCAGGAGGTATCAGGAATTCTAAGGTTAAAGCATTGAAGAAATGGGCATTTCACCCTCATGTTGGGCATTTTTTACCCATGAGGATCATATTATTTACCAAAGAGAACATTACTCAGCATTTGAAAAAAGCATAATGTAAAATGTCTCCTGTGGCTCTGCAGGCCCATAACCTCTCATGCTGTCATATCTTAGTTTGGGTTTGATGACATCACATCTTAAAAGGGAAAGCCTTTGTTACAAACTGGGGCCATCAAGTTTAAAAGACATGGGCATTTACCAGACAAGGAGAAGCTAACAAAAAGACGCTACCAAGTTGCATTGTGGGACTTGTAAGATCCAGTGTTTTTGGAGTTGGTCCAACATGGACTATTTCTCTTGCGAGTCTCCCAACTCTATTGACATGCAATGTTTAAGAGTAGCGGTGAATGAAAGAATTGTGCAAAATAATGAGAAATCTGATACTTTATCCTGGTGATTACATAGGTTTAAACAATTTACAAGAGTCAGTACATTACGGCTTCTGATCTTAAAGTTGCATGAATCAATATTTCTATATTAACATTGGAAAAAATGAATAGGTGTTATAGACTACTCAATTCTGCAGCTCTATTGAGCATTTTAGCTTCTTTTAGCTCATTGTTTCGGTCTCCTTGCTCTGGAACTCTCATCAAACAATGATTCCAGTCACAGCAGGAAGCTTTTCTTTAGCCGCTAGAGACGGCTAAACATAGAACTTAAATTCATCAGGTGTCAAACTGAATACACGTTCACTGCCCACCCATTACTATAGATGACAGAATCACAGCAAACGTCCCACCCGGTAGGGACTGTAGTCTCTGTTGGGCTGAATGAATCTGTGAGAGATTTCATTGCCACTCATTCCTTTCAAGAGCTGCACAACAAAGGAGAGGCATGTTTTGTTGTTGCCAACCTTTTTTTGGGAGACTCATGCAAAAACATGCAGAAAGCTTTTCTAAGGTTTCTCGAGGACTTGCGTTCCGGTCCTGGAGAGACATGCAAGACGTGTGAGAGCGTTCGAGGCGAGTACATTTGCAAGGTCGGGCATTCAGAAGTGGAATACTGAGAGTGACTGAGCGGAGCCGGCCTCGGCGCTCCTGTCAGTCCTGACGGCAGCAATATTAAGAGCTGAACTTCGACCATTCAGCAGAGAGACAAAGGAGAAGAGGACCGTTCCATCTGGTGCCTTTAGTTCGTGGTGTCTGAAGGAAAAGAGTCTTGTGGATGAGCCTTCTTATGAGAATCAGAGACAACAGATAGTGGCTCACACTGGATTTAAATTCCAGTCGTTGACTGTGACCCCGGCATGGAAACGCGCTGATGGTACGGCTCTCTGCGCTCAGTGTTAGGATGGCCCATTGTGTTATAGAGGCAAATACATATTGTTTTATTGCTTACATACTGCAGAGTTCACTTTGATATCTTTTCTCTAAATTAAATCTGTAACATTTGTGATTCACTTCATATCACATAGGCTATTGTTGCGTACAGTACCTCATGTGATGTTTGAGTGATCACATGTAGAAACTGAGCTTCGGCGTCGGAAGAAAGACAAGACGACCATTCAGTAATACAATAAAGAATCCACACAAAAGCCTGTTTTGTTGTTTGACAGAGTCGACTCAGCAGTTTAAAAGAAAAGCACAATAAAAGACTAAAGCGACGTCTGAAGAGACAGAGTTAAGCAGCATTCGTTTTTCTAAAATATTGGATCTCGCAATCGAGTGTCCAGTTTTAGTGACTATAGAATTATTCACCTGGTTGTGTTTAGGTACTGCAGCACTTGGTTAAGATCAGAGAAACATTGTGGTCTCTATTTAACACAGAACAAGTCTGCAGGGACTTCGAGCATTACACAAGATGTGATAACATTTGATCCAAACCTTGATCTTTCCCTAACCGTAGCTAAAGTGTTTTTGTTGCCTAAGACAGACAGACAGACCTCAGGATGTGAAACCTGGTCTCTGGGATTAGGGTTTGTCAGGGTTTGTACAACACTCCAAACATATTCCCGGGACTCTGTTGCTGTACCTAAATGTAGCGCTTGATTCGCTGAAGAAAAAGGCACCTGTCTCTCAACCACAAGTTCAACATGACCCAAATCCTGAGACATTAAATTTGAAATGTTCATGAAATTATTTGTAAGTGCAACAGATGGGCTGTGTTTGTATGTTTGGACTCTTTGAAGGTTACTCATGTGCAATAGTGTGTTTTACTCCCTGGGCCTCTGGCTCAGGCCCCTGCTTAAGAATGACTACCGGAAATGAATCGTGAATATCTTGATGTCAGGAGAATATCATGTGTATTTACATATTATAGCTCTTAAATCCATCTTTTGGCAAAATCAATCAATCAGACCTCTACACCTGGTCCCATTCAAAGAAAACCACACACCGATGCTCTATGTTGACAACTCCAGACTGTATTCATGCATAATGCCTGTATAATTAGTGTAGTAACACAATTCATCCACCAGATGGAGACATATATCGTATTTTTACATGCAAAGCTGAGGGCAGGCTTTTTGAATGCAGCGTGCAAATGTTCCTCTATAACGTCAAAATGATTTGCAGTGTTCGAATTCAGCTTTGTGACAGACTTACCACTGATCCACTTTGCATCAGGATCATGTATTTGGAAGTTTCTTTGAAAGAGGTCATCCAGTGTCAACTGTGAACCGAAGGGTTTACCACCGTCATCTACAGAAGGGGAAAAAAAATCATATTTCTTTTACTGTTAAGAATTATTCAACAATCATACAACAACAAAATATACTAAAATGTGTTTTGTTTTCATTTGAAGTCTTAAAATAAAGCTACAGAGGTTTGAGACACAAAAGGAAACTGTAATGTTATGAAGGAACAGGTACAAGGTAAGGTAGACAAAGCTTCATGTTTCATAAATGACTGGAATATCAAGTTGAAGCACTGCTTAAATACAATCCTCCATTTCTCACAAACTCTGTGACCCTGACAGTCTATCGGATCCGTAGGGAGCCTCACCTTTTGACAGCAGAACGATGGACAGACCAATGAGAGACAGCACTGCCACAATAACCAGCAGGGAGATGCCGATGCCCTTCCAGTTTCTTTCTGGTCCAATAGGTCCTATGTCCTACACGGCAAGAGAGACAAATAGTGTCAATCAATCATGGAAATAGTGCCAAAATAGCAACACAAAGGAAATAGATTCCCCCAGTAACCTGCTGCAACCTGCTGAAGTGTCCTTGGTCAAGACACATTACGCCAATCGGTGCATTGGTTGACTGAGCCTGTGCATAAATCCTTTGGGCATCGATAAAGTACGTAAGATTAAAAAGCACCCACTGCTAAAGCAAAACGGAGTTTGCCGCTTGCGTCCCTAAACTCACAGTTCTGATACTCCGAACTAAAGGAGATACTATGGAAAAAAAAGGGCATATACATACAAGTATGTGAATTATAAGTATCAAAGTCAACCCATAGCTATATCAAAAGCAGCAACTGAAGAAACGTTACGTCAATCTTCTGAATAGTTCTTACTTCAACCATGTAATCCACTGCTCTCTAAAAACAGTATTCAATGCCAGTTGTTTAAACACACGTTCTTTCTCTTCTCGCTCCTATTATCAAACCATTCAGCCTGGTGTTGTTGAACATGACGAGGAAGTAAAAGTGCTGCAGGGAAAATGAAAAGGACCACCAAGGTTCTCTGTCCTGCTCGACACCCTGTGAACTCGGTTGTTGAGTTGGTCGTCACAAATTGACAGCTGCAAAGATAGCTTCAGGGTTTAATACACATATTTACTGCTCATTGGTCTCCGATGAAATGTTCCAAACCAGAAAACAGGCTTGGCTACAGAATCATGATAATGTTTTAGGAATTGGATGATGCATGGCTGCAGAGTCGTATAGCTGTGAAAGAGCCATTGATTTTGAAGGATTTATGGAACAGCAGGTCCCAATCAGTGGCATCCATAGACTGTATATAGGGAGTGGACATAGTCACGGTGACGTCACCCATTGGTCTCTGGACTACGGGTTTTGAAGCCTCGAGATTGGCAATTTGGCTGTCGCCATCATGGTTTTCCTTTTAACCAGAAGTGTCACAAGGGCTAAGTAAAACCAAACGCTGAACAAGGCGACAACAATTTTACAATTCACTGTCATGAACTGAAAAGACACAGTAAAAGGGTTAAAGTTCTAAGACAAAAACAAGACAACTCCCAGACCAGACAATGCTCTGGCAGCGACTTGTCAATCACAAGGTAGCTCCGCCTTAAAGCATCCCCTGCTTTATGGTCTGTTTGACTCTAAATGGACCATAATTTGTTAAATCATCATGCTGTGGTGAAGAAGACTTGAAACTAGAGACTGAGACCATAAACTCATGTTTACAATGTTTACTGAGGGAATAAATCAAGAGAGAAGTAGAGTCATTTTCTCATACAACCAGAGGAGTCGCCCCCTGATGGTCATTATAAAGAATGCACGTTTAATGCACTTCTGCAGTGTCTTCACACTGGGGTCTGCCACTGTTGGCAACAGACCCAGAGCTCCTCTAGAGTAAGCAATAGAAAATCCCTTAAGCTCCACACGAGGTAGGCTGACATTAGACAGATGGGTTTTGTTGACATTGGCTTTACTTCCACATCGTTTGATGTCCCGCAGACCCTGATGCCCAATGTGTAAAATCAATGGCAGTAATTGCAAAATTTACAATTTTTTAAATTTAAATAAAGTATTTCTAATTTCTAGAGTATTATCCCAAATAGGTTAATAATAATAATAATACATTTTATTTGTATAGCGCTTTAAAAGGTACTCAAAGAGAATTTACATGGTAAAAACAGAAACAATAGAAGTAATTCTAATATAAACAAAATAGATGACATAACAGTAAGGAACAGCACAAGATAAACAAAAGCAGATTTAAATAGATGAGTTTTAAGTGCAGAGTGACGGAGAATGTCTGAGGTGCTGGGGGAGGGAGTTCCAGAGGGAGGGGGGCAGCGATGGAGAAGACCCTGTCCCCACAGGTTAGATGTTTGGATAGAGTGGGGGGGGGGGCAAGGAGGTTAGCATCGGTTGACCGGATCTGAGGTTGCGGTTGGGAGCTTGTCGATGCAGGAGGTCTGAAAGGTATGAAGGAGCGAGGTTGTGAAGGGCTTTGTATGTGATGAGGAGATTCTGGAACTGGATTCTTTGCTGTATGGGGAGCCAGTGGAGGTTCTGAAGGACTGGGGTGATGTGATCTCTGGTGGAGTGGGAGAGCAGCTGAGTTCTGGGTGTATTGTAGGTTGTTGATGATTTTGGTGGGTGAGCCGTACAGGATGCTGTTGCAGCAGTCCAGTGGAGAGGTGATGAAGGCGAGGATGAGTGTTTCAGCGGCTGAGGAGGAGAGGGAGGGGCGGAGACGGGCGATATTTTTTAGATGAAAGAAGACGTTTTTTGTGATGTGATTGATGTGGCGTTCAAAAGGATCAAAAATGATTCCAAGATTACGGACACGTGTGGAAGCAGGAACAGTGGTGCCATCGATGCAGAGGGAGAAGTTGTGGCGGGATTTGTTTACTGATTTGGGGCCGATGATGATGAGGATTTCAGATTTGTCGCTGTTGAGTTTGAGAAAGTTGGCTTGCGTCCAGGTTTTTATATCTGTGAGACAGTTGGTGATGGTGGAGTGGGTGGTGGGGGTGATGGATTTGGTGGAGATGCAGAGCTGGGTGGTAGGTTAGCACATTTGATGAAGATGGTACTATATGGAAAATACCATACAGCATTATTAACAGACGGTACAGGAACTGTTTTTCTTCTTTTTCCATGAAACTCAGTAAACCTGCTACTTGGAACGAACCCAGAGGCTTGTAGAATCCTTGCTGTTCTCACTCTGCAGAACTTGATGAAAGCTTTCACAGTGTGAACGGGACAGAACAATTCTCTGAAGACCAGGCCCATTTCTGGACGCATCTCAAGCTCTTTATCTTCCTGACATCAATTATGCAGCCTTATTTCATTTGCAGTGACAGAGCAGTGTTATAAATATATCCATCTCGCTTACATAGCCCCAAGCTACCGAAAACCTGTCTGTGTGTTTATGGATCTATTTGCTTTCCAAGTCTTTTCATTGGGGGGTGTGATTTGAAGATAAATATCCTGGAGCCTTGCCAGCTCCAGGATATCCCCCCCTAGTTCTACTCTACAACTCTATTCAGCCTTACATCTAGTCCTTGCAGCTTCTCCATACTAACATTCGGGATCGCTCGGAGAGAAAAGTCATTTTTCACACTGAAGACTTTTCTTCCAGTCCAGATTCAACATCACGTTGTTTGTGTTGTCTTTGTTTTCTCTGTCTCGTTTAGCCTCATTAACTCTGGCAACCCTCAGGAAACGTTATTTGCCATTGTGATTTCTTCATCAGATCATTATTCATAGGCCTCCAATGATACACTGAGCTGACGGGCCGTTATGTTCCTGATAGCGTACATATTCGCGTGCTGTAATCCAGTGAGTATTCTCAGCCATTCCTGGGAAAAGTAAAAACGCTGCTGCTATATATCCGTTTAAAACCACAAAATATCATGACATTCATTCATTTGTAATGACATAACTTCTACTGACTTGACCAATCGTTAGTGAATAAAACAAAGCTGTCCTACCCACGTTCGACAAAAGCTACTGCAAGGAGCATTTAAAAACTCAATAAATTCATTTTTGATAACTTGGAACAAGCCGTAAACAAAATTGACACATAAATCAATCTAATAAAGTCAATGAGTTGAGCGTGCTTTGGTTTGTTTTGCTTTCCACCAATTCATATTTCTCCTGCTCTTTAGCTGCTAAATGCTCCACTAGCTTTCGTCTAAGTGCAGGCTTCAGCTGTCGGCAGTGAGACCGAGCCGAACGGTGAAGCTGTGGACTGCAAGACCGAAAAAACAAAGAGCTCAAAGACGGTGCAGGGCGTAGGTTTCGCACAGTCGAGCGGAAACATTGAGCTTTAAAATGAACAATCTTGCTTGAAGAAATATGTCTCTCAAACATTTAACTGTAGTGTTCACAAGATGCTTGTTACATGGTGTTTTCAAAATAAAGCTCCAACGTATGCTTATTTAGTTTTTAGGTTTACTTATGCAACCAAACCAGTTGGTTAGACTTCGGGAAAGATTATGGATTGGGTTAAGATTAGTATTCTTGGTATGTAACTGGCGTTAGTCAAAATAAGTCAAAATATGTTTGTTTGACAGAGGACATGAACAGCGTTCTCCTATGTGACAGTCCTGTGTTCGTTTGACCAATCCTACCTCTCCTCTCCCCTGCTTTTTTTTCTTCGCCATTTATACTACATTAGTTGCTCTGAGCGTCTCTTTTTTTTTTTTTTCTACCGCAACACCAGACCATTTTGAACAGCTGATGAAATTTTAAGTGCGTGTGGTAATTGAGAGGTCTGAAACCACCAGGCTACCTTTTTCCAGCCCCTGCCTAACATAATAAAATACCTTCTAAAACACAAAGCTTTCAAATGAAGCACTGACTTCAGGCGATGCAACACTTATTAATCAATCCAATCATTTATTCATTTTACCTCCAGAGAAGCATGTTTTATTATTAGGTATTATTATTAAAGAATACAGTAAGCTTGTGGAGGGTAGTGTCTCAGATTAGGTCTGGTTAAGGTTAGATTTAACATTAATTTAAATAGTTTTTTTTGCCGTTTTGATTACAGTGGAAAGTGGGGGCACAAAATCTGTGGTGATGATGTCACTTGAATTTGAGACTAAACTTTATCAAGCTTGTCCACACCTGGTAAGCCAGTATTCTCTCACCTTTAAACAGTCCAAAAAGTTTTGCTTTTTTTTTTTTAAACAATACCAAAGTCAAGGTCTGACTGTTTGTCAGCAGCATGCTAGAAAGCTTCTTTCTTACACAGCAACACGATCCAACGGATAGCAACTACAATGATGCTGTATCTCGCCGGCTCACCTGTCAAGAGAGGCAAAGCATTTCCCTCCACACCTTCCAAGAAGCTGAAGTGCACACGCGATTCCTCACTCCGTCTTTGTGACGGCGAAATGTGATTTGACTTCTAGTGAAATGTTCTCAGCTATCTGAAGCACTGCGCCAGGTGCTGTTTGGAAGATACAACACAGCTGCAGAAAATGAACTGCACAGTAAACGGGCCATGAAGTGCACTGTGTTATAGAGCAGCTAATCTCAGTCGTAATCTCTGTCTGAAACGAAGCCTCCAGCTTTTTTTTTTTTTTCTTCTTCTACCAGAGATAGCTTCGGAATCTGAAGCAGGACCGCCGGCACAATACAGAGCATATGCGATTCGCAAAGTAGGATTTATCTCCATAAACAAAAAAATGCATCACATTAAGATGGATTAATGATTTTTTTTTAATGTTTTTCACAGTCATTAGATTTTATGACGGTATTCTGAGTGGAACAACAATATTAAAAGTTATCTGCCATATATTTGAGATGTAAAAAAACACAATGACAACCGTACAACATTGTCAGATCATAAACCAGTGTTAAAACCCCGTTCTGAACTTTCTGATCCGCTATGTGGAGACAGCTGTGCACTGCTCTTTAATGAAAGTGGGGAAGTTCAAAAGACATACATTTGCTGAAACAACTCGTTAGTCTTCAAGTGAAAGTCTGTGGATTTTTAACCGCGTCAGATTTGGTTAGGAATCTTGTGTAAAAAAAAACAAAACACATCTGCAGATGTTCTTGCAGATGTTCTCTGTGTCTCCAGGGAGCAGCTGCAAAATCTGTTGTTCTTCCTGCATCCAGTGACGTGAAAGTGACGTAGTTGGAGGTAAGGAAGAACTACAGAGTGCTGCTCTGGACACAGGTCCTTGTTGTTATGTTCCCAACAGTGAAAATGGGATTCCAAAATATTAGTGCAGATGAAGTTATGGAGGTTCTTTTTCAGTGGAGATCTGACCGTGTTTTGGCCGGCCCTATGCAGCCAGACGCTCGAGGCTGCAGCTGCAGAGGGGAGCAAATGGCCGGAGGAATTTCCCTCCAACGCCAACAGAAACAGAACCATTCTGATGACAACCGAAAAAGAGTGAGTCGTGTGTGTGTGTGTGTGTGTGTGTGTGTGTGTGTGTCGTGTGACTGTAATTTTAGTGAGTTTTATTATTGTTTCTGTCCAGTTTGAATGACGTGTGCGTTATAAGGAGTTAACATTGGTTCAATGTAAAAGAGAAACAGGAATTCAAAAGGTGTACGGTTGTTGTTTTTTCAGTTTAAGTGCAAATTGTCCCTTTCATGACGTACATTTGTTTAGCTGACCAAATTTGCACAAAGGTAAGACTCTGCAAGTGTAGCTGAAAAGGTGATCCAGTTTTTTTTTTACAGTAATACTGGCATTCCAATCCTTTGGTATTGTCAATGAAGCTTGGAGAAGGCAATATACATAGTAGTATTAGAGGTACCAGAATGGATCCCTGTTTTGTTTATATTAATAATAATAATAATACTAAAGATTATAATACATTTGTATAGCGCTTTAAAAGGCACTTTACATGATAAAAACACGACATGTATTGTGCAACATGATACAGATTCCTGACAAAACACACAGGCGCACACACACATACACACAATATATAAACCCCAGGTTCCTGCAGGTATTCTATTCCTGGAAAGCGGCGCAGATTTTGGAATCCCTTTGACATACCAGGATCCTAAATCCCAGCATTCAACCCTTACGACAAGCTTAAACTCTTTCTTATTGGCTTGGCAGTTGACCATCGTAATATGTCAGTTGGTAAATTTCACACATCCTATTGTGCGTCCAGTTGTCGCTTTGCTTTCTCTAAATTCAATCAGTGGTACTTGCAACTTTCAGCTTTAACAATAGCAAGTAACTGCATGATGCATCCTAATTCATACTGCGCTTGTGGTGTATTCCTCCTGCACACCTCGTGTTGTCAGCCATGGTAATCCTCAGATCTCTTTGCTATAGTGTCAAAGCCTGCACTCTGGATAGCGCTCCGCCATGTTAGTGTTACGAGTATTTACCCCCGTCGTACTCCATCACCTAGAACACCAGTAAGGACCCTCTCTGCTCCAGCTCTTCACTCACCACATCTCAGGTGGAGAAATTGCTAAATTGCTAAATTTGATGTTCTGAGTTGATGATGAAAAGGGCATTCAGAAAAAAAGCTCCACCTATTGGCAGCAGAGATAACATGCATTTTTAGTGCTGGTGGGTAACTTAGAGATGAATGTAATTGTGGATTAATACATGGCATTGGTTGCTGCAGTTTAGAATGGTGTTTCAGATGTGCTCGGCTCAGCATGTAGCCGTTTGGTGGGATAGCCCCCACGTCCACAACGCCAAGTGCCTTGAGCCAAGCCTTTGGCGATGAAAGCGGATGGCACAACTTTGATGCCGTGTGGGGCTGATTGGCTCTTGCTACTCTGCAAGTGCATTGGCTATTGGCCAAGTATTGTTGTCGCCATTTGCTTGCATTTGGCAGTAAGTCTGTATTTCTCTCTACAGCAGATAGTAAATGTGATCGCCGTGTCCAACAAGGGATGTTACTGTTAACCAAAAACAGCTGGTAAAAAAATAATGCGATTCAACATTGAGTGGTTCTTCTGGGGGGAAAAAAGGCGAACTGCAAGCAATGTGGGTTGGCACCCACCTGTCATTTAAAGACAATGCCCTTAATTGTAAATCCCCCCCCCCCCTCGTGGAGTCCAGACACTGGCGGTGATGATGAGGCTGATAGAATGATGAGTTGATGAAGATGATGAATCTGCGAAGATTGGGCGGAGATGGGGAGGTGGCATGAATGTACTGAAGGCAGAGAGACAATCATATTTAAGAGAGACAGCAGCAGAATGATAGGCTAACGATGACATTGTTTCGTTGTGTGGATAGAAGAGACCAGCTAATCTAACAATAATCTACACGCCTTGTGTAACCCTAACCCTAACCCAACACTAGGCTTGTAGATTATTTTTTCATACATCTGCCATCCACTCCTTTCACATGCTCACTCATTATTTATAACGAGAGCAGAGTCTTCGTACCTGAACTTACGCTAGGGGTTCATTTGTCATGAACAGGGATATTAGGAACAGGACCGTTTTTGTACCAGTGTGTAAACATATTGATTTCTGCTGTAAAGTCATTTTAACACAGGAGGTCTATGGGGATTGCCTTAAGTGGCCATTTGAGGAACAGCAGATTAGGGCACTTCCGCGTTGGTTTCATTTCTCTGCACCAGAGGTTGCCGAATAGCTATTCGGACTGGAAGGTAGCTTTTAAAGAACAGGCTTTCAGGATCGCAAACATCGCTCTGACAGGATTAACAAACATGAAAGCAGCAGCAGCAGGAGTCAGATAGGTGATGACAAAGCCGGTTAGACATGATACATGTATATGCATTAACGATTTTTGGCATTTTCATCACAAGCAAAGGAGCAAATAGTAAGTGAGCAGGAGACTATTTCAAATAACTGCACTTCAAAATGCATTTCTATGCAACAATAACTTACTTACTTTTAAGAACAGCAAGAGAAAATTGACCTTCGGTGAGCTGTGCAAGCTGTTTTGCTTTCTATGCAAACTGTGCCAAATTGTGAAGGAACAAAACATATTGTGTTTGGTTTAACAAAAATCACTTTAATATTTGGGATCATCCCTAATACATAAAAACTCATATTACTAAATCTCATAATAATCAGCATCAGTAACGAAGCAGACAAAGTGCTACAGAAGCGCAAAAGCTGGAAAGGGTCTCGAAAGATTGTTGGATTAAAAGCCGTGACATGAAGTAAATCTTCCCCGTGTCTTCTTTTCTCTTAAATTCAAAATAAGTTGTATTTTGGTCTCGATGCAACATTTTTCACTCTTGCCTGCATGCCCCAAGCCAACCAGAGTACTCAGGCTTCTGACCAGAGCTGTACAGTCTGTGAGAACAAGGCTATTCTTCAAAGGAACTTTTTTTAATTTTCAGTCTTATTTCAATGAGGAGTTTTCAAAGTCTGACACTGTGGGACCCTCCCTCAGACTAAACGGAGACCACTGCGTCCCCACATCATCCTCGGTCACCCTTGATCCTGTGCTGAGCTCTGTGTTTTTGGAACCACAGTTCCCAAATTGTTGTGGCTTTGAGGGATGTGAAAGAAGTCTAGTGTTGTCATGGAGTTAGTAGCTGCGGGCTAGAAATTGAGCCCCATTTTTAAGCCTAAATTAGCACCGGTAAAAGTATGCCGAATTAGCTATTAGCAGTTCCAGTTTGAAATGTAGACAAGTAATCACTTTATTACTTTGATACTGAAAAAAAAACTTAAAAATGGAATGAATGTCAGGCAGGTTCAGGAGTTGTGTAATGAAAGCGTGAGTCACACTGAATATCAAAAAAATGTCTTCAATTCTTTGCGTTCATACTGGATTAAGAAGGTGAAGTGAAACTGTGTCTTTCATCTCTCGCAGCATCTTTGCTCCCCAGTGAATGCTTCCTGCCCGTTTTCTGACTCTGGAGGTGACTTGAGTCCTGGATGGAGAGTAGGCTGGCTTCAATGATTGTCTCTTCAGTCATGATTATCTGTTGTAGTCTGTTCCTGTCCTGTTTGGTAGCTGATCCAGAGAACAGACGGGCTCATTGCAGTGTAAATAGAAGTGGATCAGCGGCTCTGGAGGCAGGTTGAACTTCGGCGCAGGAATTGCATCCTTTTGCTGGGCCTTTTTTCTGAAGGCGTCTATGTTCAAAATCGACTTGAGGTCTCGGGAGATCGTGGATCCCAAAAAGCTTAAGGCTTCCAAAAAAACAGGGTCACTCAGAATGGTGATGGCCCATTGTCACCTCCACAGTTTTGAGCGAGTTCGGCCCCCGGTTGTTCTGACCACCGCCAACCTGAGGCGGAACACGCTCAAAACTATCTTGCGAAAAGACTACTCATTCATGAATCCTGCTCCTGGCGACGCAAACCGCATTGTCAGTAGTTGTAGTAGTGGAGTGGTGAATACAGAATACAGAGTGAGAAGTGTCACACCATCAGTAGATGAGCTTATCGCTCTGTGAAGAGCACAATACAATGTATTTCCCCTGATTTACTACTCATTCAATGATGTTGTAAATATTGGGCGAATCTGATGTATCCTGCCAAAATCTGATCTGGTACCAAGTCGGCTTGATTTCCGGCCTCATGTGGTCTTGAATGCTCCTTGTAGAGTGTTTGGCCTCATGGATATGACACGTTAGCATGCTTATCCTGTCGACAAGCTAAATAAATGGAGCGCACGCTGCGCCTCCATTCAACATTTTACCGAGCTCTTTGGCGGACGGGGACAATATTTACATTACGAATTAGCAGAGCGAAATATTCAAATAAATATCCCAAAGGCTGAATATGAGAGATAATATATCACCTTGCTTGGAGTGTGGAGCTGGGAGCACTTGACATTTTTTGTCGCATTAAAAGCAGGGAGGAATGCTGTGCTTCAGCGGTTATTCGGGACACTGAATATTAAGAGAAAGCAGGCGTGGGCGATGTCCTTTGGTTGCATAAAAAGGCTTGCGAGGTGAACGCTGTAATCTTTGCAAACAAACCGAGGGAGATAAAGTAGTCTGGTGCTGACGGAGCAACAACGGATTCATTACTCATCTTAGACAGAAACGGGGTCATCATATGCATACAGGTATAGGGGACCGAGATAAAGTTCCAAATGGGAAGCTGCTGTATTCTTAATTCCACAGATGTAAATACACTGTATGATGTGCTGTGTGTGGTGGGTCTTTTGGGAGGCTCGTGGTTTGCCTGTTCCTCCCTGCTGAGTTCAACCTTCTTGCACACTCTAGCTTGCCACATTTTTAATCACAATTCTCCAGGGGACATACTGTAGGCCGATGTTAGCCAATGATTGCTACCTCCTAACTCGTCATAAGCAGCAAGTACTGCCTGCGTACTCCGACTTTGACAGGTCTTCAGGCCTTTTCATGCCGGGGGATTTGTTTTTGAGCGTTTTTTTGCGTGTGTTTCTGTCATGAGTACTTTCAAACAGAGCAATAATGTCATGTAGAGAAAAAGCAACACCATTTGTTTTTATGGAACAGGGTTGTTTTTGCTGAGATTTGGCACTGTGAATAGAGGTATAGCATCAGGCATCATGTTGATCAGAATGGACATATTCAAAATGTACACTTATATTGTGCAGCAACGTGGAGACTCCAAAGTCCAAACCAAGACAACTACTTTCAACCTTGACAAAGGCAGCGCAGACCAGATCCACTCCTTCCATTCTTAACTTTCACAATAAAAGCCCTGGAAATATACACCGTTTAACTAGTTTACCAGAGATAACTCAAACATACTCAGAGCATTCGTCCATCAAGAGTAGCAATTACTGCATCTGCGCAAGGCCCCCATAGTGCAGAACCTGTTGTTCAGCCAACAAACTCACAAAAGTACTTGGTTAGGTTTCAGAAAAGAGTGTGGTTTGGGTTCGAATAAGTAGTGTTGTTACGAAACTTGTGTACGTGGCGATAAGTACCTAAGTTACGTATCAAAAGTAGGTAAAACTAAGCCAACTAGACTTCTGGATTCACACGGGACACAAACAGCGGCCTCCTGGGTGAAGGTCCTGTGTTTGTTTGACCTGTACATCCACCTGGACCTCCTTCCTATGTGGACTCTGTAGGTCTTCATACAACATCCCCTGACCTCCTTAAGTTTGATTCATGCTATCTGTGTTATTCACATGGTATGACATCATTTCAGAGCCAGATGTCCATAGCAGCCTACAACCTAAAAGAGTCTGGCTCAGGACGAGGTTGAGTGGCAGATGGATGATAAGCAGTCGTGAATAACACAAGACTTGTAATGTATGTAGTTATCTACAGGAGATGTATGAAAAAAAAACACTATGATACAATTTATTAATAAAAGAAAACCTTTAACATGTTTCCCCCTCTCTATAATGATCGTTCTAGTGTAAATACATATTAAAGTAATGGAGTGATCCCCTTTTCTTCTTTTTTTTTCTTTGTTTAGATAACAAGTTCAAAGTCCCAGGGGTGTTTTTCAGTTCATATATCTCATCTCATCTATCTATCTATCTATCTATCTATCTATCTATCTATCTATCTATCTATCTATCTATCTATCTGAGACATTTCAGCACACAGTGGAGCCACAGAAGCAGGAACGCATCACAGTAGCACTGGAGGCTGTGAGCGTGGTTGAAGTGCTGCTGGCTCTCAGTGTTTCTGAGTGCGTTATCGAGCAGGCGCAGCTTGCCTGTTTGGTAAAGTGGGTAGTTGTGGTGGGCTGTGTGAGTGTGTGTGTGTGTGTGTGTGTGGAGGACCATATGGGAAGTAGGGCAACGAGTTGAAGTGCATGACTGTAATACAACAACATTAAATGGTATTTTTCCACTCTTTATTGCACTGCTTCTTTCCTGCGATGGTGAGGAATGTTCTTAAATTTCAGTAAATCTAAATTGATACAAGCTTAAAATGAAAATGCTGCAGAGATATGACATGGACTCCAGTCATTAAAGGGGAAATTTGCCGCCTTTTGACATATGATTGTCCAGTCAGTGTTGATGGTAACTGTATAGTCGATTGAAGCAATAAATTCCTCAGTACATGCCAGAAACCTGAGATCTCCTAATATGAGGAGTAACATTTTCATGCACCGTAACACACAGTTCATGTGCGTCTGGGGGTTGGCACGGGCGACAGCATCCAACAAAAAAAACTGTCCACACTGACATTCATAGCAGCAGAATGATTGGTGGCATTGGAGGTTATTTGAGCAAAGGCACCACTAGTTAGTGTATGCTCTCTGCAGCTCAGGTTGTGGAGGGTCCCTGCCGGGCCCCTCCGTTGCATTTATTAGGCCATATATACTCTGGCTCAAATAGTTATATATCAGTATGTATTCAGTATATCAATATCAGAGGCATTAAAAACACTGTAAAAGATGTACTTGTCCATTGCATCCTCTGCAACAACTGAGTCACTTCAAATGAAGGCGCTGGATGCAGGAAGAACACCAGCTGTGAACTTTCTGGGTCAATATAGAAGCACTGAGGAATCTATTGCTTCACATTTACCATCAAGACTGTTTGGACATCCACTTAAGAGGTGGAGAATTGTCCCTTTTAAATGTGATGACTAAAGACTCAATATGACATAATCCAAAAATACTTCAACATCAGTGACTTGGGTCCTGTCCTTGACTTAAGGCTTTTGACTTGGAATGACTTGATATCCTCCTCAAGCCCAAAGATTTAACATGTTGTTTTTAATACTTGAAATCAATCCGACAACAGGCAGCGGCCAATCCCGTTGCACAAGCAGACGGTTCGTTTTGACGATGCCCTCCAGCACATTTTATATTTGGACATGAAAATATTGAAATTAGCTGATTTTTATATTTAAATGTTTTGCTGGTTTTAATGACAAAACTTCTCCAGCAGCAAAAGTCTTTTGTCTCCTTAATCTGCTTTCTGCAAATTTGAAGTACATTTACTTAAGGACTGTTTTTGAGTACAAAGTTGAGGTACTTGTCCTTTACATGGAGAATTTCTATTCCAGGCTACTTTATACTTCTACTCCATTATGATTCACAGAGAACTATTACTTCTCGTCTGCACTCATTCATTTAACAACTGTACTTGTTACTTTCATTTTTCATACAAATAGTGAGAATACAATGTACTGTTACTTTGATATAACGGCTTCACCTTCCCGTCGGAAAGGGCTGTCAGATTTTGTCCCACCTTTGCCATGCAGTAATCTGCTCATACTAATTAGAACTGTCATGGGCCGTGTCCGATAGTCCACACTGACGGTGGACTCGCGGCTCCACCGTGAACAATCCAGAACATTAAGGAAAGAAAACTCACGGCCAGATTTAATGAATTAATCTGACGGGTTATAACAAAGTGAGTTTTCATGCGCAGACAGGTTCTCCAGACTCATTTGCAGAGGCGAGCAGAGCCAAATTGAGGTCAGAGAAAAGGTAGTGATGTTATCAGCCAATTCATCTCCTTCCAATGAGCTTTTTAATTAAAAGAAAGGAAAGTCAGTTAAAGGCAGTCTTCCCATCCTGGATACTTGCTGAAACCGTCATTTCAGTGAAAAGCAATCAATTGATTTATCTGCAGAATTACAATTAGTACAATTTGCCTTTATGAAAATAAGGTCAGCCAGATATTTTATCACACAGGCTGTTTGATTAATATATATTGCTTGCTATTTAGTTTTCCTGCATCTGTATAGCCTTGTTACAGTGTGATAGGATAGTGTAGGAAGTATTCAGCCTGCAGTATACATATGTCTAAAATAAATCCAAAATATTTGGGTTGTTTCATTCAAAACATTCAGATTTTATGAATTCCTTTGGCCTGACAAAATATTTTTAACACATTTTCTTCTACATAAGCCACTTTTAATATTTGTGTTGTTTACATGAATGTTCTCTAGCTCGCACTCTTCTTCTTCTTAGCCTTTTTATCTGGCAGATTGCTTAGTTTCTTGGTGTCACCGCTACAGTCATTCAATCGCACAAAACCTTAAGGCCTTAAATATCTTTTACATATCCTTTAACACACAAACGGGTGTGTAATGAGATTATGGTACTACTGCAAGTGGTGCCGGTATGTCATGGTTTAGAACAATCAGATGCTCACTTTAATACAGAATTAATACAATATTTAATGCCAATGCATGAGGCGACCTTTAGCATATGTATGAGATGCAGCGCTTTTAACTGGATGTACTGATGTAATATAAAGAGCAATAAAGGACGCTTAGGGAGGGTGGGATTTTAGAATGGATGGGTCGAACAGATACAGGACATTCACCCAGGAGACTGCTTTAGTATGTTGTGTGAAACCAAACCAATGTTGACTTATTTCACCTTAATTGTGTTATGGAACGTAAGTATGTAACGCTTCTTCTATGCATGTTCTGTAACAAGTGTACTTATTTTAAACCAAACCACGATCTTCAGTACTTTTGTAAACCTACTAAGTAAACCTACATTGGAAGTTTATTTTGAAAAGACACGTTGCATGTAACGAGTGGAAACTGACACGCCCCCAAACTGCCGCTAGACGGGAACCTAAAGCGTCTTAGTTTGAACCAAGCTGTATTTGACAAGTTAAGAGTGAGGATGTGTTCATGTACAACATGTTGATCCATGTCATTTTTACTGAAACATAACGAACAAAAGTGTATACGGTAATTAAATACAAACAGAGCTGAATCATATCAGTTGTAAATGTGTGGTCACAACTTTACAAGTGCGTAATAATAACTGATCAGAGAACATTTTAAACTCTCTACTAAGCTACTCTCATTAACCCCAACTGTTCAGACAACCTTCCTGTGGTCGCTTGCTCACTATGAGGACATACTCTATAGCTGTGGAATAAAGTGTCAGGTTAATGTCCTTGCTCCAGATGTTCGAGAGGATCATTATTACAGCAGAGACATGTAGGTCTTAACTTTGAAAATATCACAGAGACAGACAATTTGTCAAGCTTACCATCGACATCATAACCTTGAGCAACGATCAGATAAACCGGCATGCGCCATTGTGGTCCTTGAGATCACGTTGCAATAATATTTTGGGGTTTTCCCAATCGGATGAAAGCCTTAACAGTGTCAAACATATACCTTCTCTCAGCCAAAGGATTACGGAACGGTGGCTCAGCTCATTTCGGATGACCCATCAATCGTTCCAAGAACACTGAATCAAAAAGTCATTATGGGTCAAGTTGGAAGGCAATGACAAACTGCATATTTTGTTGTACAATGTATTTCTAAAGACATTTATTTTTAAAAAATGGCAATGTGGACCACGAGTTAAGATTGTGTTGTTAACTGCTGTTTGTTTTAAGGCGAAGACTAAAGTGCCTTTAATGGCTTCCTTCTTGAAGTCCATTAAGCCGTATTGCTATTGTCAAGAAACGTGCAGAGCAAGGTTTGTGTTAAAGTTACATCCATTCAGGAGTTTACTCGTGGTTTGGTGTCCAGTGTTAGTCCAGTAAATTAATAAATTGAAGGGTAACGTGTGTTTGTGCAAAATAGGATATGCTGCGGAAACCCAAAGACAGAAGATAACTTAAACTTTCACTTTGCTATTTTATGACCTATTTCACCTTCAACAGTTGTTCATTTATCAACAATGAATGGGTGGACATGAGGCACAAATACCAACCAGTCTGACAGGATACTTCATCATAATAAGGAATCTAACTTTCTGGCTCCTACACTGCCATTTTCTCTGGCGTTGCTGAACCAACATAACATTGATGAAGTAAATTGGCTCATGGGTGGTAGAGTGGAACCACAACAGGGGAAATGGGCAAATATAACGCTGAAGTCAAGAAACCTTTCTACTGTAATACAATGAGTCAATATCACTTAAGCCATAGACTCCAATGAACACCACATTTTCTCAACTACTCCAATGTCTCTCCTCTGTTATCCAATGCAAGAAGGAGGTGGGTCACCTCTTCTTTGGTGGACGTTGAGTCTGTTTATTAAAAGTTACAAGACGAATATATAAAAGGAATGGAAGTTAGATATGTAGGGTTTTTCCAATGGAAAGATTGACTGCTACATTAAAGGGAGACAATTTTGTTTATTTTATGATACCTGACAGCCAGTCTCATCCCATCTACTGAGTGAAATATTGGACTAAACCAATTATCCAGTGGTATCCCACAATACAAAACTAAATCAAACGAAGAAGAAGAAGAAACTTGCAATTTCCACATTTTCATGCCTATATACATCACTGACCACAAAAAACATATTCTGTGCTGTAAAAGAGGTTTTAAGAGCATTTATATAAAAAATACATAGGGAGGAAATGAGCCGTAAAACTGAATATAGCAAATAAAAAAAATAATACCACTATTACAGTAGTGGTGGCAGCCGACTCATTTTTCAGGCTTCATTAAAGCCGATTTAGTATTAAAAAGATTTCGCTATATTTTATGAGTCAGCCTATTATAACTTAATATATAACTGCTGTGTTTGGAAAAGAAATGTCTGGAAATTATAATTTTTTTCCAGGAGAGACTAATAGGGTTCTCTTTCATCTCCTCACCAAAATAACACTGAACTAACTAGCAAACACCTTCTTTTTACAGCCTCGATAACGCCTTTCAACTGCGTGATGGCACTGAAACCCTGTCACAACCAAACCAGCGCTCCGCATACATTATGATGAGGTTGTTACAATGTTGTCCCATGGTGTGTGTGTGTGTGTGTGTGTGTGTGTGTGTGTGTGTGTGTGTGTGCTTGCCGGCATACATCCTGTCTCTCCTCACCATCTGCTGTCATGAGAGGCATTATGTCAGGGCGGACCTTTTGCAGAGCGGCATGGAGATAAGATAGGACACTGTATCTGACAGGGAGGAAAGCGATGCACCGCAGACTCGCCATGCGGCACATCTCATTACCGCCTCCACCCTGTCAGCCACGGGATCATAATTAATCTTCATTGAGCCACTGGGCTGTCTGGCTGACAGGCTAAATGATTGGGGCGGCAGAGAGGGTGGATAACAATGTCCTCCAACGTGGCGTTAAAGCGGGATCCAATGGAGTTTAATAGCTGGTTGAGGAACTGGTGACTTTTGACACCTTAAGGAGATAACGAGCAGAGCAACAACAAGGGGGCTTAGTGATTTGGGTCCTGAGGGCATCACAGAAGTATGAAAGGACTAACCATGCTGCAATGACATGCAGTACATCAACATCATGGTAGAGCATTTCAATTCATGTTTGAATCCACCTCCAGTGACCGGCCGCTGTTGAGGTTCAATCGGAAGAGGAAAAGTGTAGACATAGCAACCCACTCATTTGATTTGAATAACACGGGGATCGGTCTCCCAAGACAAAAAAAGATTCAGGGATTTGTCTCCGCCCTGGCAGTAGCCAGAGGGCGATCAATTCGCTGAATCAATTGTAACTCCCTTTTGAGCTCATCAGTTTATTGCATTGCAAAACAGCCGGGAGAAAACAACATTTGTTTTCCACCAGTAATGGCATGCATGCATACATATAATGTGATTTCTGCACAACTCGTATCCGCTGATGCTTTCAGGCTGTTTGACGGACAATCAAAAAGAGCTGCTGGATGAAATGTATGAACTAGAAATGTCCTTTAATGTGCCAGATGCATGAAAGTCTGTCTAGACTGTGAAGTCAACAAACAGAAGTACTGAGTCTTAACCTCCAATGTAAACACTGTGTATGTGACACACATTGCTCCATTTCGTGTCATTGTTCACCACAGCCTATCACTCCCACTTTCGGCCATAAATGGATGCCACTGAATGCTATTCAACCTGATTTTAATGTAATTGTCATGGGCCCAGAAAGTCAAAATTGTTATATGTTAACTTTAATATCTTTGGATTTAGGATCCAAAGTTCACTTTTTGTTATTCAAATGCATCTCAATTTGAACTGGAACCACTACTAAAACAGGAGATCAAGAACAGGGGTCATCTATCAGTGATGAGGAAGATAGAAACCTTCTGTGGGCCAATGGGTGGATGATATGAATTATTTTTTTGCACAAACCTATTTTTTAACATTATATCTAGGTTAAAACCGAATCTGAATTTTGGACTCTCGGTTGAATCTGGTTAATAATTTTTCCACTGCTTCTTCCGTATTTTGATTTATCATGTGCCTGTGGTTCCTGCTGTTTTAAAAAAAGTCCGTTTTTATAAATACTCCTTTTCTTCAATTCCCCTTACTTACAATTATGAGAAATATCACTCCTCCACCCAATGCCTTTGTTCATCATCTATGATGTGAAAATGGTCACAAAAAAAGTGTGCGTCCTGGTCATAGTTCAGTTATAACATTGTAGCGCACCAATCAGCCTCTTGCCTGACAGCTGTCAGCCAACGAGTCAGATGTGAAATGTTAAGCTATAGTACCAGAGGCATAAAAGAACAGTATTTTGGGGTAAAATTATTGTATGCGTCTCATGACCATGAGAACAAATAGGCTCAAATGTATAATTCTTCAAAACACATAATTAAACAAGTTTTTGACACACACGGATCTACCTACTTAGTTCTTTCATTGTTGTTGTTGTTGTTGTTGTTGTTGTTGTTGTTGTTGTTGTTGAACTTACGTAGATGCACATAAGAGGGTATGTGACCAGGCCGGGGTGGACTGATGGATCAAACATAAGACTTTCCCCCAGGTGGCCAGTGTCTGCAACAAAGGGTTACGCAACAAAGTAGTTCTGTTGCGTAACCCTAAATGGCGGCATGTAAATTGTCAAATTTGCGTGCCGCTGTGCCGCTAAGAGGTCGTGGTTGTTTCACGTATTTCAGTGAGATCCTGTTGGTTTGTTTGCTCCTTGAGGAGCTCATGGTAACCTTGTCTGTGTAACAGAAGACAATTCACAGACTGACTCGGTCTCGCTCATTAGGTTGCATTTTATGCATGATGATTACATTTCCCTTCATCTTAGTAACACTTGAACTGCTGTTGTTTAGAAGCCTTTGACAAGATGTAGCTTTGCAATCTGGTAATTTGGTTTGACTCAACTTGAAAAGTAAAAAAAAAATGCCTGATTCTTCAAACAGCAGCCAATGGAGTGGACACAATAAGTATTCTGCTGGTCACTGTGCCATGCATCTAAATGAGTAATGAGGACGCTTAAAAGGCTGTATGAGAATCCTTTTAAAAAGAAGAGCACACTGCATTCATAAACTGTCCATCGCTCAAGGTTTTGCTTAGACAACCAGTAACAAAGGCCATCTTGTTCAGGGTCCTTAACATGCAGAATACACACAGATATTCCAGCCTGATCTCTTCTGTGTTCAGCATGCATGTGGACAAACGGTTGTAAGTCATTTCAATACCGCAAAGAGCTTTCCAAGAGAATTCAGCGATAATACCCAGAATAGTCATTAAATTCAGAAGGTTTGCGTTCATACTGTGAACACCTGCGTATCTGCAATCAGTCTCACAGGGCGAGCTATGTATTGAAGTCGAATTAAGCACACTGTCTTTGTTAATTTATCCGTCACTTCTCCGTGAATGCAGTGAGCCGTCACGAAGCTCAGACACAAACATTTCTCTCCTGAAACGACTCAACCTGTCAATCTATCACTCCAACAAAATGGCTGTGCTGTCAGCTGAAGTGATCCTCTACCAATGCTTTCCATCAGGAACATGTCATTGCATTCCTTTGAAAGCAAAGCTTGAGTTAATCACTGTAGTGACGACTGACATAATCAAAGGTTAGGTTGATCACTTAAAAGTGCATTTAATTTGATTCATCTTATTAGTGTGAGTCATAAAGTAATGTTACAACATGTCCTCACACACACAATAGGTTGCCTGTCAGTGGATTCCAGAACAATTAACCTAACAGTTCAAGGAACCTGAATAGCCTTTTATATATTTTATGTCTTTATTATTTAGCTGAAAGTAGAGAGATGACGGGAAATGATGCGAGAAAGAGATGTGGAATGACAATAAACAAAGGTTGTCTGGCTGGACTTGAACCAAGGACATTGCATGGTCTTGCACCTTGGCCGGAGAAGTACTCAGAGAATTTCAATTTTACAAGTAAAAAGTACCACAGTGTAGAAAATAATTACGTCTTGTCCTTCTCAGGCTTTCCGCCCACTGTGTAGGGTGGCCATCGGTAACAGATATAAACATTGTTGGACACCACTTTCTATGAATGTGTTTGTTTCAAGCATTCAGATGAGTTTAAGACAAACCACAACCACCATAACCACCATAACAACCACTGCGGTTCCCGAAACAGGACAGTCATTGTTGCATGATTGCGCGTCAGGAACACCTTAACGTCTGAACAAAGGAACCAGTGGTGTTGTTTTCTGGTGTGGACAGTTACAAACCTCATCTACACAAAGAGACTCTGTGCTCTAGCGTTCTGCTCTCTAACTTCACTCTTCCTAATAAGAATCGTCACCTCTACTATCCGTCAGTCACAACTGGTGCCTTTCCTGTGGCTCCTTTCGCAGTCTATTCCCTTACAGCAGTGCTGGCCTCATATACAGTGCTCCCCAATTACTATTCCAAGAATCTCCATGAACACAATTGCTCATGGAGCCACTGGGACCAGCTCTATTTCGTTCAAGGACATGAATGTTTTCACCTTTTTTATATGAACCATTTCCACGCATGTGCTGCAATTCATTTTGTGGCCATTGGCTCTAGGGCTAGTTATACAAATGCTTTTTTTTTTCTTGACCATATCCATCGTTTCTGCTGTGATTCACTGTGATTGATAACTTCCTCATCATATACCATTTCATTCCTTCAATGTGACATGAGCCTGAAAAGATAATCTATATTCATATATATATATACACACAGTATACATATATTGGTGCTGGGCAACGATTACAATTTATTATTGCGATTAATCGCATGATTTTCATGATATCATCATACATCAGATTTGGTGAGGACATGTGTGTGCCGACTAAAACCTTCTGCGCATATAACAACAATAAACCCTGGTTTACTGAAAAACTCGTCGGGCTAAAGAGGAGGCCTACAGAGGTGGGGGCAGGACCCGGTACAACCAGGCCAGAAACACACTGACGAGGGAGATCAAGGTAGCAAAGAGGAGCTACACTGAAAAGTTGGAAAACAGGTTTTCAGCCAACGACCCTGCGTCAGTTTAGAGAGGCGTGCAAGTACTCACCAACTACAGGAGACCGTGGCGACGGTGATGAGTCTGCGTACAGACGGGAGGTTGAACAGCTGGTCCTCTGGTGTGGTCAGAACAACCTGGAGCTAAACAAGCTCAAAACTGTGGAGATGTCAGTGGACTTCAGGAGGAGCCCCCCAACTCTGCCCCCCCCCCCTCACCATACTCAACAGCACAGTGTCTGCGGTGGAGACCTTCAGGTTTCTGGGGTCCACAATCCCCCAGGACCTTTAGTGGGCCCCCAACATCAACACCATCGGGAAAAAGACCCAGCAGAGGTTGTACTTCCTGCGCCAGCTCAGGAAGTACAACCTGCCTCAGGAGCTGCTGATTCTGTTTTACTCCACCATCATCCAGTCTGTTCTTCCATCACTGTGTGGTTTGGATCGGCCGCCAAACAGGATGGAAACGGACTACAATGACTTAAACAGGGCTCAACGTTACAGACCCCACAGGACCCACAGCTAAGTACATCGGGGGGAGCCAAGAGGCCGGGGCTGGGACAAACCTTGCAGCAGACCGTCAGCTTGATCCCAAGATCCAACTATGAGCTTTTAAACTGCTAAACCAATTATAACATCACTTCCTGAACAGACTTCCCCATCAGCAGATGGGTAGTTTAGCTTGTACAATCATGCTGAAATCACATATCTGCTATCATAAAATCCTGTGGTTGGTTCGTTTCACACGACCAACAAACCACAACAGTCATTGGAAGTAGACCAAGACCCATAAGGCGGTCTTGGTTTTGTTGTTTGATCTGTTCCCGAGTTAAATTGATAGCTTTCACAACAGGTTAGGTGCGATCACCCCCGTTTCCAGTAGCAATAGGCAGCTGTATGAAGCTAAAAAGCTCTGATAAACCCACTGTAAGCTGCTTGTCCAACACCAAATAGTAGAAAGACAAAGCTAGTGTCGCTAGCGACTAATTAGGAAGTGACAAGTGCATGTAGAAATTAAAGAGCCAGATATGTTTATCAAGAGTTCTTGGGAGAACAGGACAGAAATAGTCTGAAGGACGATTATTGGATTTACATTCATAGCAAGTCTAAATGAATACTTATGTTGCTCCGTGTCTGCTGCCGACCCTATGTCTAGAAATGAGATTTATATTCCACTGACAGATGTGTTTTGAAAGTGAAATGTAAGTAAACATTCTTAATTACAATTGTTAGTCTGCCTTTATAGTCTATCTGCGAACATTTATTGTCTCTCATATTTAATTTGCTCACATTTGCCCCCCCCCCCTCATGCCCTCGAAGCAACAAAAACATAATTAACATTTTTATGGTTCTGTTTAGGCAAGTGAAAGCATTCGGTTTTCAGGCTCGAAATATGTGTGTCCACTGCTATGTGTGGTCCTGAGGAGATCATCCAAACACAAACTCCGAGGGTGCTACAGCAACCCCCACCCACAGGTGACTGAGGTGAATCTTTAGACTGTTTTTTTTTTTTATGTTGCACCCCATGTCTAGAGGTTTTACAGCAACATTCTAGTGACAATTTAACAGCCCACTCCATAACTTGGAATGTCTCGCCCCCTGAATATTCATCAATATGCATCCATCAGGTTAGCGGAATCCTTCTCTATGTCTTCAGTTGTCTGATGAAATTCAATAAAGAGAAACTCAGCTCTGTATGCTCAAAATCACAGAAATGAGCCTTTAAAATGCAAAGCTTCGCTCTGGACAGGACTTAAATTATGGAGGGGCTAGCAAAAATTCACTGACCATGTAATATTTAATTAATTTGATGTCCCTGAGAGAAATAAATCACATCCAAATGGGGCTGCAGAGTGGTATAAAACAGCAAAGAATCACAGGGAAAATGGAAAAATACTTATATTACTATGAACTCGTGTTTTAATTAGCCAGTTGATGATTAAGTACAATCATTCACCGTTGTGTGTGACATGTAACTCTTGGTTTTCCGGTGTATTCAAGCTAGTCAACAGCCTCTAATCCAAATTTTACGGCTATGGAATTTGTGCCAGCTGTTGAAAGCTTGGAGCTGAATGAAACAGTTCTGCAACTCAATATTCCATCAGCTGTACGTGTCATTTTAAAGAGTTGCATCCTCAAAGTGGCGGAGGTGAGGAGAAATTCTCCCTTGGTTGTGAGGCCTTTTATACCTCCACAGTGCAGCTGACTGTATTTCAAAATACTAAATCATAAAGAGGTTGACCTGACCTGTGAATATCCGCTGGTGTCCTGTTACATGCTTGGTTATTTATGTGTAGACAGATTGCAAAAAATGTTAATCTTTGAGTGAAAAAGACGCATTAAAAATCCCCTTTGATTTGCCTCAACCGAAGCGCTTGTGATATGCAGCATGTCTGACTCTGTGAGCGGTAAAATACATGATTTATAGACCTCTCTTTACTCAAAAGAACCACTTTTATGGTGGCGAAAGATGATTGGAAACTGTATTTCAAGAAAAGTTCACAAATTTATTTGAAAAATTATTCTGCGTACGGCAATGACTCTTTGAAACTTTTCCCATCATTAACATCCACGCTAGTGGTGTCGCTCTTCGGATGCCAATGTGGCTATTTACCATTTAAAAGCACCCAGATATTCACGGCCCCCAGAGGATGAATCCTACTTTCATACCTCGATGAACGAGAGCCTTAATCCTCAGTTATATATTTTTTTGCGTTTAGTGCCATTCGGCAAATGTTAGCATGCTAAGCTATGAGGGTGAAAATGGTGCATTGTTATTGTGAGCGTGTTAGCATACTGGCATTAGCATATAGCTTAAAGTACTGCCCAGTGTTGTGTTCATGTCTAGGATCATTTTCACGTCGGTCAAGTGTATCAAAGCATTTACACCAACAAGCATGTATGTATGTATGCATGTATGTGTATGTGTGTATATATATATATACACACACACACACACACATATATATGTATATGTATATGTATATATATATATATATATATATATATATATATATATATATATATATATATATATATATGTGTGTATATGTATATGTATATATATGTATATGTATATGTATATATATGTATATGTATATATGTATATGTATATATATATATATATATATATATATATATATATTTCTATTCAGCAGGCTGATAACTCATCAAGGATAACTCAAGGACTGTGGGCCCTGGCATTATCCACCCATCTCATAATAAATGTCATTATGGTGAAAAAAAAGAGGGAGGGTGGCCACAAGCAAAATCATATTTAGGGCCTCCAAAATCTTAGTGCCGGCCCTGGTACTGCCGAGCTACAGCCTCACTGTATCACATATTTGTAGTCAGGGAGTCAATTTACAGTAATTACAGAAATCGGCATATTATCCTTGTGCCTTTCACTCATTCCAGAAAACATGTATCTCTGTGAATAATGACGTGACGTGGAAACGTCTGCTTCACCCTGTATTACTTTATCAATTTGGCCACAGAATTCATCTTCATCACTGTTTTTTTTGTTTAAACTCTCCAGGAAAGATTCAATTAGAAGTGCTGCTGAGCAACACTACAGCGCTCCATGAAAACAGTCTCCTTTGCTTTGTTTTGCCTCCGAGTTTTAGACAGATTTAAATTAGTTTGGAGCAGGAAGCTGTTCAAACCCTTTGGAGGTTTAGTGACGAGGCTATAAAATCCAATGAATATTGGACATGGTTGTATCAACAAGCTATTTTTGATGCCTTAATAGCATGAACAATCTAGTTATGTTCCTGAGCCTTATACTTCGCTGTGTAATTCTGGTAAAATAGCATGGGGGGGGCAATTTACGAGGTGCTTAGGACTGCATTACATTTCATGCCTTGATTTATCTCTGGGGATAGCGCTCGGGTCTATCTCAGGCTGGGTGATACAATTAAGTGTGTGGGAGGTAGTGTTTGGAGCACGGATTAGTGCCGAGACCTCCTTGTTATTCTTTCGAGACATTATTATACCCCAGAATTATCAGGAGAGTCTCGAGGAAAACTTAAAAGGAGGCAAGGCAGGGGGTAATAGCTGGTAATCATTCTGTGAATCGGGTCGAATGCATGATGCAAAACAAAGAAAAGCGTGTTTATAATGCTTGAAGCTAGAAACTTGTTGTATGCTATTGGGCTGGTGAACTGTGTGTCTAGATGGTAACCCTCAAACAGCGGAAGCAAGACTCGCTGCTCGATGACCTCTCCTAAACTTAATTAACCATCTTGCGAGAACACCAAAACAATCTGAGAATTGTTTGGCCCTGATGTGATGTGACAGTCCGATATTTATTCTCCTTTTGGCTCTGTTTTAGCCTTCACCAACTTGGGCTGAACAATTCATAGTTTTGATATCGAAATTGCTATTTGAAAAGGTGTAATTTTCATCTAAATGAAAGTCATTTCTTTCATTTAGATGTTTAAAACCTTCCATATACCCTCTGTATAGATATATAGATATATAGAAACGAATTACGAATCTGCGTTTCATTAAAGACCAACTGGGAAGTCTTAAATGCATCATTTAGGTGATGTTTGACATTGCTTCATGTGAATGATAGCAGCTGGCGGCTAGCTTGGTAACAGGCGGTAAATGTTCCGTTATTATCACCATTAAAAGCTTTCAGCGCGGACCTTTAGCATTCAGAGCTGTGGAGCAGGTTGTCCCGTCAGTCTGTGAAGCTAACGGCAACTAGCCGCAGCAGCTGTCTCATAATTAGGGGTCATCTGCCATCTTCATAATCTGGTAGGGGAAGAGACAAGGGGTCAACTAGCACCGTTTTGGGTTGTGTTTTTTTTTGGCAATGTGGCTGTTACCATAGGAACAAAAAATTCAAATTCACAAAACACCCTCGCAGAAACAGCAGCACAGCCAGGCCGTGCGGTCTCTGCCACAAACGGTGCACATTACGAGCGGTGCAGGAGTGACCTTTCATAGAAGGAAAGGGTGAATAGCTGGCTGCTATTTTCTTTATACAAAGGAACACTTTTGGCACCACAATTGCACAAAAAAATTACAAAACTGCTCAATAGCAACTGACCTCAAAGGTTTCCATTGCTGTCGGAGGAGCAGCCGTGGTATCAGATCTGATCTATCGCAGACGCGCGTGAACAGATGGGCTCCGCTACATCGTTAGCATCCAATCCGCAGGGGCGTCCGTGGCCTCATCGGTTTCGGATTCGGCTCGGATCGTCGTGAATATTCATGATTTGTCTTTTCTCCCAGACAATGCGATGAAAGCGGAGGGCCAAAGTTCTGTTGAGCATATGTGGTTGGATGTGGATCAAATTATCCCCCTCGTCCTCATTCATCACTGGATGTTTTCGGGGGACATGACCACGAGGGTGTGACGCATGGCCATTTGCAATGTCACGCAGATGTTAATGTTTTGCGTGACAATGACTTTTACTCCCACACGATTTCTCACTCTTAGATGTCTTTCACTTTCTGTTATCTCAGCCGGTGGGACTGTGTCCACCAGCTAACTTGGAACTTGAGAATGGGACAAGGGGGTGATGGACTCCTCTATTAACTTGTCACTCAGCGTCTGTCCACCTGTCCTGGCAAACAGAGGTGGAACGTGGCGCTTCAGCTGCTCCAGGTGTCTTCGCCTTTCCTTATTTTGTTTGCTGTCGCACATTTTAATCTGCTCTGCTGATTGCTTTTTTTCGCCCGCGTTGGCTGACAGCCCTACAGAGCCTAATCACAGGGGCCAGAGTTGTATGTCACCGCTGCCCAAACATAATCAACCGGACAGATTATGCTAATGCACTCACAAACGAAGAGCGGTGTAAGCCTCGGTGCTCAGAAAGGACCGCTCTCCCAATCAAAGACATGCGTCTGCTCTTTAATTCATTATTTAAAATGTACTTTGTGAGTTAACCTCTTTCTATTTCCCTTTCATTTAATACGTGTCTTGCGAAAAGGTCTAGGTCACAAGTTGGTCTGTAAATGCAATTGTTAATTATTTAGTGGCACTTCTTCTATTTAGTTTCTCTCCCTGTTTTACATAACAAACATTGACCGGTGATGGTGTTAAACATATATATTGTATAGCTCTTGCAGCATTCATCTAGTCCAGGGAGCCACATGCGACTCTTCAGGCTGAAGCTTTGACAAAAAATAACATGGAAATAAATTATTTTATTTTTTGCATAGTGGACAATCTTTCAAAGGGAACACCTCTTATCTTGGAGTTTGAGGTGATGCTGTGTTACTGAAAATAAAAAAATGTTTTAATATTTTTTCAACTAAAATGTGCGTCGCATCCTATTATGTCGCTATCTATCGCCTTTCCCTGCAGGTGGCTAATCATGATTTGCAGACCACCGCCCTCGGTAAACCCAAAAATCCCAAAAAATAGAGAGTTTAATTCAGCGTGGACGCGTTGATTTGCTTTCACTGCCAACGATGCTGATCTTGAAGATGTCGCCTGTCAGAAGGTCATCCTCGCTAGAGAACACAAATGGAGTGATATTTAAAAACCTCCCCAGGCACATGGAATGCCATTCCTGACACTTACATGAACATGCAGAAGTATGCATTTGTAGTCCTGTCCATCTGTGGATCAACGTACTTAAGCGAGCAGGTTTTCTCAAGCATGAACTAAATCTAAATATCGCTCCCGCCTCACAGACGACAGCCTGCAGTCCTGTGAGTCACATCTTACAGCCCTGACATAGAGAAACTCTGCAGCGCTGTGCAGACACAGGTGAGAACACTATCATTTAATAGGCTGATATTTTGGAAAAGAATATTTATTTTAGATCCTGAATTGATGCAGTTGTGTTTTTATGGTCAGGCGAGAAGGTTGATGTCTGTAAGTGGCTGAGGAAAAAAAAGAAGAGGATGACAGCGCACTGAAATGGACTTTAGTCTCACTTAAATACAAACTGGTTTATTTTTATGTTTACTATTTTTAAGATATTAGGCTGCAGCTATATGTTATATTTATCTCAAAGTAGGCTACTTTTTATTAAATATATTATACCCAAATAGACCTGCATTGTTCTGTGTTTAAGTCACTTCTGCAACTATATGTTATATTTATATTTATTTATTCTTCACAACTATGAGGGGGGGGGGGGGGGGGGGGGGACTGAAGGCCTGCATAGTTCTGTCTTTAATTGACCTAGGGCCTACACATGCCAGTGCATTTTTTGTTCTCCTCTTCATAAGAGTTTGATATTGTTATAACAGGTAAAATAGCAATAAAATTGTCTTGGAATTGTCTTTATTCTCGTTCTATAATTTCATAAATACAACAAACTATATTTGTGTATATATAATATAACTATATATAAAACTTTATAAGCTGTGAGATAAAATAGCTTTTGCGGCTCCAGAAAAATGTTATTTGGTGGAAAATAGGGCAGAGTGGCTCTTTGGATAGTAAAGGTAGCCGACCCCTGAGCTGGTCCGACCAACAAGCAGAGAACCCGAAAAGCATCAAAGTGCGATAACCACTGACATGGACGATTTAAATAAATGTTTTGGCTTCCCAGAAGAAGAATGTCTTTGGTACGATCAGAGCTTACGTAACACTTGTCTATATGAAAATATCCCTTGACAAGCAACAAAGCGATTCCCTTTAAAATGTCAAAGCGTCACAGAGAGGGGTGTAAACTACGTTTGTTGGCAGCATTATAGTATGAGGTTTAGACTGAGCCGATGTGTCACTCCGACTGATGGAAACCGGTGGAAGCTGATACACAAGCACAATAGGCGGTGAACATGGGGGGAAACAAACAGCTTTTTCATGGTTTTCTACAGACTGTAAAACCACTTTGTGAATTTCTACATAGATTGAATGCAAAGTAGCAGCGTTGGGAGTTTTATTATTGTTATTCTAATCTTTTCGGAGTAAAACCTTTGCCACAGTTACCTTCATGTTTCACTCGACATTGGTGATGTAGCTGTTGGACGAAGGGCAACGAGCCTGAACTAAACGTGGCGAACGCCTGGTTACGGGCCGACACCCGAACTGAGACTGTGGAAGCAAACAAACCAACCACAGCAGACGTGTGATTTCAGCTTGATTTCAAAAGCTGAACTAAAATAAATCCATCTGCTGATTAATCCGTATAAGGCCATGTATGCAAATATGCACGTGTGCGCGTCAGTGCTGGTATTTACCCTGATTAAAACCTGCTAAAACTGCTTGTATCCAATCCTGTGTGCTTTGTCAGTTCATTAAGTCCGTTAAAAAGTGTGCGACAGCGATCCCACAGCAATCAGTCCCGACTCATTGCTGTACAGACGCCTCACGTTGGCTCCCTGTCGCTCACACCAGTCATCTGGGAGCTTGTGAAGGGGCTTCTGAGCAGTCCTGTCGCTACCTGTTGGTCATCATTCATGACATTAGGTGGATTTGCAGTCTAATAATACTAATTATGCTCATCATCAGTTATCTCTTTGTGAGTTTTGTGACATCAAATAACAAGTATACTCATCAGAATCATTAAAGTGATTCCCCCATGTGGATGACGCGAAGGATGCAGGATGGCAATCACCAAAACTGTCCAATCAGCGAGTTACCCGTCTGTATAACTTCATGTTTACTCCTCTCAGGACCAGAACTAAATTCCAACAATGAATCATTCTTCTCTTGATTCGAACCAAATGAGCGAATGAAAGGGAAGAAAAACCAGGCATCAGTTCCTGTCTTTAGCGAGTTGAAGACGCCATCAGTGTCCTCACCAAGATGCTGTGAAATGCACCAGATGTGGCTGAGAGACCTTTACCACGGGAACCTTTCCGAAGGGATGTGCAAACATGTATGTGCTGAATACTAAGGCCAGGGGCAGCTCTCTTGTGCAAGGTGAAATGGTGCATAATCAAAACCTCCACGCAGCTGAATCAGCAATGGGAACTTGTCACCTGCATGGAAGCTGACACAAACATGTACATTTAACTGCAGCTAAATTGACACTTTGACGAACGTTGGAGCAGACACTGTGTTTATCTGACAATGGCCTCTGGTGGAAGGGGACATTGTGACTGTTGTTTGTCAGAAACAAAGGTGGATGTAGTGTGACGCTGTTCAGCATTGCAAGACCTTTCAGGGAGGAGGTCAGGTGGTGAAAGGGTCAACAAAGATCGGATGGACGGTTTTTTGAGATATGTGAAGAACATACAGCGATTCCTTGTTTTGTGTTAGATATGATATGTTGTTCAAGATTAAACTGTCTAAACACTAAATAGTGGGGATGAAAATCACAAATGTCAAATTATATAAATTCTTTGGACAACAACACAACATGTGCTGATATCACAAAGTCCGATTCGATTTTGATTTGATTCACTGGCCTGCGATCGTTATGAGACAATATCCTATGCCCATTATCAGCTCACAAAAAGCAACTTCCTAATGACTTGACAATGTCATTGCTGGGCTCTGCCAGACATTTAAAGAAAAAAAAAACAATCATTGCTTTAAATAACAAGAATAAAGAAATAGACGTCCTGTTGTAGGAGGTCTGTTTGCTGCTCAAAGCAGATGCCACCAAAATGAGAATAGCTGTTCCACCATAAAGGTCAGTCCACCTTACGGGAGCCTGCATGGGCCACAGTTGTTGTTGTTAACTTTGGGACCCCCCCTTCACTTAAATCAGAGGTGCCAAGCAAGACACAGGAACATGGGTTTGGTCTTGAGGAGTTATATTCAGCGAAATGAGAGGTGTGTGTGGAGCTCCGTATCAGGCTGCATTCCAACTCTCTTTATAGTGGTCCAATCAAATGAGAAGGCTTTGATTTAAATCATTGCGTTTTACTGGGGAATGCGTCCCAGAACAGAAGCTTTAGACCCTCTGATTTCTGTTTCACTGGGACTTTTCAAAGGAGTTGATAACACCTTTTACTTTACTAAACATACACTATTCAAACAATTCCCTGGTGCTTAGGATCACCAGGGACCCAAGGAAGGAGATGCCATGGTAGAATATGATTAAAACAGAGGTGCTTTGGAAATTTCAAAATAAAGGTGTATCTTAAAAGGCGTTCCCTTTAGATTGACTATATAGAGCGTTAGACACCTAGATTCGCGATTTAGTCACCTCAGGCAGCTTAGAATGCATCATACATGTTCATGGACAAATGATCACATAATAATAATATATTTGATGATGCATTAACACTAAAATTAATCGTCTATACAGCTGAATATGTCCAACAGCCTTCTGTATAATTCTACCTGGATGCGTCTACCTACAATTTCCTCCACAAACTCGAACAGCTTGATGCCAGTTGCCCACAGTGGCTGCATCCCAGTCTCAGTATTCATTAGATTTTTAGTTGAAAGTTACTGGGGCTCTGGGCTTGAGCATGCATTGGAATTCTGCTCCTGTGCTGACCGACTGGCTTTGATGTATTCTCACAATTTCATGGCTTGCACAGATCCATTTTATTCCCTCAAACTTTCTAATTGTGTTTTACTTCCTGTTCCTCCTCATGTAGCAAAGCTCCAAACTAAAAGCGCAGTAACATGCTGACATTTTAACAAACTCGGGCCAACAAACTGTTGTTGCCCAATGGTCCAATAAGCCAGGTTGGAATTTCAAGCACTCCAAGGATACTGCATACGGTATTTACTATTTTCAATTTCCTTTGCTATGAAATTGATGCTGAAGTTGGATTTTAACCTTTTCACAATCACAGAACATAAATGTTTTTGTGTCGTCATGCTTAGTCTTCTGTGTCCTCAGTACAGACAAATTGGTGAGTTTAAAAACAACAACCTGGCCATCATCATTGGTTTTTTTTTTTACATAAAGTAAGTACCCTGGCGGCTGTCGAGTTGGGGGTGAGAATATACTTGGCTTGGGATGTTTCTTTTCTGTAGTGAGCCGTATAGCCTCAAGCCTTATTAAATTAGTATCCAGACTGCGTTCATGTAGAGGCAGAGACCTTGAGGAGGAAGAAGTGAGTCGCCAGGCCTTGCTACTCCTTGCTCATTAGGAAAAATGAAGGGAAGAGGCGGAACAATGCACTGCCAGCACTAGTGCCTCTCGCTCTCCCTCATACATACTTCTGTGGGCCCACTAATAGATCCCCACATCAAAGAGGGGAGTCTCTCTGCAGCTTCTCAATGCCCAGGGCTTGAGTACACCAGTCCTGCACATTTTCCCCATCTCAGCTTTGACCATCCAAGGCTCTCAACCCCTTCTGGTCTATTTGCTGTCAGCACTGTCCATCCCAAGAGACGCTGTGAGTGTGTGTGTGTGTGTGTGTGTGTGTGTGTGTGTCTGCATGAATGTTTTATAAGGCACAGACATATGATGCATGTAGATGAAGATTTGACTTCTGGCTGGCACATTCACATCTATGTGTTGTATTTACTAGCCTGTCTACGCCGACATGGGTCCATTTGCAGGAGCATATACCATTTTGCACAATACACTCTACACTCTTTCTGCACAAGTTTAAGATTTAGTAATTATGTATTATTGCCCTCAACAGAAACTCCTCAAAGGGTAGTGAAAATGAGCCGTGTCTGTTTTCTCTTTCCTCCAGCTCACATTGGCCAGTATCTGAAGTGCAAAACTGCCAATTCCAAATGTCTGAGTCCCGGACTGAATCCACATTATGTCACATCACTCACAGGGACACACTTCAGAGTGACTGGAAATGAGTCACAGGTTTCTGGTTGCCAAAAAGTGCATGCCTGTGACCAGATTTCCCCAGTGATAGGAAAGCACTACTATTTGAAGAGGATAAACCATTTTTAAAGCTGCTCTTATAATCAACATCAATCATATTGTCAATGATTGAAATGACTATGTATAACGTGAAAGAGGTCGCTTGTAGCGACAACCCCACCTGAGCCTTTCACTTCCATTTAATTTCAGTGAAAAGGCGAAAAAAACAAATTTGTAAATTTGCATTGCACTCAAATTAACTTTGGTGAACTTTGACCGGCAAAGTCCCACCCTCGACCAAAAGCAAAGATGTGTGTGTGTGTGTGTGTGTGGGTGTGTGTGTGTGTGTGTGTGTGTGTGTGTGTGTGTGTGGTTGAACGCAGCCGTGAGGGAACAAAAGACGTCAATGGTCGTGCATTCGCTTGGTGTAAATCGCTTGGTAATAAGTGACACTGCCACACCATCGTACAACCCTTGCGGCAATTGGCGCACCCCCTGATTTGGTGTGAATGTGGTTTAAACATTTTTCAGCTCATTGTTTTGGTTTCATGGACAGTAACTTCACTGGTTTGGCTCATCAACCACATTACCAGATGACGCTTTTTTCATTGAAAAAAGGCTCTGATAAAACCCACTGATTGCTAACTGCCCAGCACCAAATTGCACTTACAAAGTGCCGGATGTTTGCTTCAGGAGTTGGTGGAGGCCAAAGAAGAGCTAAAAAAAGAGTGATTATTGAACTCGCACTCATCAAGTGACCATAAACACAACCTCAGACAAGTCTGCTGGATGTGTAAACAGGCCATTTTTGTATTGGGTGATGATAAGTCAATGGTGTGTTTGCGGCTTACACCCCCACATGACCCAACAAAAATCAAGGTACTTCTTTAGAAAGACTAATATTTTGGAGAAAAGACATTGAGCTCCTGATCATCATCTCCCCCTTAGCTTTGCTTGGTTAATGCAATCATATTAATGATGATCATTTGCCTTGATTTTCATAGAATATATATACTGTGTGTGTATATATACATCTATATATATATATATATATATATATATATATATATATAGATGTAGAATGAAGTCTGTCATTAAAGTTGCCTACTCCTGATTAATCCAGTCTGTTGATAGAGGCTAAGTATGAGCATATACTGTTACTGTTGTAAGTTATGAAACTGGTTCCCAGAAAATGCTGCATTAGAAACTCCAGGTCATTTGTTTGCAAACTCAGAAAACTCAAAGGAGGTTTCAAAATTGCCTTGCAGTATAAAGCAGACCAACAAATTGTCATTTTTAGTATGTATGCAGTTTCCCCTCTCAGTTTTTCTCTCCGTGCCATCAAGCACTGTGGCTCTATTTACAATGCCACACACATGAAGACTAAACCCATAACAACCACGTTAGCCGACATTTGCCTCAAGTTCTATCTGGGACAAACTGAGCATTTTGGTAATTTCCTGGAATCCACCTGTTAAATGCAGTACTTGTTTTAGTGTTGGTCTGTCGACCAACTCCAGAGCAAAATATCCGAGTTGCTACATGTTTGACTCTTCATCACTCGCTTGTTTACTTTGGCTCTCTGCTATTTCATACAGGGCATGGTTAGAAAAACCAGAACAATTGGCTCACGCGAGCGTGTGTGCTGCTGTCCGCCCGTTTTCGAGGAGTGTGTGAGTGGGCAGACGGAGTCAGCGAGAGCCTTTGGGACTTAATCATAGCGAGCAGCAAACCAAAACAATGAGCAGAGAGCGGCTTAAAGCTGAAGAGAGCTGCAGAGTGCAGTGTTGATTCCCAGTGGGGCCGGCAGTACTTTCGCTTTGCAGGGCATTATTTGATTCAATAATATCATGTTGCTTAATGAGGATTTAACAGTAACAGCTAAGGTGATAGAAGGTAGTTGAACCCACAGGGAGCCATGACCACCGCTAAGGCCTGTGAGAACGTCTAATTAGACCAGGAAGATGACAGATACGCGGAGCGAAAGACGGTGAAAACCACTTCAGATTGGCGAGGAGAACGGTGGAACCAAGAGAGGAAGAACAACAAAAGCATGGTGGCTGCTTTCTGCGATGATAGAACTCATCGCTGACAGACAGGTGTGGCTGTTATTTTTGCTGTGCAGTGTGTTTCTCAAAAGAAAGAACACGGCGCTGCAGCCACAACCCAGAGGGTATTTTAGACAGGATCCACTCTCTACTGGTTGGCTATAGCCTGAACCCTAAAAACTTAAACAAGATGAAAAATGTAGGATATAGAGAGAAAAAAAAAAACTTCTATAACTGCAACTCAACTCTAGAAACATGAATGCGGACCTACAGCAAAGCATTCCCCAAAGTCCTTTGAGGAGAAGAATATGGAGTGTAGCACAGGTGTGCGATCCATAAAGGCTCCGGTCTGATGGTTTCAGTGATCAATGAACTATAATGACCCATAGACATATTGCTATGGCAGGATAATCTTCTTTCTTACAGTCTACAATATTGAACTCCTGTCGACAAGTGTTGCATATGACAACATCCTCACCATGATTCTCATACACTGCATGAAACGTGTATGCATGGGTACCATCATATCTTGGATCACAGCCATTCGTCGACGGCACACCTGCGCAACTTTCTTTCCCTCAAGTGATAGCCAAAACATATGATGTGGTATCAATATTATTGAAATGCCATCGCTACATGGTAGTTTCCTACCGGGTTCCTTGCTCTTCTCGTCTTCATAGACATGTTGGTGTTGGCACGTCAACACTATCTCCTACGAAATTGCGTTCCCATGCAACTAAACTGCATCGTCAACTATGTTTCGGGGGAAACACATTTTCTCCCGGAGTACAGTTGCAGTCTTAAACATGTGACTAATGCATGAAAACTACTTGGTTGTGTATTATAATGAAGTTTGTTATTGCGAGCCTTGACTTTTGGTTTCACTCAGTTTGTCTGGTCCAACCATCCGACCCGACCGCCATTTTTACACTCAGCATGGTTTAACGCGTTTCCGTCCTCATAAAACATTTGCCAAGGATATTTTCTGATTCATTTGATACCCCACATTGTTGACATCCAGGTCTGCATTGACAGCAGCTTGCCATCTGAAGGACGTGCTGAAGGAGACCTGCTCTGTTGCCATGTGTCCCCTGTATTTTTCTTAAATAATACACGTTATTCTGAGCTGCTCCACAGCAGTAAAACGGCTCTGTGAGCTAACATGAATTTAAAATCAGACATGCAGCGCTTTTGCAGCACAACCCTGCTGTTAGAATAAGTAAACAGGCAGGAGACGGTCGTAGCTGTGTAACACATACAGCATCGCCGCTGCGACCGCGGTGCACGTGAGTAACACTACTTCTGTGGAGACCGAAAACAAGCTCAGACCGACTGAATGTTTGTCTTACATTAAATGTCTTGATCCTATGTGGTTTGAATGGAAGCGAAAGGTTCCTGTCTCACTGACACTGTGGCTGTCCAGGCGAAGAAGACAGAGGAGGAAGTGACTGCCAGGCAGAAACCTTGACTGCAGAAAACACACATTTCCATAGATATGAGACAAAGCCCCGGTGGTGCCTATGATATTTGACAGAATATTTCTCTGCCCATTTGATTTTTATAAGGTTAGAGACGGTGTACCCGAAGGAGTAGCAGCCCCAGTAAATATGCTTTTTCCAGCCGAGGATTCAATTATAGGCAGCATATGACTGACCTCGTGGCTGAGAATAGATATGCGGGGGATCATCCAGATGAGGTCGCCATAATAGACTGGTGAAGTAAAAAAAAAGGGCAAATAATCATCAGAGAGACACATGGAAACAACTGGCCTCTGTGGCGCTCCTTTGAGGTGCTGCGTGAGCTGTATTGCTTTCCATCACCAGCTCAAGATCAAAGAGGAGCGACTGCCTCAGCGGTCCACCTGAAGAAGCTCTCCATTACAGTTTGTTAAGTTGAGTCCTTTTGCTCTTAGTTAAAGTAGGTCCGAAGAAGAAGTGCTGCCCAATGTCACGACGCAGGATCAGTTGGCAAACCTGTGGCATTTTATTTAGACTTTTTTTTTTAATCAAATAACTACTTAACCTCGCTCTACAACACATTATGACCCTCGCTGTTTTTTTTTCGTTTTTTTCCAAAAGCAAATCCACCTGCTTCAAAAATATCCTCAAAAAGCATTCACCCAAGAGGTAAAACTGCATGTGATACAAGTGATTCTCATCTGATGGACTCTCTAAATATAAGGTTGCATGCCCAGGTGTGTTCCAGGTGTGTTCCATGTCTACTATAAACTAGAATGCAATACATTATGTGAATGAATTAAATTGTAGCAACTGAACATGTGCTGAGCAGCATCCCCCTCGCTGCTTAGCTCCCTATTGCTACATGATACACAGCAGTTTGCAATGGTAAGAGTGGCTAATGTACCAAACATATGAAAAGTCCAATGGAAAAGCCCACTCAGCCGTTAGCAAAAAGCAACGTGGTGGTCAACATAGTCAATGAGGATGAATAATGTGAAAGCTAGCACTCGCTGAGTCAACGTTAGCTATGCTGAGTTTGGAAACAACTGAAAAAGTTAGTATTTTGAAGCGGTGTTGTCTGCTCTACTTCCATGTTCTGTGAGGTAAAATAACTGTTTTTTGTGAATCTGGTGGCATTGAAGCGAGCGATGTCTTCACTTCACTGTCTGATGGCGAGGTAAAGCGGATGTGGACGGTAGCAGCACCCCCGTTCATTTTTTTGCACCGCTTTTGAAAATTTGAAATACCATGGCTCAGCGCTGGAGGAGCGTAACACACACAGTCATCAGCCTGGCTTGGTGATAGCGCCCCCCCCCCGACACGCTATAGACATGGATGGCCAAACCTGTCTGAGGAGCACAGTAAATAGATAAATAAATGGAGCATGGACGAGCCTCCAAGTGTCAGAGATGTGCTCAGAAACACGCCGGTCCGTGAAAGGCTAGACGGGATGCAAAGACATTCCGTGGTATTCCTCTGGAAAACAGCAGTCTACTTTTTTCTATTAGTGAACTTTTCATAAAGGATGTCTGAGAGGGGTTTTATAAATCAATACCTCTCCGTCAGGATAGCATTAAGACCCTTAGAGGGTAGGGCAATGTCTGGGTTAGTTCATGGATGCTGCAGAGAGACAATGTTTTCTTCCAGTTAATAAAAAAGAAGTATTTTTCCAATGCTCTGCACTTCTCTGTTTGTCTCATTAGTTGACCGTGTCTTGATTTATTACCTCAGTAAACATTGTAAAGTTTCAATTGCCAGTTTTAAGTCTTCTTCAATACAGCAAGATGTTCGTTTAGTAAATGATGGTCCATTTAGAGTCAACCATAAAGAGAAGTATGTGTTTCAAGTTTGCTGAATTTGATCGCCTAAATGAACTGATCCAGTGTTCGGTTGTACTTAGCTCCACCCTCTTGGGTCACTTCTATTTGCCAAAAGAAACGAGATGAATACTTCTAAAAACAAAGATGGCGACGACCAAAATGCCAAACTCAAGGCTTCAAACCACAAATGAATTGGTGACGTCACGGTTCCTATGTCCACTTGTTATATACAGCCCATGGTTCTACAGAGCATGTTAGTGTCTTTAGGTTATGATATATCAATGTTATGTTTACAGCTTGTTTCTGCTGACCCCAAGCAGCCAAAAAGATAAATCAACGCAAGATCGAACACCAGCTCTTTGTGTACTTCATCTTCTTCACCGTTGCTTACTCACTGTACAGATTTAAAACAACCAGAGTAGCATGAGCATCCCGTCAGAGTCTCTTTTCTCACCTCCTGACAGGTGAAAGTCCAACATGCGCTTGTTTTCGTTCCCCGGGTTTTGTCCACGAACTCCTGAGACAAAATATTGAACCCCCCCCCCCCCCTTTGGCTTGTTATGAGTTCATATTTCTTCACCAGCCGCCGCCTGGCGATTTTCTATTTCTTTCTTTATTTGCAGCGGTGTATAATCGGTGTGTGCGAGCTTGAGAGCTGAGGAGTCAGTGACAGCTGCTTGGGACTCAACAACCACACAGACCAGTGAACCAAGACAATGGAGCAGAAAGTGCACTGAAAGCTGCAAAGAGCTGAGGTGATTGATGCTATTGATCCTGTCACAGTCGTTTCAGTCAACCTGTGCCGTTTGTGACGTGTTATTTTGTTGCACCAGGAGTTCCATTGCTCTAGTATATACAGTAAAGAGGCATTCATAATGGACCCTATATGTTTTCACTACACTTTAAAGACTAATAACCTAATATGTAATTAAGCTTGCTTATGGCAAATCGACAATCCCCCATTATGACTATTAATCAGGATTTCCTAATTGCCGGGGCTGAGGCTATTAACATAAATTAGCGAGCACCATACCTAATGTTCTCCATCGGGGTCCTGTTCCCATTAAGGATTTGATTTTACATAAAAGGGGAGGGAGAGACAAAAATGGAGGGGATGTTCCTACAATCCCTGGATGTATTTTCACAGCCATGAACACCATCGGTGGACACATGTCTATTCTTATACGCATAGTCCCTAATCCTGCCACAGATGAAGAAGAAAAACAAAAGCACAGCCGGGTCAACCTCTCCCTGCCTGTTAACGCCGTCTTCCCTTTAGTTTCCTATTCAGTATCAGGATTTTCATTAATGTGATATGCATGAAGCCAGTGTGATCGAGCTCCTCTCGGGGGGTCGGGGGGGGGGGCGGGCATCAGCTATATATCTCCTGAATGCAGCCTTTGATATCTCTGGCAATTAATTGAAGCTCTCCAGGAAGAGATGTGAGAGAGAGAGAGAGAGAGAGAGAGAGAGAGAGAGAGAGAGAGAGAGAGAGAGAGAGAGAGAGAGAGAGAGAGAGAGAGAGAGAGAGAGAGAGAGAGAGAGAGAGAGAGCGGTTGGAGCGAAGGGTAATCTAGACCCAAGCTCAACAACTCATTCTCCCAGTGACAAGACGCTGATATCCTTTTCCCAGCATGACGTGCTTCATGTGGGAGCTCGTCGCCGTTTGAGTGCGGAAGTGTCCAACTCAGTCCCTTCTCCGCGGCGCGTTATCACGTCTCCGTCTCCAAACGGCTGATGCTTGAAAGGAGCGACAGTCAACTTCTTTGACAAAGAGAGACACCACAACAGACGTGTCAGCCAGTACGGCGATAAAGCAACAATGCGGTGGGACTTCTCACGGCTGAAACTGCATGTTGGGCACATTGTGAGAATGAAAATAGCTCCGTGTACTCAAGGACACAGACTAGATGGCATATGGAGAGGAGCTTTATCCGTGATTATTTGTTCACAACTGATTTATTATAATGATATGTGCCCATTTTGCAGATCTTCACTCCTGCTACAAATCCCACATGCACCACTGGAGCCACACAGTTCACATTGTCTTTTTTTCCCCCTTTATCTCCTTGTTTGTTGCGCGGGTATTCACTTCTCCATTGTAGCGAGCAAGCGTTTGCTCAGTGCGAGACTGCTCCCCACTGGTTGTAACGAGACATTACAACAATTTCCCCTGCAGCTCTGAATCGCAATGAGCAATGTCCGCCTCTGTTGCTGCAGTGAGCCGGACGCTGTGATTCAAAAAGGCTCGTCTGAGGGTTGAGTACAGCTGCGCACGTGTGAGTGAAGTTCAACTGTTACGGCAGTGTCACAAAGGGCGGGACGCTGAATCACAATGCATCATGTGGACGAGGCTTCGGACTGGGTTTGACCTGAACATGACCTCACTGATCTGACTGACTATCCCAAGGAAAATAGAACAAAAATGTATTAATAATACGAATATTTTCTCTATATTTTATGGTATGAATAGTCTTGCAATCTTACAGCATTTAAAAAATAGCCTCCACAAACAAACCGTTTATTGCCAATGTATGTTGCACATACGAGTGGTGCATAACATAAAACAATCAACAATGTAATAACCTCATGCATGAAGTGAATCATCTATGGGTATAAAGGGAAGAGAGCGACACAAGTGCTTCAGTTCAACCGTCACCAAGTCTTCGGTTTATAAATACCCCCACACGCTACTGCAGTGGTGGCATAGGATAGATATGCTATAATGAATGCAGTCTTGCATCATTTAAAGTAATCAGTGGAAGATTGCGTGAGTGCAGGACTGAGGTCATTGGATGATGAATTATTCTAACAATAACTCGCAGTAAATCAGATCGTAGAATAGGACCCTCAACATGTTAAGCCACCATAGATGAGAAGAAAAAATATGAATTTGAATATCTGCGATTCCATTCCAATTGGGCAAGGTCTAATGATGGCGATCATGTGATGTGATCGAAAGCTCCAGAACAGAACCTGGCTGAGAATGTTCTGTCTACTGCTGCTTCATAAAGGTCAAGAATGAACATGTTGCGTCAGATAAAGTAGAATAAATACAGACTGAGTGACCGCGACCGCACCATTGAGACTGGTGGACACAGACAAGCATGGTAGAGACAGCACTGCACTGCAACTGATAAAAAGACACAAGAAGAAGTTTCTTACCAACATGAAAGTCATATACCCTCATTTTCTGGAAGAATTCTTTAAGGATTATTGAAAGCATGGGTGTTAAAAAATCCTTCCAGCTCACACCTTTTTAACCGCATGAGGAAAGCTCCACCGGAAACCCATAACATAAAAGGTTTCTTTGTAAACCACTTCGGTGGGTTCTTGTTAACACCCTTAGAATGTGGAAAGGTTCTGGATAGAACCTCCAGAGACGGTTCTTGGCAGTAATCAAAAAGGGTTCTCTTCTAGAACCCTATAAACAACTGAACATGGCCACCCCGCGAGCCAATTTGAACACAGACAGGGACAGTACTTCATTGCGTATGAATAAAACATGCCTTTGCATTTAATATATGTGTGAAATAGACCAGCGTGTGCCATTGAACCTACAACTCAATTCAAGCCTATGTGAAAGTATTGGATTGCGGTCCCCCCCCCCCCCCCCCCCCCCCCCCCCCCCCCCCGCCCCGTCACTGTTAATGATTGTTAATGGTTCAAACAGGCGTTCCCCACTGTCCGTCTGTCCTGCCGCAGAGCTCCCGTCGCACAAAGGTCAGGATCAATTAAGCAGCCTTGAGTGAATACGCCCCCAAGGCACTGCTTTTATGTGACAGTCCACAAATGACATCACAGATCCTTCAGGTGTGAAATGACCCCTCATTAAGCCATGTGTGATTTATAAATATTCAAGAAAGCGCTCACTCTGGCTTTGTCCTGGTGCACTTGTTTAAAGCAACCGCACACTTCCCCTATATGGTTTGTTGAAGGAGCTGTATTTAACATTCTTGACCCCCCGATGTCACAGCAAACTACTGTCAGCTATGTAAAGATGTAGTGGAGTAATGTCCACCCGAGCAGAGAATGAAGTCTCCCTCTCTCTCTGTGTGTTATCAGAGCCCCCCCCCCCCCACCACCACCACTAATTTGCACTCCTCTCATACGGCGGTCACAGCTGATAACGCCGTCCCGACCGACAGCGTTGCCGCGGAACCGTAGCCTCCCAGTGACCGGTCCCCCCCCCCCCTCAGGTAAACACTGTTAGGTCTGTCGGCACTTCCGCCGCTGTTAGCACACGTAGCCACGGACGATGCATACAAATTGACTGTGCGCTGTCTAAATCTTGACAGACACTGCCGTAGAGCAGAAGGGCACATGAGGGACAATTCATGGGAAAGAGTTTCAGGTGAAAGTCAGCTAATTGAGATGCCAGCAGGGGAAAAAAAAAACCTCTTCCTCTGGGGCTCATTCACCAGGGAGAGCACACTGATGTAGAGATGAGTGCAGCGGTTCAGCTGCTTTCCAGAGGCACCCCAGGGCAAGTGATACAAGGAATGTTCAAAAATGAAACCACCCGAAGGTTTTCATAGCGCTCCTTTGTTTATGACTCATGGAAGTGTTGCTGGATGCCTGACAAACAGGCATGTACAGCAAAGGACACCCGTTTCCTTCTTCTAGCTCCAAGCCAAGGTGTTTAGATCTGCTTGTGCTCATTAAAATGTGTTTTTTTCTTGCTTATTAAATTAAACTTTAATTTTAAGTTAAAACTTTAAGCACTACTTCCGTCCAAAAGTATAGGTTTCACAGTGTATATGTATGTAGACGCATTAAATTGCAAGCATATATGTGTGTGTGTGTGTGTGTGTGTGTGTGTGTGTGTGTGTGTGTGTGTGTGTGGATGTGGGGGTGTGTGTTTGACTACGGAAAGATCAGGTTCAGGCTGTTCCCAAACACTGTTTGCAACTATACCAACAAAAAGTAATGCACAATAATTTGAATATCACCCACATAATCAATGTATATAATCCATGTAATCGATGAAGTCTTGGGTGGTCTACAAAATGAATGGACTTTCACCCAGGTGACCGCTGTTCATGTCTGTGTGAAACAGGAGTCAACGTTTACTATTTTTTTCTTGCGTACGGCAAGTAACGTCACTTCTGTCGATCTTTTCTTAACCAAGTTTTGCCCTAAACACAAGCGGAGGCACGAAAAAGTCACTTTTCACGAGACATCATACAAAACGTATGTATGAGGATACATTGCATGGTTGCAGCAAATGGCGTCGCAATGAGCCACGTTACAAGGGATGATTGGATGTTATTAGTCAGCTGGTAACCAAGCAGCTAGTAAGCCACTGATTTTGAAGCATGAGCGATACGACTGATGCCAATCAGAAACCCTGTCTCCTGCAAAAATGCCTTCTCATACAACTAAACTGCCTTCTCAATTACATTTCGGTTTCAGGTTTAAACATGTGGTTGGCATTGTAAATTATAAAACAAAAAAAAATGTTTAGGCAACATAACTACTTGGTTAGGTTTATAAAACATCATGGCTTAAAATAAGTATGTTTGTTGTGTTTAAATACATTTTGACTTTTGCTTTCACCTGAGACACACACTCCTGTCTCCCAGGTGAAAGTCCTGTGCTTGTTTGACCCAGCCAGCCATCCCGACCTTCTCCTTCTGCAGACTTCCCAGGACTTTGAATTTGTGACACGTCAAAGACCAACTTAATCTGGAAGAAAATACTTTTCCCTGGAAATGTAATTGACAATGCAGTGTTGTTGAATGGGAACGTCATTCTTAAGGGGATCAGGCTACAATCAGCCAATACAAGTGAGACGCACTAGCTGCTAAGATTTATATAGATGAAGATGACAGCTCTACTCGCACTTTCATGAGTATACCTGTGCCACCCCTGCCTCCGTCACAGTCCGGCTTACTCCATCAATTCTTCCATCCATCATTCACTCTCCAAACGACTTGCCCAATGTGAGGTACAGCCAGCCCGCTGCGACCCAGAAAAGCATAAGTCTTTTGTGCCGGACTCACTTCGCTAACAGCAACTTCACACTTTACTTTATTGTTCCCCCAAAAAAAAGATAAAGATCTCCGTATAGAGCAGTTTGCTCTTCTTTGAAGAACGTTACTAACGCGGCTGTGTGTTGCATGTTAACAGCAGGTATGGTCAGTTAATTTCAGTCGCAAGGGATCTCTATAATAACCGGTGCTACGCTGCTACAAAATAGCAATCAAGTTGCATTCATGTCGCACCTTTCAAACAAATCAAATGCAATCCAAAGTCCTTTACAAATGATTGACAGGACAAAAACAATGTCTACAACACTCACACGTATTTCTCTTGTGACATATAGCGTGGAGGATGTGCCACACACAGTGCAATGTTCTAAAACATATGCTGCCATGTCCAACTTTCCTTAGTTTTGCCCTATGGTTGCGCACTCTTCCACTTCAAAAGAGAGCGAGATAGTGAAAGAGGGGCACACTGCATGCATATACAGTACACTTCATTCCATGCACACCCATTTAGACAGAAGGGGAAACACAGCCCCCCACCCCCCTGTGGTTTCATTCCTTGAGCAAGTTCTCTTCTTCAAAGCCAATTCAGACTCATGCATATCTGCATCCTATGGAGGCTCTCTTTAGTAGGATTAGCATAATGAGGCAGCACTGCGGCACATTAAACAGCTGCTTCTCCGGCCCTTTCTTCACATGCACCTCAGATCTTCTCTTTCACTCGCAGGCCGGATGACCGCCCTCCGTCGTCACACTCTGCGGGACATCCAACAGAAGATAACACGGCAAAAAAAAAGGTAGCGGGGTTTGGTTCTGACGGAGGGCTTGTAAACCACAGTGTAATCGGACGTAGAGACAGAGAAGCTGCAAGGATTAAGGGTGTCTAAATGGAGGTGCAATGAAGGACAAAATGGTAGATAGTAAAAAGGAGAACACGGATGGTATGTGGAGCGGTGCAGAGCCGCAAACGAAGGCTTAGCGCAATCAATATTGTTTATGAGAGGGTGTGTGTGTGTGTGTGTGTGTGTGTGTGTGTGTGTAAGGAAGATAAGGAAAGTGTGCAGAACATAAGCACAACATAGGTCACTGATTATCTGCAGTGTACCTGGAGGTGAAGAACATGGCAAAATTAAGTTTTAAATCATGCCTCTCCATACAGATATGTTCAGAAATCTCACTCTGGTTAGAGTAGGCTTTAAGGCACAATCTGTATTCTAGTGTAGAAAGAGCACACACCTACATGTTATAGTTTACAGGTTCTTTTGTATCAATTTGCATCAAAATATACAAACAACCTCTCAAAAGGATGTATGCTGTTTGTTTTTAATTCTACAAGTTCAAGTTGTGCCTTCCAAATTTGCACTACATTCAAAAAAATTATTTTTTTAGTTTTTTTTCCAGTTGTCATATTATATTTTTCGGTTAAACAATCCTTCAGTTGTAACATCATTTTCCGTGTTCTCTCCCAAGAGCTGCATCAAAAATAAAAATTTAAATTGCAAACAGGAGAGAAGGCTAAGGCTGATCTTTTTCATATTTTCTTTTCATGTCATGCCCCCCCCCCCTTGCTTTTTTTTCATATGTTTACAGGCATTGTTTGTTTCTTCAGCACATTTCACATGCATTAGCCCCTTCCATTTCCAAGTTGCTATGGAAGCCATCCACACATTTCCCCCGTCGGCTCCAACACAACAGCCGCATTCTGGAAAATCTTTCATAGGCTGACAATTGCTATTAACAAGCGGGGGGGGGGGGGGGGGGGGAGGCACCTCCGTTCCAGCGGCTGACTTATTCAAATCACTCCCTCTTGGAACAACTACAATGATAACAAAGCAGCCGTATCTTATTATGTGTGATTATAATTGACAGGTATCCAAAATCGGATTTTGTGCACGTGGGTTTATGTGCGCAACATTCACAGATATCAGTGTCTCTTCTGGTTTGTTGGGCTCAGCCAGCTGGAAAGGAAGTGTAAGGAGTAAATATAATCTGAAGACAGCGGTGCAGTGCAGCTGCATGGGGCTTGTGTGCCTGACTATTTGTGAACCAGAAGAGACAAAAAAAAAAAAAAAAATAAGGAAATATGCCATTTCTCACGACAACACGACAGAAAATTACAATCAAAACCCTTTAAAGTTGAACAGAAATGGAAATTCTCCTCCACTTTAATGTAAAAAAACGAATGATATATAATGACAGTGCAGCTAGTGTGCATATATTTCCATTTTTCAAAAGAGGATGAAACAGTCCGGGGACATATTTGTGGAAAGTCTAGGATTCAAGCATCCCGCAGACATGTGACATTGATTGAGTGACATTTGAGTGTTGTTAACTGGATGCGCTGTCAGCTTCCTTGGTGTGCTACTGACTGGAGCACATCATAGCCATGAAGCCTTCAAAACGTTTTTCTCCATTTTTCAGCAAGCCCACATTGCGTTAGTTATTTACTGCTTAGCAGTCTAAGCCCAAAAAACAGACTGTAAAAATTGATTTGAACATCTTGTCCTCTAATCTCAACACTCTATACATTACCCTGTGATTGGAATCATGACACGGAGTAATGGAACAATGTGGCCTCACAACTGCCTGTGAAGTTGTTAGCATTGAGATTATATTGTGAACTATTTTTAGTACTATTTCTCCCAAGAGTGGATCCCAAGACAGAAGAGGGGCCCAGCCCCATGTTCCCTGAACATCATTCTTAGCCCCCGTTAAAATCTGTCTAAAATATTTTGAGATACTGTACTCAAAATACTCCAAAACAGACCGACAGACAAAAGAACAAACAAACAGATAGAGAGAGGTGAAAACATTGCTTCATTGGCGGCAGAGGTACTGATCTGAGGGAAAATAGGGCTGAGGAAACATAGGGCTGAGGGACAATAGGGCTGATGGAACCTGGGCCGAGGAAACATAGGGCAGAGGAAACATAGGGCCAAGAAATAATAGGGCAGAGGGAACATTAAGCAGACGGAACATTGATTGAGGAAACATAGGGCAGAGGAATCTTAGGGCCGAGAGAACATTGGGCAGTAGGAACTTTTGGCCGGGGGACCATAGGGCAGAGGAAACATTGGGCCAAAAGAACATTGGGATAAGAGAACATTGGGCAGAGGGAACATGGGCTGAGGAAACATTGGGCCGAGGGAACATTGGGCAAAGGAAACATAGGGCCGAGGGTACACTGGGCCGAGGGAAAATATACACAGGAAACATTGGGCCGAGGGAACATAGGGCAGAGGAAAAATAGGGCCAAGGTAACATTGGGTCGAGGGAACAGGGGTCGAGGGAACATAGGGCAGAGGGAACACTGGGCCTAGGAACATATACAGAGGAAACCTTGGGCCGAGGGACCATAGGGCCGAGGGAACATAGGGCAGAGGAAAAATAGGGCCAAGGTAACATAGGGCCGAGGGAACACTGGGCCGAGGGAACATATACAAAGGAAACATTGGGCCGAGGGAACATAGGGCAGAGGAAAAATAGGGCTGAGGTAACATCATCTTGGCCTGCTTTGTAACTTTATTTAATGTGTTAAATCACTTGGTGCAAATAAGGATCTTGACGCGTCAGTTCTTCTGGTTTGAAGCTAAAATTACACAGTTGAAAAGTAATTTTCATTTCCTTCCAATCCAGCAATTTAGTCACCATCTGGTGCTTCTAATGAGTGTATGATGACTCATTACCTGCTGTATTTATTCTCTTGAATGGTTTTGAGAAGACAGAGCTCATGTAACAATATTTACAGTTTGCAAAAAGTCTGCAGCTCCTGGATATTCCAAAACTGATATTGACAATTAAAGTACTGCTACTGTTTTCATAAAAACACTGACTATATTGCGTAACTGTCATCACAGTATAAAGTTGTGAATGACACAAAGACATCTAGTACATTATATAATGGAATACAGCGAACACAAAGGTATTTATAATTCTCTTATATTATTTTCGAGGTCTAACGTTTACTTTGTAATGTGAAATTCTGACCTCACTACTTTCTGACTACAAACATTTATTTCAAAACGTTTATTTACTGTTCCAAATGCATAGCATATCATTTCTAGGAGACAGGGTTGAACGTAATGTAACGTTGTGTGTTAACATGACATGATACAGCATAACATGACATGACATCGTGTATATATCGATATAACAATACATTACAGAATTACGATTGAACTTAATGTGTTTTGTACATGTTGGGGATGAAGCCTGGCTGAACTAAATCAGCTGGTCAACAGAGGGCATTATCCTACCATGGAAGAATGGATCCTTTCAAAATAAAAGATTGTAAATAGTTCTTTGAACTTCATCTGTGTGCTTTTGATACCTTGCTTGCTGTTTGCAGTGAATTCATTTGGAACATTGACTAAAATGGCTTTTATGTGGCACAGCCCCACTTTCACAGTTCAAAATAAGCTGCACCTCATCTAAATGCTGACCAAAACATTCTGCAACAACATCTAAGTTGTATAAATACTGGATTGGGACTTGTTTTGGATTTATTTGAATTAGAATAGGGAGTTATTTTGAATTGGGGAACATTTTAGCTATATTTTAACTTACAGCTACAACTGGGACGACTAGGTGGAATCTAAAGGGTCTTGGTTAGAGGCTCTAGTTTATTGGAGGATGGGTCAAACTTATTTATGTCCCAAAGTGTTGTTGATTTATTTTGAAGTTACATTAGCAATAGTCAGTATTTATGTTAGGTTTTACATAGTTTAAGTTCTTACATTAAGCCCAACCATCTGACCCACTCCTGGACCCCATGCACTTCATCCTCCAGCATCTGGTCTCCTCAGGGACCTACGCCAGGATCCTGTTTGTGGACTTCAGCTCTGCTTTCAAAACCATCATCCCGTCTCTGCTGCATGACAAGCTCTCCCAGCTGCACATGCCCGACTCCACCTGGACGTGGATCACAGACTTCCTGTCTGACAGGAAGCAGCACGTGAAGCTGGGAAAACACGTCTCAGCCTCCCGGACCATCAGCACCGGTTCCCCCCAAGGCTGCGTTCTTTCCCCTCTGCTCTTCTCCCTGTACACCAACAGCTGCACCTCCAGTCACCAGTCCGTCAAGCTCCTGGAGTTTGCAGATGACACCACCCTCATTGGACTCATCTCTGGAGGAGATGAGTCCGCCTACAGGTGGGAGACTGACCATCTGGTAACCTGGTGCGGTCTGAACCACTTAGAGCTCAACACTCTAAAGACAGTGGAGATGGTTATGGATGGTTATGGATGCAGCCATACCTGCCCCCATCACCCTGTGCGACTCCCCCGTCGACACTGTGGAGTCCTTCTGCTTCCTTGGCTCCACCATAACCCAGGACCTCAAGTGGGAGCTTAACATCAGCTCCATCACCAAGAAGGCTCAGCAGAGGATGTACTTCCTGAGGCAGCTGAAGAAATTCAACCTGCCAAAGACGATGATGGTGCACTTCTACACTGCCATCATTGAGTCCATCCTCTGCTCCTCCATCACGGTCTGGTACGCTGCAGCCATAGCCGAGGACAAGGGCAGACTGCAGCGCATCATTCGCTCTGCTGAGAGGGTGATTGGCTGCAATCTGCCGTCCCTCCAGGACTTGTTCGCTTCAAGGACCCTGACGCGAGCAAGAAAGATTGTAGCCGACCTCTCTCACTCTGGACATAAACTGTCCGAGCCCCTTCCATCTGGCAGGAGGCTGAGGTCCATCAGGACCAAGACCTCACGCCAGAAGAACAGTTTCTTCCCGTCTTCAGTTGGACTCATAAACAAAGCCCCCCCCCACTGACTCACACATTCACATCCCCAGGACAATGTCTTCCTTGCACTCCTTTCACTCCTTCTCCTATTAATATACACGTGGCACTTTAATAATATACCTGTTTTAATATACTCTTATTTGTCTATTTACTTACCATATTTTTATATTTATTGTAAATTTCAATATGTTTCTATTTTTAAGTCATGTCTTGTATTTTGCACTGTGTTGGTTGTTTAATGTTACACACCTTCCACCATGTCAAATTCCTTGTATGTGCAACATATTTTGGCAATTAAACGGTTCTGATTCTGATTCTGATGATGTTTTTCCTAAACCTAACCTAACTGGTTTTGGCGCCTAAACCTAAGCAAGTGTTTTTCAGGAATCTGACAAAGCGTTAATAAGTTGGAGCGAGATCATATTGGTATTTCCTAACCTGAATATGATTCCTTGATCAAGATTTAATAGAGGTGCGAGGCGGGTTTGTCAGCTCATTACACAGTCCACACTCCTTCCCTAACAAATCATTCTGCTGCTGTCACCACTCTTCCTGACCCAGATTCACACCCATTAATAGGTGATATTTCTGCCAGCTAAGAACTGTAAAACTAGTAATGCAGTTTGTGCTTTCAGAGCGAGCGCCTCTACATTAGGATTGAGATATATGGCTCTGGAGCTCTGGAGCTCAGCTCCCCCGATTCTGATCCCATCCCCCGGGTAAAATTTGGATTCGGCCCACTCTCTGCCTCCGAGAGCCTCTGGAGCTCCGTTCCCTCCGGAGATCTGAAATTGACTGCTTGCAAACACAGCTTTGTTCTATTTTGATGCTCTCCATTTCTACATTTGAAAAGTTCCCTTTTAATGTGTCTCTAGTGTCGTTGTTTTTCCTCTTCTCACCACCATCTAAAAGCTCACTGACACGTTTTAAATATGAACTTTGTCCTCCTGCTTTATTAGCTCATTAGCAGCAACTATTTATGGAATGGTAGTAGACAAGTAAAACAAATATAAATTTACCCATGGCATTCCTCACACTTCACAAATACTTTGTTTTCTATGTACAGTGTATTACATACCATTGATACACTGTTTTCCAGTACACAGAAGGTATAAATAAAGTACTAAGGATTGCCATAAACATCAGAGCTGCAAGTATGTTATTCAGGATTAGTCTCACTCACATACACTCAATCAGGAATTATACAGCATTTCTTTAGAAATGCAAATGTATGTTGTATTGAGCCCACAACTTGTATAAATACCTGACATTATCATAATTGCATTTTGAATCTGCAGAGCACGAAATTTAATGACAGCTGAGAATAATTAATTTGTTTTGGGGAAACTGTTAGTGACCCAGTTTTGAAAGTTGTCTGGTTTCTCAAGGATGTTGTCTGTGCGAACGATGCGCCACTTCTGAAAAATTCATTCCAAGGGACTTTCAACTAACGCCCGTGCTTCACAGAGTGCATCAGTTTTCACCAATTTGAACGAGGAGTGAGAAAGGTCAATTACTTGCTCATAAATAAAGACCCAAGAGATCTCATCCTTTTCACTCCGACAAATGTAAGAGTCTGGATTAGCAAGGACGCACGCTTGTATTGTGGTCCCTAATGCTGCTTGTGTTTTGAATTTCCTCACCTTGGAAAGCACTTTGGGCTTATGGCTTAAAAAAAGTGCTCGATACGTTTAAAAAAAAACCCAACATCATTATTGTACTCGTTATTGTGATGCTTTTACCTAATCTCAAGAGAAGGATGTTGGCCGTGACCATTTTCAAATAAATGAGAGACAAAGTGCAATTAAAATAAAATGAGCAGGGTAATCATATTCTGAGGTTTGACATGAGGCCCTTGAGAGCGTCCTCATTTCCAGCAAATCAAAATCAATTGATGAAAAAGTGACTGCTTGAAAATGTTAATTTTGTTTGAATACTGTGAGTATAAATAAATACATGAATAAAAACGCTTTAGCAGTGCTCTGTAAGAATATTTCATTATCATGCATTTTCAGTCATGTAGCTCAGCAGATGTGTCAGGATTGGGTTTTGGCCCCTGTTGTTCCCGTGTCTGTGTAGCTCCGCCCCTGGTCTCCTCCCGGCTCCCTCCTGTGTCTGAGTGTGTTTCCTGATTGCCCTCATTCACTACACCTGTGCCCAATCACCTGCCCCTTGGTTCTCCCTCTGCCAACCCCTCTCATATAAACTCCCCTGCTTCCCTGTTCTGGTTGCCGGATCGCTTTTGTTGCTTCCCCGTGTGAGGTCCATGTTCCAGCATTTGTCCTTCCCCGAGTGTGCTTCGTGTTCCGTGTCTGAGCTTGAGTCTTTGCTCTACCCCTGCACCACACCTAGATGTATCTTCATGCAATAGTGTTTTCCCAAAAATGAATCCCTCAATTTCCATGCATAACAGGAAACAACTTGTTACTTGTAACAACAAAAGTACTTATAGGTTTCGGAAAAGATCGTGGTTTGGGTTAAAAAAAAATGATGGAAGTGGGGTTACCTTAGTATGGAGGTTAGGTGACAAATAAATCAAAGTTGCCTTCTGGATTCACACGGGACTAGAACAGCAGTCTCTTGGGGGACTGTCTAGTGTTTTGGGACCCCAACTTCCTCCCTACATGGAGTTTGCTGCTCTTTATACATCCTGGCTCACGATTACATGGATTACATACAAATTGATTGTGTCTAGGTACAGCTACGAACAGTGAATGAGAACTGCCTGAGCTGGTATACATTCTTACTACCGACACTACTTTCTGATCTGGGGGGGGGGGTCATAAGGTAAAATGGAAACTGGAACAGCAAATAAGCCTCTGTCATTTGTCTGATCATTTTAAGTCTAAGATTGACAAAAAAAATTGGATTTACATAATGAGAAGCAAGTAGAGAGAGAGAGAGAGAGAGAGATGACACACAATAAAGGTCTTGTGGCAATTGTGCGGTGTATTGTGTGGTAACTAGGCTACCAGGACACTCCTTTGGCATAGATTCTGAACCGTACTCGAGGGATGAACATCATTCTTCCAAAAGATATTCCCTCGATTGGTGTTTCAATGGTGGTGGAGACTACGTTGCTCCAGAATCTCCCGTTGGTGCGGTCACAAAAGACCTTCTGGATTGTTCTGTGGAAGATCACGTTATCCTAAACTGGTCACTCAACACGCTTTTCAGGGCACTTTCACATGCCAAATATTTAGTCAGTTTAAATCTATCTGGTGTGGATCAAACCTTGTTTTAGGTCCTCATCGGAGCGAACCCCAGTGTGGTTCGATCGCAGTAAGAACATAATCTGACCCAATTGCAGGAGATGAACCAAAACGCTGGGGTTTATGGCAAGCCTGCTCGGTCATTTGTTGAGATGGACACAGGTAAACGAAAGGTTTGAAGTTGATCTTCTGCTGACAAAAAGTAAAGACACTTTTTCACGTCAGTCACTAGTCTTGTGACTCGTTTTTCATTCGCTCGTCAAATGTGTGGTTAGTCACTCGGAAGGACAGCGATTCGTTTGTCGGACAAGTTATCGTCAACCACGCTCTTCTCCAAAACTTAATTGGTTTTGTTGCCTAAAAGTACCTTGTTTAGGCAAGTGAATTTTGAAAAGACACGATGCATGTATCCAGTCAACATATCCGCATACAACAGTTTGTATATGTGAAACGAATACATATAGTATTCAAAAATAAACCTCCGTCTTCACAGGGAACAAATTAGTCATGTTTGGGTAACAACATTTCTTGGTTAAGTTAAGGAAAAGATTGTCGTTAAAATAACTACGGAAGCGTCGTAAGTACGCAAGTTATCAAAGTTGACCTCTCGTTTAACATGGGGATGATTACGTGGATAACATATAAAATGATTTTGTGGCATATATCTACGAGTTACAGTGCGTTATTGTTTTGTAGGTATCGCTAGGAATGCTGGATGAGCCCAGTGTAAACTGACACACCATCCCTGACACGTCCAAACCTGACGCTAGAGGGGAAACGAGAGCGTCATAGTTTGAAGCTTAGGGCCACTGACCAATATGCCATATCGCCTCAATATGGATAAACTACATTTGAGATGCATTTACTCTCCATATCACACAACTGGTTGTTGTTTTTTTTTGCTGCCGAGAGGAAACCTGGAACTATAATTGAAACCATATATTCCAAGCTGCCATAGCCAGATGTGAGAGGTTGAACAATTCAATTTAAATTCAATATCCCAAGACCAGAAGGCTCATTGCACCCCTGCTTTCTTTCCCGTGACGCTTGTATGTCAGGGCCTGCCAGCAATCCCGATTGACATGAAAGTGTTCCACGTCAGTGTGGGTTTACCACATTTTAACACCATCTCACACCCGCAGAGGGCCTGGGAGACAAAGGTCAGTGACAAGTTCAAAATGTCCCATGTCAGTGGATATGTCGCGTTAAAGGCAGAAATATGGTTACAAACAAAAACAGGGTGAGTCTTGATCTCCGTTTGTAAAGTAAGAAGTTACAGAGAGCCTATCTGTGGGAAAAAATCATCTGCCGTTGAATATTTGCCTATATGCAATGCATATCTAAGTTATGTCTACTCTTGTCCCCCAGAGTTCCTACTCCATTTCAACATAATCTCCTCCATCGCCATTCATCAGAGAATCTTCCTAAACTGCGTCTCCGTTGCATGAAAAGAAGCACACCTTGTGATTGACAGGAAGAGGTGCTGTCCTTTTGTTGAACGCTTGCATGATTGCTGAGTTTGGCTCACAGGATTTCCAGAGAGGGGCAACTGCAAAGCGCTCAATTATGTTTGCACGCCTCACTGACTGCTTTAAAAGAGCAGAAAATACTGATGGATATGGGGGATTGGCAGCTTTAAGCTTTTCTTTATTTAATTCAATCACCTTTTGAGGTAAAAAAAAAAAAAAAGCAAAGAATTTTGAGAAGGAAAAAGGATCCAACAGACTTTAACGACAACCAGCGTAAATAAAAGCTTTATGGTCAAATCCGGTGGCTGATTATGTGTTGCATCACTGAAGGAGCTGAGTAGAACTGAACACATTTACACTGATGCTGGAGGTAGAGATCCACCGACACAGGAAGGAGGTCTGTGTGAATCTAAGTCTCGAATTAGTTATGATCTGGTTTTGGGAAAATGTAACGGTAACATATCGCTTCTGTGTGACCGCCACAGCGTGGATGTCAAAGTGCTGTGTGTAGCAGCTAACTTAGACATAACATTCTGTAAAACAGAATTGTTTGGTCAGGAAATACGGTGCCAAGCTAGCAAGAGATATTGGAATGGATCAGTGTAGGCAAATAACTCAGCTTTCGCTGATCCGTTGATGTCCTTTCTTGGAAAGCCGCTTAGAATGCAGTCAGAACACGATGGTTTAATCATAATGGAGATTTTAAGAAGCAAGGACTTGTGGATTTTACTTTTCTTTTTTTTTGTCTTTTTAATAAAGTCCAAAGTTTATCGTTGGAGCAGCAATTTCATTGAAAGAAGATATTTCCCTCAGGGTCGGTAAAAATCTACCGTATCTATCGTTCAAACCCACCCCAGAGCTGCCATCTCTTTTCCAAAGGAAGTAGCTAGCAGCACTATAGCTCTAAAAGTCAATTAATCTAGCAAGAAAGACGGCAAGTCAGCAACACTGGCAGCCCGTCTCGCCAGACCTCCCTCCAAAAGCCACTCCCCCAAAAATAATCATTACGAACATAAACAACAAACATGGATATCGTTAGTACTCACAACCATCGATCTATCAGCTTGTGGAATACTGGTGACTGGAGAACGTTGCTAACTGTTGCTAACAACGTTACCATATCACCTTAAATGGTGATGATTATGTCAATGTTGTGCCCTCAACTGGTTTCCACGGCCTCCAATTGACCAAAAAAAAATGTATTTTAGGCTAAGAGCCAAATTGATATTCAGGGAATTCCATAATTTTTAACCCCATTTTAACCCTGTTTATGGCAGGCTGTACAGTTTTGGGACCACATAATCAGGCCTGTAATTCTAAGAACCATAACGTTCTTAGAACGTTGGTTAAAGACTCATTTAGTTTCAGTCAACACCCTATATTACACAGCTCCGCTAAAACATGTAATTATCAAAACATATACTACCACAGTCAAGCCAACAGTATGCATTCAAATCCTGTGGACAACATGTAATCAACATGCAATGAGGTGAACACGCCACACCTGCACTCTTGGCAATGATGCGATCTATCAGCATTGCATATCTGCCTTTCACCTGTCTTTCTTAACTATGCACCCCATACGCCTCAGAGCCAAGCAGGTGGAGCTGCTGGGAAACTGCAATCATCTCCTTTCAGACCCAGATTGGCTCTCCAGCTGTTTCGCCCTCTTTCATCGGGCACCGACACCAAAAGACCCGAGCAATATCAAAACGAACGCTGATATAATTTGCTTTGACGCTTCATTCAAAAGCGCCCCATGATCGTCATCAGAGTAGAAATTATGAAAAGGTGTTTTTTTTAGAAGTAGTCCTCCGTTTCTCTGGTAATGGCAAAGGATAAAAAATGATGTAAAGTCACTGTTCAGATTCATCTGATGACAAGAGCTGCACTCGTATACTGTCTTTGTTGGTTGTTGTCCAATTACAATGGCTCCATGAAACCTAAGAAGCTTATATGCAACAAACCAATGGTACAGCTGGCAGGGGTTAAGTCAGAGTTGAACCAATTTCAAGGGTTTTTCTCATGACTTCATCATGTGGAGGACAGCGAACATCATGAAGAAACGCTGACAGCTGGATTCCACCTGCTGTCTGTAAGCAGTCGTCTTACAATAGCAATTGCATTCCGTTGTGGACTTTCTGGCAAAACATATATTTAAAATGAAGAAGCACCGCCACTCGTCAAAAACTACAAAGCACTAGCAAAATTATAGACCTTCGGTATCTCTAAATGTGAAAGCTAAGATAAGATAATCCTTTATTAGTCCCGCAGTGGGGACATTTACAAGATTACAGCAGCAAAGTGGATAGTGCAAACAAGAGGCATAGTAAAAAAACAAGTATTTAAAATAAGTAATAAAACAGTATTAAATAAGTAAAAAAGTAAAAAATCATCAATAACTAAAATATGATATATACAGGCAGAGTAATTGTTGTGTTGCACAGTGTATTTATATTGCACAGCGGCTGAAGGAGCTGCACAGAGCTGCCGGGGCGTCCCGCATGGGGTGGGAGGTGTTGTCCATCGGGGACGATGGCTTATCCAGTGGATAGCGCTTCAGTTTCAGACCGTCTTGCTCTCTCGTTAATTACATGCAGAAAGCCAGAAAGTTCCTCGTTGGCTTCGGCTTTATTTCTACAGCCATAAAGTAACTGATGCTCAACATGTTCCAGGAGCTAGTTAACAAGACTGTCATGTGCGATGTCCTACATTCTCCAGAATACCTGCACGAATGATCTCTCTTGCTTGATTAATGCTTGTTAGCAAGCGTTAATCAAGCGCGAGAGAGTTTTCACACTCGATTGAGTGTCTGAGCGCCCTCTGGAGAACTTGGAACGGCGTCACAGATTTCTTTCCGTATGTTGCTTTTGGTTCTTGTTTAGTCCCATTCGCCTTAAAAGACTCTGCAGGGAGTTAGGCGACAAGAGGCCCGACTGTTCTCCCATCTGTCCCGCAGTGGGAGCTCCCTCTGGTGCCTGGGTCTCTCTCTCTGGTGAGCCCTTATGTGCCAAGTGAATTTCCCTTAAATTACACTCTGAGCTGTCCCTCCTCTGTGTGCTTTGTCCTGTCTGATGTTCCATTTGCACAGCAAAACATGAGATGTTCCTTGAAGTCCGGGATACGATCATCTGTCCCACGCCGGAGAAAGGGAGTGCCATGTGCATGTTATGGCATTACCTTGCATAGCAACTGTGATTCTCGCAATGGTACAAGAGCACGCGAGAATCCATCTTGTCAGTAATGTGTTTCTGTCAGGCAAGACAATGTACGGACCAGTCGGCGTCCTTTAATAAGGAGCTACTGGCAGAGACGGGTGTGGCATCAGTTCTATCAGAACTAGGGAGTATTTTTTTCGTTGAAAGATGTTTTCGCTCTTCTCCCGACTATTAACAGATGTTTCATCTAACCAGCTGCCAAGTATTTTTTTTTTTAAATTGCCTGCCCTTTTACCAAACTTTTCTGTGTCTATGTAACAAAGCATCTGGCGGGTCAGGTATCTCTGAACAAACACCTACATTGAGATGCTTAGAGCACCTGTTTGTCTGCTGTTATCCCACCATAAGCACAGGCAGAGCCCAGTACCAAGGTGTGTCAACCTGCTACTCCTGAAGTTGCTAACTTTAAGGATTCTAGGTTTGGGTAGAACCGGTCTGGGTTTTGGTGGCCAAAACAGTCCACGAAAGCCGTACTGCACTGCTTTGGACACGGATGCACGGGAACATGCCCTGTAGAGGCTTCTCTCACAGACGTAGTTACCGTTGGGAGGTGTTAAGATGTTGCATGTAACCACCATCGGGAAGTGATTTCTCGAATGCCTTTTTGTCTTTTTTTGACACCTGAAGTGACTAAGTGTAACAGGATTTAAGAGGATGTTCCTTCACTGTCTAACCTGGACAGTGCAGAGCAATAGGACAGGCAAAGAGCAGGTGACAAAACTTACCAAAAGCGCCAAGCCAAACCTTTACCAACCCTGCTGTGAGCACAAGGTTAACCCACTGTGGTAAAAAACCACGTGTGGCTTTTTATCTGTACTGTTCCGCACAAGCAGATGCATTCCAGCCCCAAAGCACCGTTACATCCTGGTGACATATTGCTTTTGACAACAACATTCCTGCTGCGGAAACCGAGCAAAGTGGGATAGTGGCAAATCAGTAAAAGCTGTGTGACCATAACTGTGGTTAGCAGTGCACAGGGACACATTCTTAGCCCACTATGAGGGTAGCACTCACTAAAGCAATGACCCACTGGTTTTCTTTGTCTCTTCTTACACCAGTCTGTTCTTGGTTCATGTCTCTTGAGGAACTAAATCCTTTAAGTTGTAGCTTCTATGTAGAGATAAACAATATTGTGACTGGTAAACAAAACTAACCAATTTAGTTTGATACGCAAATTGAAAAGTCACTTTTCCTTGAGCACTGCAAAAACAGATGGTTACCATTTATCTTTCAGATGTCCTTAAAGGAAATCATAGTTTGGTAAATTGAACTCCACGCAAATGCAGAATATTAGAAACACCTTTCAATAGAATCTAGTCAAGTACAACAATAATTGGAACTGAATGAAAGTGTACCAATTGAACACATTCTTCCTAATTAGTGACAATGACACTGTACTTGCACAAACCTGTGTATATATATATATTAGGGGTGTAACAATACACATATTCGTATTGAACCGTTCGGTACGAGGCTCACAGTTCGTACGCATTACGAATCAAACAATACCTTTGAATAATACTATTGCATTTAGAAAGTATAGAAGCTTAAATTGTGGGAAATATGATGCACTCAACATGGCAAACCACCTGACGTAACAGACACAACGGAAGAAAAGCATTCTACACTGGTGAGGCACATGTGTTCTAGGAGCTAAGCTACGCTAAACTAGCTTAGCAGGAACAGCAGCACACAAGCTACAAACTGTCCCCGCAGCGTTTAGCTGCTCCCCACTGATTCAAACAGGGCTCAAGCAATCGACACGGTGATTGTTATATCTATAGCCGCGGATATGAGACCCTACTCTGGAGTAGAAAACCAGGCTATGCTAACATGCTTAATACTATTGAGCCCCGTGACACTACTCCTTCACGAGCCCATTTCTCCAGACCATAATTCCCGCTTTGTAAAAGAAAACAAAAGCCCAAACAGAGAATCAAATGTCCGAAGCTCCCGCTGTTGCTCTGACAACAGACGGCCGGACGTCACGGGCTACACGAAGCTAGCTGACCGCAACGACGCAAATAGGCCGATGTCATTAATCCAGCGTCTCAGAAAGCAGCGGCAGTGCAGCGGATCTCTGGCCTCCTCCAGAGATCAGAGAGATGGTGACCTATGGTGATATATGTGTGTGTGTGTGTGTGTGTGTGTGTGTGTGTGTGTGTGTGTGTGTGTGTGTGTACAGCAGTATATCATATCAGTTCTTTCAAAGAAGTTATGTTGAAATAATAAGATTATTCTACTTTTTTCTAAAATAACCCAAAGGCCTATGGACTTTGCATGCATTACAAATTTGAAAGGTAAGAATGAAAGGAGTGGATCTGGGCCCCGCTGCCTTTGTCAAGGTTAAAAGGAGTAATAAAGTTTGCCGTCTTGGTTCAGAATACGGAGTTCTGCACAGTCTCATTGGTTGCTGCCTTTACTTGTATTGCAAAAGCACAGGAAAATTGGCCTCCTTCCAAAAAAGCATATTGCTTTTACTTATGACAAACACAACAGTCTATATTACAATAAATGTATTGACGTGTGAATTAATCGCAAGAAAAAAGACCACCAATGTGTCAAGGTCTTAACTCTAGTTATCTTGCAACACTGAAACAAATAATCCAGTTTTAGGAAGAAAAAAAAACCGTCTTGCAGGGTAATCCTGAAACAAAATGAGTGCCTCAGACAGATGGCAGTGAGGAAGTAAGAAACTCATAAACTGTTTATAGTATTTAGATTGTTCAGAATGTGTCGTTCTGTCTAAAAAGAAAAAAATGTTACCGCTCACAACCTCAGTTTAATGAATTAACTGGAGGAGGCATGACAACGAACGACTGGGTAGCCCCCAGCAAAGCATGCACATTTATTTCTCTCTCAAAGCCCACGGGGGAAATGTCATAATTGTCCCCATTTTCCATTTTCTGCAGCTGGTTTTAATGGATACACAATGCTGGATGTAATGAGACAAAAACGCATGGAGTCTAGCATATAGCCAAGATTATTGAAATGAATTATATTCCTCAGAGAGAACCTATCATTTCACACTATTAGCGTGTCTCTAGAAATAGCAATGTCAGTTGCTAATGCTGTCCGTTGGTCCATTAGTCTGTCAATCCAACACATCTAGTCACGTCTCAGTCCTAGACGTGGACCTAGGGGACTGGTGACATTGATCCACTGACTTTCCACCGACTGCCTACTTCACCTCTTGTTCAGCATCATATGGCTAAGCAAACTCCAAGAAGCCTCAGCTGTACTTTGACTTGAACGTTGTGCACCATGGAGCCAGCCACAACGCACTTCACTGTCTGTGGATTGTAGAAGGTAACGGATCAATATGGAGAATATGTGTTTGGATATCAGTGAGCAAAAAGGTTTGGTAGGCTGTGGTTTAATTCATTTAAGGGAAACTTTGCAGAGTTACTGTGTTACTGCAGCACGGGTGGAACAAGCAAAGTTCGGGAAAGTTGCTCTCGTCCTCCTCCATAAACAGGGGATGGAGGTGTTAACGTGGCGTCAACAGTCCTTTGTAGCTCCGTACCGTGCTAAACTGTAAGCCTGCCCACTTTTTAGTGGTCCAATCAAAAGCGAAGGATTTGATTTAAACCCCTTCTGTAACTGTACACCGCTTCTTTATTCCGTTTCACTGTGAAATGCGTCGCAGTGCAGAAGCTAGAGACGCTCTGACCTCCGTTTCACTGCACAGATCATACCGTTTTATTTTCCAATGCACCATGTATCTGGAAGGAAACCTCCAGCCTTTAGTTCCTTTTCAAATCAAGGTTTATGTTTGCCACTGCTTTATATTAAATCACATTTGAGAGCTGCACCGTGATTTTTCACTCTTTTGTTTATTCCGTTTTATTCCATTTTAGCTCATTTTCCTTGTACTTTCTATCATTCTTTTTGTCTCTATGTTCCCCCGTCTATTGCCTCGGGTTTATTTGATATCTTCTTTTATAGCTCTTGTTATGCTTTATGTAAAGAGCTTTGAGTTGCTTTGTTGTTGAAAGGTGCCGTACAAATAAACTTGTCTCGCACTAATGCTCGTTTCTGTTTCATTTTTTTCCTTCTATTACGTTACATAGTAACCTAGTGCGATTTATATTGATACAGAAAGATTATTTTTAATCATTTTCATCCACTTTATTTCACTTCTATCCTATATCTTATTTTTGTAATCAGGATTATGTAATCAGATTACAAAAAATAAATGACTGTAATAAATCCAAACATTTTTAAAAAGTGTAATCAGTTCATAGTTACATTGTTGAGGATTGCAACCTTTAAAATGACTGTTTATGACAGCATGCTTTTCTGAGGGTATTGATTTGATTCAGTTCTGAGTGCCAGACATATTACTGTATGTTAAAGTAAATTAGTCCTTTCCGGTTGCCATTTTCGTTAATGATGACTTAAATAATGTTTTTGTCTTGTAATGATGATTTATGGATGATGGAGGTTTTATTGATTCTCATTTACACTGAAAATGGAAAAAGAACATGATGATTAAGAGCCTAGATGTAGCCTTGGCTAAGTAAAAGAAAACAGCATCCCACGTTATAGATGCACACCTGTAGAGTGTTTGTAAGGGTAGCTTGATTTGACCAACTGTAAATGCTGATGCTCAATGCATTTTATTTGCAGAAAAGAATATTTATTAACATTGGCTTGTTGGTAAGAATGATGCCACAAAGAAGAGCTAAGACTGAGTAGAGTTCATGCTGACCCTCTGAAAGAAGGACGACTGCTCTATCACTGAGCACATGAACGATAAGTCTGTCAAAGAAATACTGATGACCACTGAACCCTTGTGAACAATGTAGCGCCACCCACAGGCCAAACTTTCCTGTTCATAAAACCCCGCTGTCCTTCTCACTCATCCAACAACTGAGTTTCCTGGTAGTGTAATGGGAAATAAAACCTCCCCGGAGCATCTTTACTTTTACTCTCAAAATATGTTCAACATTTACACACGTTTAGCCAGGCAACAAAGTCACTGCCACCCGTTTCACTGAATGAAATACATTTCATATTGATATTGTTGTATTTGCCCTTCCATATTCGTCCTCAGTAGTATTCAAAAGCCCATAAATCATTAAATCAAGTAGGAGAGAGAGAGAGAGAGAGAGAGAGAGAGAGAGAGAGAGAGAGAGAGAGAGAGAGAGAGAGAGAGAGAGAGAGAGAGAGAGAGAGAGAGAGAGAGAGAGAGAGAGAGAGAGAGAGAGAGAGAGAGAGAGATCCAACGGGAACACCGTTTGTCCTTCCTGCCTGTTAAATCTTTAATCCATCATCGTGCCTTCTAAAAGAAAAAACCAACAGATCAGATGTTCACACTCCATCCACAAGTATCTTATGACATTTCACAACTTCCTCCGCGTGGTGTAGTTTTGCATCCACCGCAACTTATCCGAGCTGCCGCCAACTTTATGCCCCACTGAGAGTTCCGTGTCACACACAAGACGAGACTTTTCTGGAAGTTAAACAGCAAAACAGCTCCACTCGGTTGAAATGAGACACAATCCAGCCGACGGGTTACGTGATGATGCATGCAGGGTGGACATTCCGCGACAAAAGCGCCACTCTTCTTACCTTTTCTTCACTTGAGTACCGCCGGCTGTGCTGCGCCGCTCCCGCGCTTTGGTTCATGTTTCAGCACCGCGGACAGCTCCGGTCGGGAGAAAGGGAAGAACAACAACAACAACAAAAAAGCTGCTGCCGAGAGCGATCACAGGGAGCCAAACCGGCCGAAATACTGGGGTTCGTTATAAGCGGTTTACTGGTTCGTCTGTGTCTTCTCGGTGACACGCACGCGTTCTCAGCCAATGATGCCGCGCGCGTAAAGACTGGTGCTGCGCCAGCTGTGAGCGCGAGCTTTGCGGTTCATTCATCTGACAGTAACGCTCCAGCCAAGTTAGACCTCTCTCTCACCCAGAGACAGGCTGTGAACAATGCGGCAATGACAAAAAAACAACAACTGTGAAGGTTTATAATCCATCCAAAAATATATGTGCCCCCCCCCTCCCATGAATCCTAACATCATCGCTCGACTCGTGGGGACGGTTGCTGGCACAGGAATTAAGCTTTTTTTCTTACTGAAGTAAAAGCTATTATTCCCAGTAGACCGGGTTGCATAACATGATACAACTGATGACAGCAGCTTGCTGCATGTTTACAGAGCTACGTTTCTTACACTGTTATCTGCTGTTAACATCAACATCACCCTTGTTTCTCAATTAAGTTACTTTTCTGTGATTGCAAATAGCGAGGAATGTGCTATATTATGTGATTTTATTCGACAGAAAGCACTTTTACTGTACAACAAGGTAAGGTGTATATGTATATATATGTGTGTGTGTGTGTGTGTGTGTGTGTGTGTGTGTGTGTGTGTGTGTGTGTGTGTGTGTGTGTGTATATATATATAGTGTGTATACATTAAATACATGAAGAATGTAGCATATTTAAATGACCTCAGGAAAAGCAGTGGCATACAACTGGAAGCTTCTTCTGTATGTTTGGTTCTGACCCTGGGGACAGTGAGCAAGGCTGTCTTAGCTTTATGGGTCAATGATAATATTTTTGAAATCAATAATTTGACGCATAGGAGGCCAGGAGAAATCTCTGACAACCGGGGAGATGTGGTCCACTTATTTGGTTTGAGGAGCAGGGCGGCAGCGTTCTGAAGAAACTGCAGTTGTCTGATTGTTGTTTTTATGAAGACCTTTTAAAGACACCGTTACAATAATCAAGTCTACTAAAAACAAAAGACATGAACACATTTTCTCTAAGTCCTGCAGATACACGAGTCCTTTAAATCCAGCTAGAGAGCTGGAACTTTTTTTTCAGTTGAACTGTGAATCAGAACATTAGCCCACAGTAAGACGTCATGGATGTTAACGAGTTTCCTATGTACTGATCACATGGTCACTGCAGCGTTATGACTCAAAATCACAGAACACTTTCACAGTGACTTCGTCAGTCCAAAGTAGATTCAACTATGCGATAACCTTGGCGTTCTTCTCGTACGTTGGTTCATTACAGCCAATAAGGAAATCAAATGAAGTTTACAACAATGAGTCCGGTGGTATAAAGCCAAGAGGACAGGTCTTGCTGATTAGACTGACTGTAAAGCGTCTTCATTAAATGTATGCCCACGGACATGGGAGATAGAGCAGGATCCCTCTGCAGCCTATTACTGGTGGTGGTGGAGTAAAGCCAGCAGAGGGGACGGCATCCTGAAAGTCATGGCGGTGATGTCGTTTTGTAGTGGGTCACTTTGAGCAGAGAATAACATCCATTTGTTTATGAAATGTGGGCACAAAGATGATTGTGGATTTATATGATGTTGGTCAGATACGATGACGTAAGAATTTGTGACTGAGAGGAACTCTCATTTCTGGGAAAGCAGAAGTGATAAAGAGGATAAGAGTAGGGGAAATAGAGAAAAACAAATTTCCATTAGAGGAATAAAGGAAGAGGTCCAGTTGTAGTATTACTTCTCACTTGATTTATTACCTCAGTAAAGTCAAATTCTCAGTAAAGTTACCGATGATTGACAAGTCGCCACCAGGGCGTCGCCACCAGGGCGTCGCCACCAGGGCGTCGCCACCAGGGCATAGGACGTCGCCACCAGGGCGTCGCCACCAGGGCGTCGCCACCAGGGCGTCGCCACCAGGGCATAGGACGTCGCCACCAGGGCGTCGCCACCAGGGCGTCGCCACCAGGGCATAGGACGTCGCCACCAGGGCGTCGCCACCAGGGCGTCGCCACCAGGGCATAGGACGTCGCCACCAGGGCGTCGCCACCAGGGCGTCGCCACCAGGGCGTTGTTCAGAGTTCAGTTGTACTAAAAGACACTCTGAGACACTCTTTTTTTGGTAAGTACATGTTGCTTTAAGCATGTCTTCCGCTAGCCAAAATTAGCATCCGCGTTAATACCACAGTTAATATGAATCATGCTAACCAAGCTAGCTAGCTAGCACTAGCGTTTACTCGTAACTTAGCATTTGCTTTGCTGACAGTACCTGCTCCACCCTCTCATCCAAATATGGTCACTTTTAGCTAAAAAAAGAGAGGGCAGTTAAACAAACCAGTGTGTGTCGTCACAATGGCTACGTACACTTCAGCCTATGGTTCCCATACAAATGGTCAACGCAGCTCCTTCACTGTCTGACATATGAACGACGCAAAACGACCACAGGTTCATATTTCATTCCATCATTTGGTTTTTTTTTAGGATGAAATGTTGCTTGTTTGCTCTTTCTGAGACTCACAGTTACTAACGGGCAACGGTGTGCATTTATCCTGTGAACCTTTGTCGAGTTCTGCTGAACAGTGCTTTTTTACATCCTGCGAACCATCAGCCGCATTTAATGCCGTGCACTTACAGCGACGTAGTTATCAATTGGCATCAAATTGGCGTGTGCAGTTTAAGAAAACAAACGAACAAACACCGTAATCAACGGCCAGAAGTGTCCCTTTTTAAGAATTACCACTACTCTTCACGGTGCTCCATCCAGGTCACAAGCAATTTTCTGGGTGTGTGCTGCTCAGATGAGAAGTCTCTGCGCTTGGCATTTATAGTAAAGGTCTCGGTACTGTACTCACCTTATTACTCAAGGCAATCTTGTGGTGTTATTATACCAAGAAAAAACATCCAAATGCATTTTCACGACACGGTTCGCTGTCAGTCAAAGCATCGATGTTGGTGTTACGTGCAGGAAGCCAGCTCCAACCACCGACGAACTGGAATTACCTGCAAGCCGCGTTGGACTGCAGTGACATTTTAAGATACGCTTGAAACGTGCTTGGAAGAGATACCTGCACAGGAGATGCGTCTTGCCAATTGTGCCTTGTTTTCTGTTACATACGCTGCAGTGGCTGTCAGCTGTAAACAATCCATCCACGCTGCCCCGTGAATCTCTACATCAATAAGTAAAAGCCTGCTCTGCTGTTGGCTTAGCACGGACCACTTTGAAGGGCCTCTGCTCGCCTACACTCCGGTTTTACAGAGCGGGAGACGCAACCTTTTGATGCATGAAAGGTGCATCGCAAATGTGTCACTGTCCAACGGCCGAAAATGTCACCGGGAAGTGTGGGTCCGTACGGCGGCACGCAGCAACAACTGTCCATTTTGAATTCTGTGCTTTTTTTTTTTTAGCCACAGAATGTCAACAGGGTGTACAACATGCTGAAGCAGTTTAATTGTTTCCTGGTGCACACCGAATGGGTAATGAAGAAGAAGATTGCAAGCTAGTAAGCAAAGACGCGGATGAGGCAGGTTTCAAACTGCAATCAATGTTTTATGAGGGAGAAAATGCATTCAACACATTTGTTAGACATCAAAGATACACGCCATGTGTTTGGGTAAGTAACACCGAATGTAGTCTTATTATTTTGTCTTTTTCACCCTCATCTATATGTCTGCTAAGTTACTCACTCTGCTGCCTTTTATCCATCCAACAGTCAGCAGCCTTCAGTGAGTCACAAACAGCTCCAGATTACGTTCCCGTACAACTTAACTGCATTCTCAATTACATTTCGAACAAACAAAACACATTTGTCTCTGGCTGCAGTTGTAAACAGTTTGGTTGTGCGTTGTAAATTGAAAAGCAAATAAAAGTACTTGGTTAGGGTTAGAGTCTCACCAGTCAGTCAGCAGACAGTTCCCCGTAGAGAGACACACACCGGGGTCGGGTAGGGCACCTGCTCCTGACCACCTCGCCGGGACTGTGGATCAGAAGTTAGAGCGACTATCCCTCAATCAGGAGAGCGGCGGTTTAATCCCCGGCTCGGTGTGTCCTTGGGCAAGACACTTAACCCCAAATTGCTCAAATTATTCTTTGGATTAAAAAATTGGTTTCATTGCTTCCACTAAAACAAATAGTCCTCAGAGTTTACCCAAAGTGTAATTCAATTATTTAACATCATGTGCACTTACAAGTGCAGGCTAGGCTCTCAGTGTCTCAGTCCTCATCGACCACATTTGGTTTTATGCCCAAACGTGTGTGCAAACGTTCATTGTTAGCTTGTAACAGCGGATCGTAAACCTGCACGCAGGTCCCCGCTGTTTCATGTGTCGAATCACGAGTCAAATGTGATGCTTTGTTGCAGGCGGGCAGACTTCTAGCGATCATCTTTTCCTTGCATCCATCCACATTTTGCACCAACTGTCGTGTTTTTCTTGAATATTCTTCCCTTTTGAGGAGCATTTGAATGTGCCTTCTCCACCACACTATTACATTGAATCTGTTAAAAGAGATCCCCAGATATGGCAGATAATAAACTGATTCAGCCCTGCCACACTGCCCTTGCCCAAATGGGTGCCAAGTGCACTAATCCCCCTGACTCTTTTATAATCTGTGGCCCGCGGATAATGTGCCTGTTACATAACTGTTTTTTTCTTCGTTCTTTTTTTAATTCACTTGTAGCCACTCTATTTTTGCTTCTTTTGACTGAGGTATATTAATACACTTGTTTTTTTTTTTTTGTACGACTTGTATTTGATCATTTTTAGGCACCAAGTAAAGTCTAAATTTGTATCCAAAAAGCAACACATTAATGCAGGTTCACTAAATTGCTGCCCTGATGATGTTCAGTGCAGCACAACTCTACTCAGAAATTCCTTTAAATCTGTCTCATCTCGTCTCCGGTGCTATTCTGCGTGAGGCATTTTATTTTTTTTATTTATTTCACGGTTATGATGATGGATTTCTCTTTTGATCCGCATGACTGAATCGTTCCCTGCTGATGCAGCCATGAGCTTGAGCGTGAGGGGGAGGAAGAGTGCGAGGGCCTCGGTCAGCCAGCGGTGCTGTGTCAGTAAAAACCTGACCTGCTGAAGTCACAATCTGTCCATCAGTCCGCTGGACCAGATGTGTTGTCTCTACTTTCCTTCAACCAGGAAAAAAAAAAAGAGGGATGAGCATCTCTCCTTTAATTCTCCCTTCCATCATCAACTCATCTTTCCATCCATTCCCAGAGAGTCTGCAGGTTTATTTGGATGTAACAACTTTCACAAATTCTTTTATTTTTTTCCCTTTCTTTTAATTCTCGGCATTTCATCCCCTAGCTGCGGAAATACGTAAACACACACACGCACGCACACACACACACACACACACACACACGCACACACGCACACACGTCTGATGTGTTACACTTGAGCCAGCCAGCTTGACAGCTGTGCACAATCATTAAATAAATCTCCACCTCCACTCCCCACGATGCCAGACGGCGTTATTTCTGCGGCCGACGCTTTCATTAGCAGCAAACACAACGTCTGATGTGTTTCCTTGTTAGCTCCCATACAGAGGAGGGCTATTAGTGTGAGACGGATGCAACTGTTTCCCCAGACTGATGAGACGAACGCAGTAGTCGTCTCCTGTCTTTGATTGACTCCCACAATTGTCAGTGCTCCTGCAGCTTCGCTGGTGGAAGTTTATCATTGGACTTGTGTTTGTTGTAATAGAATATTACGTATGTTCTTATGTTATTTTCATGAATAGAAATGTACCGCTAAGTGTCCTTGTTTGAAATGATGTCCAGTCGTCCGTGTTTTTGTCTTAGAACTTTAACTCTTTCACAGTGTGTTTTTACTTCATGAAAGTTAATCGTTACGTTTTTGGCCGCCAAAAAAATGTCTAATTCAGCATTTGGTTGTGCTAAGCTCCGCCCTCTCGGACAAAAAAAACAAGAGGCAACGGCTAAAATGGCGAACTTGCCGCCACGCCATCCCTGACTATTAAAACAACGATGCTGGACGGGTGCGTAGAGGCAGCGCAGTTTGAAGCTGAGGAGCGCTCACCAAGCCCTCGGTATTCTACGAGTCGGGAGTGAGAACGTGTTGAAGATGGCGAGCTGGCAATTTCAACATTGTCAAGTGAAAAGTTTAAGAAGAATGGATACAAAGGTCTGCTGCCTCTGTGAATTTGCTGAACAAAAAAGGACATAACAGTTGACTTTCATTCTGTTACCATTGTGGCACCGGTAGATTGATCCAATCCCAGAATGCAAGGTGCTATTTACACCATGAGGCGGTTATGGTGGGAGGTTCTCATCCGGAGATCAGTGTGTGGTTACAACAACCAGTGTTTCCCTAACAATAACCGAGTGATGCAAGTGTTTAAACATAACCATAAAAAGAGGTAAATAATGGCAGCTATTATATTGCAAAAAGCAAATAGTGTCGTAAAAAAAAAGAAAATACAGTTTCAGTGAACATTTTACCGAATCGTTCTGTATTAAGATTTTGCGACTCGCCGGACACAGTTAATGTTTCCTCTTTAAACAGATTTGCTGCTGTTGCAGATTTGGTAATATAAACAGTTTGGCCATTGAGAACATTACGCAACCATCGCTGCTCTGAGCCTCCGTAAGCAACAGGCATGAGCCGAGGAAAAAAGATTCCACAAACAAGGCCATTGCTCCGTCCTCTCTGCTCTTAAACAGCATTACACATCACCCTTTTGTGAGCATTTACTTTGACGTAAGAGGACGTGGGGGACCACTCGCTCTCTGTTCACAGTGAATTAGGTGGGTTGACCTGACTGCCTCCATTGTGATTACCTTTCCAGCTTCTCTTCAAGTCAAAGCTGATCTAATCAGAACCAAGCCCATGCAGCACCACGCTCTAATTCTCTTTTTTACACCTTTCTCGCATTACCATTCTGTTTCAACCAGCCTGTTTTAAGCTTGCTCTCTGGGGGTGCTTCCCCTCACCTTTTTTTTTTTTCCTACGTGGTCCATTAATTATGAATGAGACGGAGGTCTCTGAAGAGAGTCAGAGGAGGGGTGGTGATGCTGCAGGGCCAAGAGGAGGGAGATACACTGGGGGTTGTGCACCTTCTTGAAGCTAAAATGGAGAGGAGGTCGAGCAGCGCTGCATATCCAAGTGTCCTCCTCCTCACAAACCACAGATGACTCACACACAGCGATGTGATGAACCCATAAAGTCAGGAAATCCTCACGGAGCTAATTACTAATGCAACTATGCTTTGTTGTGGAGCTTGAAGTGCATTGAGTAATGAATGAAATCACTCAGTTTACGTTGACGGTGTGTGACAGTGGGTACGGATTCAACCTTGAACTGAGACTTGCGGTGAGAATCAGGATCATATTTCCACATTTCTGTGGATCCTCCACTGCATTCGGGGGCTGGCGCCGTGTACGGGTGCATGGCTGACAGAAAATGAATAATGCACGGCTCTATTTAAGACTTTTTTGTAATTACGGAAAGAATAGAGGGAGAGAGCCTAAACCCACGAAGGGGATAACCCTCACTGTGAGACATCTGTAATGAATTGAGAACTGAGCCTGCGACATGTACCGCAGAGAAATGTTATAATATTTGAATGATGTTTGACCTAGTCTTTGAGAAAGCTCTGTATGGTAATTCCAGCTATGGATAACCATAGTGATTGTGTGAAAATAAAAGAATACCACAGTGGGAGTTGTTTTAATTTCATATTGATAAAACGTATTAAACCACAATGCCTCCTTTTAACATCCCATTGTTATGACTATGAAATGACTTTCATAACTGTCAAGTTGTAAGAGCATACTTTGGTTTAAGATGCATAAAGGTATTATTTTACTGAAGCCAGCCTTTTAGAGAAGACAAGACCCAGTTGGCCTTTTAGGCAACTACGCAGATCTTCTCCTAAAACGTACAGATGTGTGCCATCCACAAATCCTCCCCTCGATAATGTTCTCTTTCTGATGAGACATTCTGTAAAATAAACTGGTAACTACATCCATCTCAATGTGTGTGCCTTAGTTCAAAGTAAAGTAACTCAATGATGGATGAGACCACAGCCAACATAAAAAAAAAAAATCACGTCGGTTCTGTTTTTGCTCCAATTCATACGGCTTGTGCATTCATTTTATGATATGATGATTGATTTCTCTGCCATAACCTGTGTGTGTGTGTGTTTGTGTACAAATTTGTAACCAGAACCCCTCTGCATGTTTTCTGATCATGAATTGTTATTTGCATAAGTTGCTTTGGGGTGAGCTGTGTAATAGACCCTTCCAATAATGCACCTTGTAAACTCTTTCACCTTAAGTGCCACGACATTTATTACCATCACCATCATCATAAATTGCAGGAATCATTTTACTATAACAACAATCATTTTGCAACAAAGACGCACATTAGAAGATAAATCTTAAGGTAAGCATAACAAAATCGTCAGAAAATCGTGGCTTCCGAATCCAGTGTGAACCCGGTGTCGCAGGACTAACACAAATTCAACATTTACTTTTAGTTTCGCACGAAACACGAACACCAGTCTCTTCTTTGAGCCATCCACCACTCCAGCCTTAACTGGACTCTCACACTATAAATCCTACATTACGCGCTCTTACTGTAGAGTAATGCTGCAGGACGGTTTACATTAAATGTCAAAGCCGACGTGGAAGTGCCTTACACTTGCACTCTTTCTAGTAGCCTTCAGGGGGCGACTCCTCTGGTTGTAAAAAAAAGACAGATTGTATAAAAGTCTATGAGAAAATTGCCCTATTTCTCACTTGATTTATTACCTGAGTAAACACATGAGTTGATGGTCTCAATCGCTAGTTTCAAGTCTTCAATACAGAATTATCAGAATTATCAGAATCAGACGCAGCTTTATTGGCCATGTATGTGTACGCATACATATAATTTGACTCCGGTTTACACATTGCTCTCAACGTATATACATGGAATATACAAATAAACAAGAAAATATAAAAACAAGGACATTAAAGACAACAAAGTTGAACAGAGAAACTAAGCATAAACATTTAACATTTAACTACTATGTAAAAAATAAATATATATATATATATATATATATATATATATATATATATATATATATATCGAAGAATATATATGAACATAAAGAACAATGACAATGGACAATGGATTTGGTATATTAGTGCAAATGGTGGTGCAGTATGTCTGATCAATTGTTCATCAGAGTGACGGCCAGTGGAAAGAAGCTGTTCCTGTGTCTGGTGGTTTTGGCGTACAGTGCTCTGTAGCGCCTACCAGAGGGGAGGAGTTGGAACAGCTTGTGTCCAGGGTGTGACGGGTCTGCAGTGATCTTTCCAGCCCGTTTCCTGACTCTGGAGGTGTACAAGTCCAGGATGGGGGGCAAGCTGGCACCAATTACTTTTTCTGCAGACCTGCCGTTGTAGTCTGTTTCTGTCCTGTTTGGTGGCCGATCCAAACCACACAGTGATGGAAGAACAGAGAACAGACTGGATGATGGTGGAGTAAAACAGAATCAGCAGCTCCTGAACTTCCTGAGTTGGAGCAGGAAGCTGGAGCAGGAAGTACAACCTCTGCTGGGTCTTTTTCCTGATGGTGTTTTGAAGCCCACTTCAGGTCCTGGGAGATTGTGGATCGCAGAAAGCTGAAGGTCTCCCCAGCGGACACAGTGTTGTTGAGTATGGTGAGGGGGGGCAGTGTTGGGGGGCTTCTCCTGAAGTCCACTGTCATCTCCACAGTTTTGAGCTTGTTCAGCTCCAGGTTCTTCTGACCACACCACACCATTATGGTCCCTTTAACCCTTTCACAGTGTGTTTTCAGTTCATGAATTTTAACTGTCTTTTATGGTTTTCTAAAAATGTCTTTGGGTTGTTACTTTGGTCCACCTTCTCTTGTCATTTCTGGTTGCAAACGCTGGTGGGTGTCAAGGTGACTATGTCCCCATCTTATACAGTCTAATCTTAAAACATAAGAGACATTTCACTATAAATTTGACGCCGGCAACACGGCAGCTTAAAAATAAAAAACTGTAGAAAAGAGCAAAAGTGCTACAAATGCTTGTGTATGTATTGCACATTGTTCTATTGTACTAATATTTAGCATAGGAGATCAGCAGCGTGATGAAGGCTGAAACAAATGATTGCTTCAAGCATTTTGTTTTGCGCTTTAACACATAAAGTCGTCTTCCTGATGGCAGAGGTTCATATTCTGAGAAGAGAGGATGTTAAAAGTCTGCAATCATTTGTTCTTTCTTCCCTATTACTTTAGCTGTTTTCTGCATGCTGGCAAGCCTGCTTTACAGTTGCACTGTTAGGTTGCCAAACCGTGCTGTAAAGAGAAAACCCATGTCAAAATGTGACAGCAGCCTGAATACTGCATGCTGAATACAATTAAAAAGCAGAAGATAAATTATTATCACCGTTGGAGTTTTTTGGAACCGTTTCTTAAGGTCTATAACTTGCTTTCTTACATACTGTACCATATTTATATTCAGTCTGCAGTTGCACATGAACACAATTCTAATGTGCACTCCTAATTTACATTTTAACAGCGTTGTAGAATGTAGCACAGTTGATAACATGATTGTCTGTAGTCATTCTGCTCCAGCAATGTGATGTATACTCCTTAAGGGGAGCCACACAATAAGCCTCTCTGGCTCTGCTTTGTGGCTTTGTCTGCACATCTGTTGTTGCTGTATGATTCACTCTTCTTGTGCTTAAAGCCCAAACTGGAACTTCCCTGTGTTGATTTTGTATTACCGGTTTCATTTAGCATTAATGAACTGGCGGCTTTACCAGTCTCCCACCCCAGGGCTGGGTCTTTGCATGTGATACCATTGCAAAGTTTGACTTGTACATTGATTAGCCAACACTACTTCCCTGGTGTGATCTCTTGCTAAGCGGCAATATTCAGCTCTGAAAAATGAAGCCTGCGTGGAAGTGCCAAAACTGCATTTCCTCAAACGGGCCATTTTAGTGCTGACTCCAAAGGTGAGTCAATCCTCTTAAACCACCATGTTAAAATGCCCAATTTTCCAGCAGAAATAAAAGCTTACAGCCTGGTAACAAAGAAGCCCAACTTGATGGCAGAAACTAGAAGGGTGCACTCATTAGAGTGTGTCTGCAATGACCACTGCTGTATTGTGTGATTGAATGAATACAACCAGTGCTGTAAAGCAGCAGACTTCATTCAAACTCAAAAACAGTTGGCGATGTTAAGTTATATAAGCATTGTGCTTTAAGTCGTCTTATAATTTACTTACAACTGTGCCAAAACACAGATTTACTTAGCTTTTTGGCCGCTAGCAGTGGTTTAGTGGCGTTGAGGTAGTCCTGGTAGTTCTGTTCGCAGTTAGCGGTTAGCCAAACACACTGTCCAAAAGAAACAATATGAGTAAGCCACAAAGCAGCGACTGAGAAGTAGTCAGCAGTGTGTATACTGGTAGTTCTGTTAGCTGTTAGCCATTAGCAGTTAGCCAAATACACCGTTAAGACACACCGTTGAAAAACAAAAAAGAAGAAATACTGGTAGTTCTGTTAGCCGTTAGCCAAACACAAAAAAAACAATAAGAGTAAATAAGAGTATAAATAAGCTGTATGATCAACTGTGTGGAAGTGACTGGGATCATTCTTTATGTCTCAGGCTTGACTTAAACATTGCTCAACTAACTTTGTAAAACAAAATGTAACAAATAAATACATAAATGTACTCTTTTGTTTTGGTATTTACTAAAATAATGGTATCCAATACTAGATCGCCCCATTGTCATTAATACCCAATTCAGCTATTTGAGTCAGTATCAGACTGTTATCCAACATTAGTGTATCTGGGGTGAATTTTTAAACTCTCCTTCAAAAATGTTATAAGAGTTTAATTTATGCATAATTAAGGGTGCGTCACTTTTAAAGCTACCATGACTTTGCTATCAGAGCATTGTGTAGCATTCGGTTGTACTAAAAGACATTCTAAGGAGTCGGCTGTGAACTTTTTCTGATATTTGTTTTTCACTTGCCAAAATTAGCATCCCAATTAGAGTCACAGTTAGCGTGAGTTACAGAGGCACCTTGCTAACCTAGCTAGATTTCAAGCTAGCAGTAGAGTTAGCTGCTAACAGTACCTGGCCCTGACGGGCCTCTCTCCTCTCCAGCTCCACGCTCTCCACCCAAAAACCAAAATGGCGACAGAAAAATACTAAAGTTTCTCCAGGTTTCAAAACAGTCAATGCTTTTTTTTTATTGGATGGGATTTGCATAAGCCATTGAGGGCATCAAAAAGTTTCACTGAGCAGGGAACCCTTTTGCTTCGTCTGTCTAGATCAGGCATGTCCAAACTCCGGCCTGCGGGCCGATCACGACCCGAGATCAGATTTTCTACAGCGGGCGCCTTCTGTCTTAAAATGCATAATTTATGGCCCGCCAGCACAGTCACACAGAATGAATAAATCTTACAAATTTAACATGCAATTCCTTTTTTTACCTTATGGTGGCAGCACCAGTATGTAACTCTGAAATGTGCTCTGACCCTTGAACTGTCATGGCTACAGGAAGTAAAAAAAAGGAAAGTTGACAACGAGGGCCGCAGCTTCCAGGAGAGGTGCATTTTTACCGGCAGCTGGATAAACGCAGGTTTCCAGAAATGCGAACATTTGCAAAGAAAATGCTAAGCTTGTTTGGCTCCACGTATTTGTGTGAGCAGACATTCTCTGTTATGAACTTAAACAAGAACCGCTTGAGATCAAAACTAAGTGACTCCCACCTACGTGACATTTTACGCATGTCAACCACTGCTCTCAAACCAGACCTGCCCTGTGTACTGAAATCCAGATCTCAGTATCACTCTACTCATTAGGGTCAGTAAGGTAGCTGTTGCTTGACTATCAGAATTTAGTGTGTTTTTAAATGGGAAGGTCACTATTAAAGCTGAAAAGCCAAAGCCACTGAAACATACACTTGGACTTATGGCACTTACTTTTTAATAAGATAATGGTTTGAGTTATGTAACTGTAGATATAACACAAACGTTTACTTTCTGAATGATCTTGGGTAAAAGACCAGGGCACGTTTCATGTGTGTTACTACCCTTACTAAGTCATATAAAATTGTCTTGAGGTGAAAATATTTATCAGTTTCTAGATAATTAGCTTTTATGTTGTCTGACTTTCAAGATTTGAAAGAAAGGCAGAATAGTTGTTGTGATTTGTTCACACCTGAATGCTTACATTTGGTTACATTGCTATTTGCTGTGTCATTGAAAATAAAATTATTAAATAACAGTGTATGTATAGGCAACTTGTATTGTTTAAAATAATGTCAGCAGGGACTGTTGGCCCTTGGGCATTTTCACATTATCAAATCTGTCCCTCTTTGAAAAAAGTTTGGACAGCCCTGTTCTAGATCATCTAGCAACACTGATGAGGAAGTGTTTATGTTGTGTGTGTTTGTGTGGAACCTTGGGGCTCGTCAAAAACTCCCGGGGCGCAGCAGCCGCTGGAACCAAAAGCCATTTGTTTTAAACGTTGTATTTCATGTTTCCATCGTCTCACACTTTCACTGTGCAAATTCACTAATCAAAACTGAAAATGAATTGTAATGATTGTTTCCCGTTTTAAGACAGGATCTTGAAAAGTCCAACATGTCGATGAAGTCTGCAGAGCTAACAGCAGGAGTTCACTGACTGATCTCCCGACCAGGGGCGATTTTAAATCCACATTTAATTATAAACCACGATGAGTGAATACTGGAAGATTTAAAAAAAAAAAAAACGACACACTTAAATAAATGCTGCAACAGTGAGCACTATTTATCGGTGAATGAAATACTTTATCAGAATAGCAACCTAACAATGCCGTGGACAGACTTCAAAATGATCAATTGCCCATGCAGTCAAACACTAACTTTGAGTTAAAGCAAAGCTAATGGAAGTGGAGTCTTGCTTTATGTTTATCCGATACCCTTACAATATATTGTGCTATTTAGCTGGGTGAAAAGCACACATATATATATAAACGTATTAGCCAACAGCTCAATTTTCCCTCGGTACTTTACATAGACCCACTTCTGCTAATTGCTCAGCACCCTGTTCGCCAGGGGATTGTGTGTAATGATGTCTGCTGCCTGGTTTGACACACTCCAATACTCAGTAGTTGTCCTACAGCACAACATGCTGAGTAGGAGCAGTTCACTGTGCAGCTCATGAACTCTTAAAAAAATCATTGAATTAGAGATCATTTACACAGGTGACATGATGTGTGGCTCGGTTTATAAAAATAAGAAACAGTTTTTTTAACCCTGGGACTGAAGCTGATGCAGTCTAACTGGTGCACAGGCCATATGTTTCTCCACCCTGAGGGGTTCACTGAAGCACAGTTTTGTGTTTAGCCCCAAAACAGGTGTCTTTATGCATGTTGTTCACCCTGCGGATATTATATTCATTTCAGAGAATTCATATAGACAAAAAAGCATGCATTCATAGAAACAAAAGAATATATATTTTCTGTGACTGTGCAGTGTGACATGATCGGTTGAACTAGTTGAATGCTCCACACGCTTGTTTACAAGCAGTTCTAGTTGTAATATAAAGCATGTTCACTTCCTTGTCCCTTTGTCGACACATTTGAAATGAATCAGGCTCAGCTTTCAGCACCTGTTAGAGGATATCTGCACCTTTCTTCCGGATCAAATTAATTCTACAGCTTCAAATTCCCAACGTTCTCAATCTGCCCCGCAGCCGCCGTTGTTGTTCTCAGTTCTCGTCGCTATTTCTGTTTTTCCGTTCACTTCCACATCCCACAGGCGTGGTACGTAAATAAATTAGCAAATATGCACCTGCAGTGATTAAATGTATTCAGTGCAAGTATTCGACTGAGTTGCTATTTTGGGCAAGTTCATCTTCAGACTGTTTGCCTCCGCCTTTGAAGACAAACTCGGCACTGTAAAAATAGCAAGTGTTTTTGAGATGTGACACACTTCAGGTTCAAAAGAGTTTCTTTAAGAGATCCCAGAAATGACAATGAATACTAGTATATTAGCTTCTGTCTGTCAGTTTGAATAGTTCATATGGGGACAATAAGACTCAAGGTCCAGCTTTACCACTTTAGTCAAATTGTCACCTGAGACATAATCCATTTTGCTCAATTTGGGAAAGGCACATCTTAAGAAATGACTGTTGCCAAACATAGACTGTATATAAGAAGTAGACGTAGTCATTGTGACGTCACCCATTGGTTTGTGGACTGCCTTCATGAAGCCTTGAGTTTGGCAATTTTGCCGTCACCATCTTGGCTTTTTGGCAACCGATGAATGGAAGTTACCATATTTGGAATACAGAGAAGCGACGTAGAGACGCCGTATATGTCTCTGGTAGCGGCAGCAGCTTGTCAATCACAGTAAGCCCAGCTCTAAAGCCTATTCCGCTTTCTGGTCTACTTTACTCTAAAAGGCACCATACCTTAATGAACATCATGCTGTATTGAATAAGACTGGAAACTAGAGATTGAGACCATAAACTCATGTTTACAATGTTTACTGAGGGAATAAATCAAGAGAGAAGTAGAGTCATTTTAGACTAGACTTCTATACAGATAGACTTCTTTTTGCAACCGGAGGAGTCGCCCCTGCTGGTCAGTAGAGAGAATGCAAGCTTGAAGACACTTCCGCATTGGCTTCACTCGGCTGAACCGGCGGTTGTTGCCTGTTGCCAAGGCAGGTCAAGGTACTTATTTGAAGGGAAGTCTGCAACTAACGCCGCTGAATTCCACTGACCAGCACCCCTCTCACAAAGAACAAGAACACTCAGGATTAGTGGCCTTAGTGTTGCAGCCTGAGATGCAGCTGTCGTTAGCTCCCTTTTTGTGTTTGTGAATATATCACTTGTGGCATATGACAGAGATACAATCATCAACAATGGAGAAGGAAACATGGGGACTGGATAAAGTGCAGCGGAGCCTTAAGACGATCACCGCCCACGAGGTCCTCCGACCACCCAGCCAAGCCAGAGGGACCGAACACCACCGAAAGCGGACCACCCCGGTAGGGGAGCCAAATGGAAGCTAAGCTAACCCAGCTAGGATTTGAGGCTATTCCACTATCTTGGCTGGTAGCAGGGAAATTAAATGTATGAAATAAGACTTCAGGCTAACTCAGCAACAGGAGGTCGGTGACTGTTGTGTCCACGTCTTTATGGGAAGCTAGCTCCATCGTGGCGTCCCGCATCGAGCTGCGCTTGACAGGTGGACCACAGGACAGGACGCAGGACTCTGATGGGACGAGAGACTGTTTTTACATCAATGATGCCTGGTGCTCAAAAAAAATGTTTCCCTTATGTAGAATGTTTAATGTTAAGATACCGGCCATGTAATCTGCCCAAATAATTGTTTTGTTGCTGCTGTTTACATTCCTTCTGGTGTAAATTTAAAAAAAAGCACGACAGGAATGCACAGCTATTCTTGGTTTGTTGTTTGTCATGTTTTCCTTGTGTAGCAAATGGGCTACAACTGCATTTCCTTGTGCAACCCTGTGTTGCAGAATGACAATAAACTATCTTTGTATCCCTTGAATCCTTGAAATCCAATAAAATTGTTATTTTCATTGTCAGAGTGGAATCCATTCATTCCACTGTCATCCAGTAACATTTTGAAAGTCTTGGGATGCTGCATTATTAAATAATTTTGTCGAGCACACTGTAGAAATACAGTGTATTAATAACAAGTTAGCAGTATTACACTGTACGTCTCACATACTACTGTAGAATACTGTAATAAACATAACTGTAATATACGGATGAATTAAATTACAGTCGTTAAACCGTAACAGCAGGATGTTGGCAACAACAACAACAAGTTGTGCAAATCGTGTCATTAAATCCACATAACAGCCTGTTGGAAGCTGAAGTAATGCAGAGGTACTCAGATTAAGGATAAACTAATAAACAGGAATATTTCAATTCAAGGGTTTCAATCAATCCAACGCAGAAGGAGAGAGAGTAACAAACTGCTTTTGGCAACAGCGCAACAGCCCTGGGAGACAAACCTGTCAACTTCAATATCTTATGAATAATTTTGCATTCTGTCTGCGCTACCAATAGTTGAAAGTCCATCTGTGCAGTTAGTTACCTTCAGAGACAATTTTCAATTCCCAATAGGGCCCTCACATTGCTCTGTTTATCTCCAGACAGGTCAAGAAGAGTGCAGATAAGACTTTGCATTATTGATGCACTCTGCTAGATTGTCATCAACGGCCATGGCTATCGTCTGGATCGAATGGCCAATTTACTGTAATGTGCAGAATTGATGCAAAGAGACTTTGATTTCAATTGACACACGCAGAGCTGCAGTGCCCCACTGGCAAGCATCCAAAGAGCTTCTGTCTGGAAAATAAAACAGCTGGAGCAGAAACTGTTATGACTCACTGTAATCCACAAAGACATGTAGGTATGTATGCAGTGGTGCCCTCACAGCATCAGCACATATTTTTGTGAAAGTACATTGGTAATTTGTCAGTTTGGCTCATAGGGAAAACTATTTTAGCAAAAATATAAATGTTCAATGTTTTGTTGTCATGAAACATCTGCATTACTGCCACTTAGCTTGGAGGTCATTGCTGCATCTGCAGTCTCCAGAGCCCTCGTTATAGGTCAAATATGTTGGTACATTCAGCAAGTAGTATAGTGTCAAGTCATATTTCAACAGCTGAAATACAAACACTGTACAAAAATAGCCTGAATGATATGCGCTCTCCTTTCATTAGCACCATTGTCCGCACTATTTAATGGATTATCTACTGTATGTCCTCATTTGTTTATCCGGTATGGGCCAAGATAAACGTCAACGTTCCAGGACTCCAGCAGCACTCAAACGAACTAGAGCAAAGCTGCTATTTACATTTGCAGCATAAGACAACATTGGGGTCAGTTGCAAATCCTTCCTAAGCTAAAGATGATCTGTCGGATTGTTGAGGGTGGTGTTGTCCTAAAATCCAGGCAGTGAATCCAGCTGCCACAGCCAGTCCCTTGATACGCGCTAAAATGTGAAGGCATGCACACAGTGATACCTCACAAGGCACATATAATAGGCTGCCAGATTCTGTCATGACTAAAAGCGGCTCAGAATCAATTGAGCATTTCTTCAATGTCAATGATTGCACACAGGAGGGGATTTACACATTTTTTTGTGATTTTATTCATGAATAAATCTCTCCACAAATGTATGTTCAAATGCACACAACAGTAGCTATCATAATATATAAATAAACAGAATCCACATATATAAAAAATAAGATTCATGTATATATTTCTGATAAACCAGATATTTATCAGACTTCTAGATAAATTGGTATGCACCTTATTTCCTAATATCAAAATAAGACTGAACTGCAGCAGGATGCTCCATCCACGGATGTGGCATCTGCTCAGTCTTTTGTTTCTGATGCAAAGTCTCTTGCGTGCTTTGAGTCAGTCACTTGTATTCAATTCATGCTCATTCACGCCCAACACTTTTGGAGGTTGGTCTCCCTGTTGCTCCGGACAGGATGTAGTCATATCCTCAGAGGGAAGGGCTGATTTTATAGCCGATGGCTCTCCTGGCGGGGCCCCCTCAGTTCTTCCAGCATCTCCTGAGGCAGGATTCCATTCTTCCCGGCTTGTTGATGGGGTCCTGTCCTCCCTTCTGATGGAGAGTCCCAGTTTGGTTTTGGCGACCAACTACTACACACACTTTTAGGGTAACCCTGTCTGTAATTCCTTGAGAAGTATTCTCACCAGATTGCTAATTGTTTTGAAGAAAGTTTGCTAGCCCTGTAGAAGGCATTGTCATTGCTGTGTAGTTGCTGGATGTTGAATAATCTTGAATTTGGAATTTGCAAGCAACGACCCAGCGAGCCAACTGCTCCTCCAAGCCCTGAAAATGGTGCAACCACCGCAGGGAATTAAGGCCAGCTCGCAAAACAAACTCTCTACTGAACAAATCGTGTTTGAAGTGTTTTGTGAAGGTCGTTATACTCAAATTGGGGTTGTAGCATTGTTTGCCTTCTTGCATAAGACCCCCTACTAGCATACGCAACCACACGCTCCAGTCCTCCCTCCTCCTATAGACAACGCTGCGAACAAACTAACTCCCTACTTTGTCGCCCTCAAAAACTGCGAAGGACCACCCTCCTTCAAGTGTGTCAGCTGGCTGTCACTTGAAACACAGTGAGAAGTCGTTTGCAAAATAAGCAAAACGGAGAGAAGTTTTCAGTAACGGACGTCTTACAGGCTTACAGTAAAGGAGCTCTCCACCAATTGTATATGTGAAGTTCAGTTTGCTTGTCATGAGAAATACTACTCATGATGTGACATGATGTCTTGTGATGCTCGAGAGGAGCTTTCCAAAGCTTGACAGCTAGATAGATAGATTACTGTTATGAAAGACGTAATGGGTTGCATTATAGGAAATGTAGGTTCCAGTGCTTCTGGAGCTTCACTCCTTCCAGAAAATAAAAGTCAGAATATCTTGGCCTCTGCTGCTTCAAATTTGACCATTCCCCGTTTTTTTTTTTTTTAAAGGAATGCAATGCTAATTAAATGGAGTGCCCTTTTAACAGACAGGTAAAGCTTTGCATTTGCCGTGTTGTACAATGATGTTTCCTCTCCTGTCAGGCCCTGGTGCCTTGAGAAAGTCTTTACTGTATGTCATACGACTGAAATAGCCTGCAGTCAGTATACATTACCATTTTAAAATATGCTATATTATTTATTTCACAATATAAATAATACAGCATGGAATGGAAATAAGTCGAGCGTGTTTGTATCTCACCACATCGAAACACTTTTTAGTAGCTCCCTTTTTATGCACCTTTTCTTTATTTTTAATATACTGGTTGTTATTGTAATGGGTGTCCTAAGTAAGGTTGGCTTTGGGCATACAATGTAATTTTTTATCATATCTGTTTATCGCACGTTGTAGTACCTTTATGAAAAGAGGCATCAACTAAGGTGTGAGCTAGCTCTCTCTTTTCTGTCTCTTCTACTTTATGACCGCATCAGCGAAGAATGTTGACTCTATCAGGACACCATAACCTGACTTTATCTGATGATGTAATGTCACAATACTGCCTTTTACTCACGGCATTCTACTGAGGGAAGGAGTGCAAGTCCCTTCAACACAACCCCACCCTCCTCAGAAAATAATGCACCAGACGCCAAAAGAAAGTCTTTGAAATCATATAAAAACCTGGTCTTTTTTTACATTTTATGTGTCCACTTATCTGTTACATTATATTTTCCGTAAATGTTATGGTTTAAATTCCCGACATGAAGACCTAAATATTGCTTAAAAGCCTCATCTACACTACCAGGAATACTATTTAATGGGGCAACACTGAATCCCTCCTTTTTGTGTTGGCCTTAAGATCGTAACATTATAATGAGTCTGTGCCAATCAAAGGTACAGAACCAGCAGCTGCTTTTATTAAGTGTTCAGTACTTACTTATTTTATTTTTAGAATTCTTTTTAAAATAAATGAACACACACACACACACACACACACACACACACACTTGCAGTTGCCACTGTGTGTTTTTCTGCATCTGTGCATGTCTCCTCTGTGCAATTATCAGGTCACTATCACATGTTATCATGAAACGCATGACCAGACTCCTGTGAGATCTGAAAGCTTCACAAATAATTTGTTTGTGTGTGTGTGTGTGTGTTTGTTTGTGTGTGTGTGTTTGTGTCAGGGGAACAGGGAGGGAGGGACACGATACGCACAGATACATAACTGTAAACAAGTGAATGCATCTTTTCGTATACAAAATAAAGATATATCTGTTTTCTGTCTTGCTAAGACTAAGTGTGTTTTCATGTACCTCTTACAAGAACCCAGTCATTTATGTCCCAGTATGATAACAATATATTCTAGATTTTGGACCACACTCAACTGCCTGTACTGGAATGACTTTGACTCTTCTGCCCAATTCCAACCTGGTCCCGACACCCTCCCACTCCATGACAGAGGGAACTCAGCTTGCAGTCACACTCACAGCTGAATGAACGCAATTCATTTTATTTTGTATAGCCCAAAATCACAAATTTGCCTCAGAGTACACAAGCGACATCCTCTGTCCCAGGACCCTCACATCAGAACAGGAAAAAGTCCCCAACATTTATTTTTTATTATACTATATTTATCCCATTAAGGGGGACATTTGTCTCTGCATTTGACCCATCTCTGTATCACGGAGCAGTGGGCTGCCCATAACAGGCGCCCGGGGAGCCTCTAGGGGGACAGTGTCTTGCTCAAGGACACTTCGACTCAGAACATGTCCCAGCCAAGGATCGAATCGTCAACCCTCCAGTTACCAGACAACCCTGTTAGCCCAGTGAGCTAGTCCCCTTTAACGGGGAGGAATAAGGAAGAGACCTTAGGGAGAGCAACCGAGGAGGGATCCCTCTGTCAGGATGAACAGAAGTGGGATAGATGTCATGTGTACAGAATGAACAACATAACATAGTTACAACGCATGTTATGAAGCACCCTTATTTAATGGGATCTGGATGTCGTCTGTCGGGGAGCTTCAGCCATTGAGAGCGCAAGGGTTGAGGGGAAACCTGGCGGAGAGCTGCCCTCGCCTGTAGCCTACCTGTGTGCTGTAGGTTTGCATTTGCAACCAGAGTTGTTGTTGTTGTTGTTGTTGTTGTTGTACTTTGGGTATTGATGGATGATTGCATAAATAAACGTAAGACATGACACAGTGACTGATCTCCATAGGATAAACAGTAAAATCATGTGGAAACAGAACTGTTAACCGAATAAGTTTATTACATTTTGTTGAGTAAATATTTCAATAAAATATATATTCAGTTAGCTTCATTTGTTAATTATTAAAATTGGTTTATTTCTTCTTCTTTTTTTTTTATTTGCACAATCAATTCAAATGATTCAATGAACACTGACTGATCCTGAGCTCAAACTATTTAATTGTGCACAACTTATAGCCCAGGCCACTACGTGAACATAAAGAAACAAAGGGAAATTCAAGAACAATAAATAAGACAAATGACAGCAGCATAGTTTGCGGAGGTGTCTTTCTTCAGTGTGGTCGCTGCTGGTCTGATGATGGGGCTGGATCGATGTAACAGGAAGCACAGCAGGGTGCTGAGCCTGAAGTACAGGTGCATTACCTCCCCACAGAGAGGGCAGGACACGTTCAGTTCCATCATCTTATCTCTGCTGCTGTGTAAGCAACAGGATGCCCATGGATAGCTTGACAACACATTTAACCTTTAGGACATGACCGATATTTTTCTATATTTTCGTCAGATATCTTGAAAAGTCTAAAACCGACAATGAATGTAAGATACTAACAAGTATTGTGTCTGCATCCCAAGCCTGAAGAATCTCATCCCTCTGTGCCATAGAGCTCCATTGCTGAGCCACAGCGTTGCACTGGCTGACATGTTCCTTCCTTCATTACCACTGCAGAGCCTCACTCTGGACCACATCCTCCTGGCCTTCCTCAGCGGATGTAGTTGCCCAGTTGTCATGGAAATGGTTCGTTACGCACGGGACATATGAAGCTGGAGCCCGAAGTGTTACGTAATGGTCTCAACTTCACGGTCATGCCAACGGAAATCCAGGTGAATCAAATCACAACACAGTTCTGCTGCCAAAAATACATACTGAAAGTAAGCCCCAACAAATGAACTATCATCACCTGTCTGGTTACATTTGATCAAATCTACAGCGCTCATCTGTTTTAGGAAATATGAAATGACATGGAAAATGTTAGCAAAGAGCTAATGGGCTTGGGTCTGGGAAGTAAGTATTGGGAGACAGACTAACACATCTGGTCTGTCATTGGATTTCTTTTCAGTGAGAAAAACACCAAATACGTGTTCCCTTGTATAGATTACTTTAAAATACTCATGCCCTCATGTTACGAGTCATCTATTATCCCTGATGTCGTATCAGTTAGGGCTGTACCGAACAGTTCAAAGCTGCATTCATAACATTGACATTTGAATTATTAGTGTCAAAAAATCCGAGCAACATTGCGTGCAACGTTCCACCTCCTCCTAGGGTGATAACGTCATAAAATATGATGACAGACAGTGTAATATTTATTTGAAAACCTAAATAAAAGCTTCAGATGTAAAAAAAAAACAACAACATTCAGCACAGCCCTAAAATCAATACACTTTAATATTGATATCAGCATTAGTGAATAACACCCATCTCTTGTGTTCCTGTTACCCACAGCATACATTCATCTTCTTTGTGTGGTGATCACAGTTAATACAAGTGTATACAACTACATACAGGACATTAAAACACTCATACACCAAGAGAATCTGTTCTCACTTAAAGGGACAGTTCACCCCAAAATCAAAAATGAATATTTTCCTCTTAGTGCTATTTATCAATCTAGATTTTTTTTGATGTGAGTTGTTTTGGAGATATCGTGGAAGAGATGTCTTCTCTCCAATACAATGGGAAGGCAGACATCTCTATGGCCGATATGTCCACCACTAGGCAACTCACACCAAACGGTAGGCCCAAAGTGTGTGTGGTAATATAGCTGTGTAAAGCGTGAAGTATTGACTGTGAATTTTTCTGATGTTTTGCATGTCGTTCTAGGTGTGTTTGTCTAACAACTGGAGCAATTCAAGGGGCAATTACATACTCATCAAACATGCTTCACTTTGTCAGCCTGGCACACACACACACACACACACACACACACACACACACACACACACACACACACACACAATAGAAGAAAAAAAAAAATCATAAATATTGCATGTATCCATCCCTTATGGGAATATCAGAAAGATCTTGACATGCGCACGCCTACCATCTGTGAATTTCACCCCCGTAGAAAGAGCTTGAATATTATGAACTGTGTCGGTCTTGGCGAGAGAACATGACAAACTGGAGGATCAAAGGGGTTTGGGATTGTGCCAAGATGAAATATGATATGTGGTTGTGCTGAAATGAGCGTCATGTTGGATCTAATTCATGGCAGAGCCAGGAAAACTTAGTAATTGAGCAGTAAGAAGGGGAAAAAAAACTTTTCCAGCTTAACACTAACTTCAAGACATCCTTCAGGTTGGGAAAAGGTTGCTGCCCTAAATTAACATTTTGTGTTAGATTGACAGTTTTTTTATCAGTGTAACAAATATTTTTTTTTCAACTTACATATTTAATTCTGAACATATCATCAAAACATTCAATCGAAAGATGGTTTGTTTCACAGAACCATCTGAGAAGCTGTTGTTGGAAACTGTTAAAGAGTTTGAATGTATTTTAAATCCAGAAAAGCCTTCCGTTTTGTTCTTTGCTCTTCTTTCCATGAAGAAATACTCTCCAGTTCTGATGTAATTGATTCTATTGCAGCATCTAATCTATTAAAGCAAAGTGTTTACGTAATCACAGTCCAATATTAAGTCCAATTTGGTTGTTTGGCAACATTATTTTCAGGAGACCAGGCTGCCGAGAAATAGAAACAAATATAATTTTTCACCATAAGGCAAAAGTAGGTGACTGCATTGATAAAGAGATGACAAATTATATTCTTTTTTTTTTCTTTTTTTTTCTAAATACAATATTAACCTATTCATAAAAGCGCTCTTGCTCCTGTTTTTGTTGAAATTATGACTCTCAACATAGATATGAGATAATTTGTAAAAACGTAGCTTTGCCTCAAGAACTGATATCACTGAAGACGATGTGGAGTGGTGGTAATGATAGCAATGCTATCATTGTAATGAATAACTTTAAAATAATAATTTAAAAAAAATCATGTTCATCAGGTGGCTGGTTTATCTCTGTTTACCATCCCTCCCTTCTCTATTGTCTCTCTTCTATGCTTTCATTCTGCAAACCCACCAGGTATTGTCTGAGAAATCATCTTCTAACACGGAAAAGGGGAACAGATGGAGTGGAAACCTTAAACCATCCACAGGGAGCCCTAGCTACATATAAGCTAATACAAGTATGATTGAGACGACCCCGGTGGTGTACGCAAAGACAGTTTGAACTGATTTTACACAAACAAATGTCTGGCTTTGTTTTAAACATGGAGCGGGGTCCTTCTCTGCTGGGACCTGCAGTCTGATTTATACAGCTGTGGAAATGTTACAGTTGAATGAGTTAAAGGGAGCAGAAGTAGTCCCAACGCAATTGGATGAATAAATCAAATCTGTTTACACAGCTTCCAAACCTAAGCTTCCCCAGCTATTTGGTTGGAGAGCCAATGGATGGACATAAATGGTCACACTCTACCGTGTGTGTGAGAGAGAGAGCGAGAGCGAGAGCGAGAGAGAGAGAGAGAGAGAGAGAGAGAGAGAGAGGTGGTCTGTTTTTGGTTCAAGATAGATGGATTACATGGAAAAGTGTCCTTGTTGTGTTCTGTCTCAATTTGTCCTAAATGAATTGGCGAGGTCAAGAGACATAAGGAGAGACACAATAACCAGCTGCTGTTTTTAACTGGGTGGTAAATCTGTTCAGATTTAATTTTACACTGAGGTTGTATTGAATGGTAGCGGTGAAACGGATCATAAAACTCACGGTTCGGATCACGGATCAGATCAGCACACAGATCAAAAATCCTTGATCACATTATTTTGCCTCCAATATGATTTACCGATCGTTGATGATCCATATTGGCAGATGCAGATTCATTTGTTGTTTCATGGTAACGGCTGGTCTACAAGGCTTAAGACTATTTCTTTTCTTCTTTTGCCACCGTCCCAAAAATCATTTTAACCGCTCTGAAGTCACTTTAAACCATAAAAAATTCTAAATGTTATTAACTTACTTTGTAATAAACTGCTTAGAGCTACAGTGTAACCAAGTCATAATTCATCTCTAATATCTATCGATGTTGTGAAAACATTTCCTTCAACTGGATTTATTCAAGTTACACTATATTTTACGGGAAGTTAACACATGATGATAACGTTCATAATGTACCTTCACTCTATAATCCTTTTCACTGAACAGAGCCTGAACGCATCATAATGTAACTGAACGGAGCCTGAACGCATCATAATGTAACTGAACGAACCTTCCTTCGTTAGCCATTAGCGGTGCTGCTAACTTTATTAGTTTATAATGTAACATTATCAGAGATCGGCAACTAATAAAGCATAAATGATGTCCCGATTGCATATTTTACCGAATATTGGCGAATAACGATCATCACTAAAACTTTTTTTTCACACTGTGATGGTTAATGTTAAACTGTTTAATTAATTCATGAGGGGGGCTCCGTACAGATCAGGGGTCAGCAGTGGTCATTGAACACTACTGAATGATGTTCTTTTGTTGTTTTCTTTTGAGTGTAACATTGTTTGAGTCAAAGTAAAATATAAGGCAGATTGTAAGTGCGTCTTCACGGTGTCACATGCTATTGCGGACTTTGGCCACGAGGTAACGGTGTTGAGTAATGCTTTTGATGTCACTGAAGTAATCACTCACTTAGACAGACTTTTTCATCCAGAAATGAGTTCACGTCATCTAAAGAGTAGAGATCTGTGGTCCTATCGGACGTTTCGCTAACAGATACTGTGTCTGATTCAACTCATCCAAGCACAGAAAAATATCAAGTGATCAGAAATCAACCGTCAGCTCTCCCTCCTCAACCGCCCAGCTCTCCTCAGCAGCAGTCGAGCTGTGTCCAGCCAGCTTGGGCCACAGTTGTAAAGCAGTCTCTGAGCTGTCCGGAGTCTAAAAGAGGCTATTTTGGACCGAATGTCCATCAGTCCAGGATGGCTCTGAGTGACATGCTCGCTAATTTCATTTGAAGTTAGCTCGTGAATGAGTTTTTGGTGGTCTGCTATTAATCTAGCATATTAGTCTGTGACTATAGACCATTTCCTTTTAAATCAAATTTGAAATTAGAGGTAAACTGGCTCATAAATGTGATTTCAAGTTAGCTCATGAATGAGATTTTAAAAAGCTTTAATTTTTTTATTCTATATCAGAATTCCCCAGGTCTCTCTGAGTGACACTATGAGGTGGTTTACTATCATTCCAAAGTGAAATTAGATAATGGGCTGTTTCCTTTTCATTATAATCTGAAATGAGAGGGAATTTGGCTCATAAACGAGATTTCATTTTTTTAAAAACCTACATCAGAATGTCTTGATATTCTCTGAGTGACACCCTGAGGTGGCCTGCTCTTCATCTGAAGTGAAATTAGTTTGTGACTACAGACATCTAATCTGAAATTAGAGGGAAGTTGGCTCATGAATGAGATTTTATAGGGCTTTCATTTTGAAATTCAACATCAGAATGTCACCATATTGGAAGCGGTACCTGCCGAGGCGGTCAGCCAACATTATCAGGTGAAACTAGTTTGTGACATCTGTCTATTTCCTATTAATATTCATCTAAAATCATAGTGACGTTAGCTCCTGAATGAGACCTTCAAGGGCTTTAATTCTGAAATCCTACGTCAGAATGTCCTGGCATTCTCTGAGGTGGTCTGCTATCAATCCCAAGTGAAACCAGTCACTTTGTGTAACCTCGAAGTTTCTGAAATTGATGTAGTGTCCCGTCATCATGAAGTCATATTGGTCTTTTAATGTATTCTCTATTAATATATTTGAGTAAGTATTCACACAATTGGAAATCCATTTTTCCTTGAAGTACAGTTTGTCTGCGTGTTTTAGTGGAGAGATAGTACAGGTTCTAAATACATTTTAACTGTGTTTGCAGTTAAAAGAAATCTCCAGGAGGTTCTAAGTGGGTTTGGTGAAACGTGTTGGAACGTGTAAGTGTCCTTTGTAATTACATTGTACATTTCAAAGATGGTTCTGTGGGCTTGTGGTTGTTAAATATGTATGTTCTCTGTCTGCAGTCATAGCGCACTGACTGTTGCTGTTGAAACGTCCACAAACGTTGGACAAGTTGTACTCAAAATGAACTCAGTAGCTACACACTCTTTCCTGTGTGGCATCTAATTCCTCGGGCTACATTTATTTGCGTTGTCATTACTAGTTAGGGTTTAAATGATAATGTGAAAACAAGGAAGAGAAAATGTAACGTATTCTTTGCACGTTGCATTTTTCAGACATGTTCAAATTGTGCTTTTCCCAAGCCTCGATTCCAATTAGCTTTCATGAGTAAAACCTGTGTTAAGAGGCAATAATGACAGTCATAGTAGTTTGCAGTTTGCAGCTGGGAATTGAAATCCTGGTATTTCTAAGGACCTATAGACAAACTCTGCATTCAAGACTTGGGCTGCATTCACACGAATCAGGTCCCATTCATTTGAATATCGGTAGTGCATTTAACCTGCGATGATTGGCACTACAGGGGGTGCCGGGAAGAAAAAAAAACAACTGTTGAAATATAATCAAAGTCACGCTGCTTTGACCAATCACGTAAACGACGATCCAGAGCTTTACAACCCAGCTATGAGGGGATCAAAAGACATTAATTGCGGTGCAGTTGCTTGCCCTAAACACAACCCTGCGCTAAACGCCGCGACGCCTCACTTAGTGTGATTGCATTCTTCACACCTCATCAAGAGCCACCCCTGAAACTGTTAGAGCTACATTGCAACCTTGAAGTATTGTTTTTAAAAGTGGTATAACTGGATCAACTATTCAGCTAGAAGTTTATTCCAATTACTTTTAATGTGAAAAATGACCAGCCATGCGGTAGGATGATGTTTAGAATAAGTGTGGATGAAGTAGAATCTGTTAACAGGAACTATGCTGGCAGTTCAACAAGTGTCTTGATGAAGTAAACTAAGCCTCAGTCCCCAAATTAGAGTGCAGAGTGGGTGCAGGTAATCGCCCCAACATTACAACCAAACATCCAAGAACACTCCTCCTGATCTTCTTACCACAGAAACAGCATGCTGAAGCGGCTGCATTGTCCCTTTTTTTGTCACTTGACGTATTCACCTCAGGTCAGCACTAAGACGACAATCAAATACAGTACTACATCTCAATCACTGGTAAAGCTAAGAGTACATCCACATTACTCCGTTTTCGTTTGGAAACGCATATGTTTTGCTATGGTCACACTGAGCGTCCACACTACGCCGGGAGTTTAGAAACGATCCCGAAGCCGGATAACTTTGAAAACTCCGGGTAGCGTATTCGTGTGGAACGGACGGAAACGCATACGTTTGGAAACGATGACGTAACACCCGCGATCGATTACCAGGTTAATTTAAGGCGGACAACTGATTACAGGCGTTGATGACCTAGTTGTCTTTACTAGCAGCTGTTGTCCAGTTAAAGTCTGCATGTCTGCGGAGGAAACAGCTGTTATTGTAGCGATCAGTGAGCGGAGAGAGAGAGAGAGAGATCAGTAAGCGGAGAGAGGGAGAGAGAGAGAGATCAGTGAGCGGAGAGAGCGAGAGAGCGAGAGAGCGAGAGAGAGAGAGAGAGAGAGAGAGAGAGAGAGAGAGAGAGAGAGAGAGAGAGAGAGAGAGAGATCAGTGAGCGGAGAGAGAGAGAGAGAGAGATCAGTGAGCGGAGAGAGAGAGAGAGAGAGAGAGAGAGAGAGAGAGAGAGAGAGAGAGAGAGAGAGAGAGAGAGATCAGTGAGCGGAGAGAGAGAGATCAGTGAGCAGAGAGAGAGAGAGAGAGAGAGAGAGAGAGAGAGAGAGATCAGTGAGCAGAGAGAGAGAGAGATCAGTGAGCAGAGAGAGAGAGAGAGAGAGAGAGAGAGAGAGAGAGAGAGAGAGAGAGAGATCAGTGAGCGGAGAGAGAGAGAGAGAGAGAGAGAGAGAGAGAGATCAGTGAGCGGAGAGAGAGAGAGAGAGAGAGAGAGATCAGTGAGCAGAGAGAGAGAGAGAGAGAGAGAGAGAGAGATCAGTGAGCAGAGAGAGAGAGAGAGAGAGAGAGAGAGAGAGAGAGAGAGAGAGAGAGAGAGAGAGACCCGCAGCGCTGTAACTAACGTTAAGTCTGAAAAATAAAACTTATACAACTTTCCACGAACTGTATCTGTTTGAGTTTATAGAGGAAGATTTGAGAGAAGATCTTAAGTATCAAACACGTACTTATGATCATTAAAGACTACTTTATTACTCTGGTTGCTTAGTTACAAAATACGACAATCTACTTCCTGTTTACATCGGCGCATGCCCAGTGTACGTGAAGAGTCACGTGATATTCGTTTCCAGGCGTGTGGTATGGACGGAGATCATTTCGGAAACGATAGCTGAAACGCCGTGTGGACGGAGATCGTTTTCGTTTGAAAACGGAGTAGTATGGATGTGCTCTAAGAGAGTGTGATGAGAAACATCCTAGAATACTGCGGTTGGGATTGTATTTTAAAAGATAGCGCACTTTCAAGAGGAGTTACTGTTCTGTATGGATGTAACGCATGAACACATGTAGACTAGAGTATGTACAGTCAATACGGATCAAAAGTTAAGGTCAAATACAGACTGGTCAGTGTCCCCAACTTCAAACTATGCCGCTCTAGCGCTAAATTGTCAGGGTTTTTTTTTTTTACATTTCAGTGATTGTGTGTTAATATACACTAGCAGCGTATCCTCATACAACGGTTTGTATGATTTCCTAGAAAAGTCACTCCTATAAACTTCCTATAAAACCCCAGCGATACGCGTCAATTCACGCTCATTACGTCATACAATCTGTTGTCTTCACAGGAAACTCAGCTAAAGGTTAAGGCAACAAAACTACTGTTTTTTAGGTTTAGGTTTAGGGAAAGATCGTTGTTTGGGTTAAAATAACTACGGAAGTGCTTTCAATGAGTTATGTGACAAAAACATCAACATCTCCCGGCTCAAAGATTGCTGGTTGTTGGACCCATCCACCTCCCGCCCGCCCGGTGTCTGCTTCAGCGGTCTTTATAGTTCCTCCTTCATGATAACGTGGATAACATACAAATCAAAAAAATAGGGAAGATCTACGAATTGCGGCTCATTATTTTTCGTAGCTTTTGCTACGAATGCTGGATGTGAGCAGCCTGACACGCGTTACATGCATAGTGCCTTCTCAAAATGAACTTCCTTCTTCACAGGAAGTAAAGTTTAGGAATAAAGTAATTTGTTAGGGAGGAGAGCGTGGTTGACGGTAGCTTGACTGACTAACGACTACGTTTGTTTGACTCACCTATCCACAACAGCGGAGCAGTAAAATAACTTTGGGATCCATACATCATCAAAAACCATTTGAGCCAATATTTTGGGTCAAATAATTGATGTCTCTAGTTAGCAGCTGTGTAATAAGCGGACACATGTACAGCCGGCGGAATGAACCCAGACACAGACGTGAAGGTCTCAACGGTATTTCTTATTTAGTGCCTTATGTGTCTCTTCTCATGAAAATCAACAGGGTTAACTTCTATGTTAGGCACCTCTCCCTTTTTAAAGGCCACAGTGGAACGTTTGGTTGGTTGTTAATGAACAGTTTTGAGAATATAAGGCTCATTTCCTCTCATTCTCCCTCTCTGAAGCACACAGAGATGTAAAGTGAACTGCGACAGCGCTCTAATCTCCCAGTAGGGAGAGACTGGAGAGGAGCTTTTTGTGTAAAGAACTGGGAACACCTAGAGTCATTACGAATTCCATTGATCCCGCAGACCGTGAGGTTTATTCACACGTTTACATTTACAGCAGAGAAGCTGAGTAAATAAAATCTCAAAATAAGAAATGTTGTATGTTATTACTATTTACCAATGACTCTATTCTGTCATCTCTATCTCTACCTTGAGAGCAGCACTTAAACCAAACATCCTTGAAGAACATCCAAGGCTGTCTCCTATGAAAGGCTGTTCATAAAACTATGATTTGGCCATCTATTGTAAACATATTTTCAGCAGCTGGCCGTGACTAGCTCGTCATTTTGAAAACCCACTCTTCAGAGACGGAAGACGTTTTTTTTCTTGTGGTAATGTTTGATTCATTCATGCGTCTATCGGGATTCTGTTTCAGGGTTTTTCAATTGTTACATCGCTACTTTGCATTCCTCTGATCTCCTCCATTAGCTTATATCACAACAGGGACTGCAGGTGCTTGAATTATTGAGGATGTGACAAGAGCATCAAGGTGGTGTCTTGGATAACAATTGTCTGAGTTTGTCGTACATGGACGGGTCCATCTTATAGACAGCTGACATTTTTCAAAGGAAAATGAGAGGTCGGATAAGGAAACGTAGGACTTGATTGCTTTATTGTCAATATAGCAGACAATATTGGAAGCTATTTAATATATTCAGCGCCTTTCAACATCAAGGCATTTCAAAATGAGACAAAATGTCATTAAGACAAGATATAAAAGAAAACGTAAAGCTGCACTTGGTCCATTTTGTAAAAATAACTTTTTGTCATATTTTCTTAAACTAACACTAGTACATAAATCAGGTACCCTGAGGAGAAAATCTGGTTCCTCTGCCTCCTTTTAGTGCTCCTAATGGCATTTGCAAGAGTGCACTGTGCCCGAAGGAAAACAACCAAATAAATAGGATTTAAAAAGGATAAAATAGAAAGATTAAAATGAAGTAAAAAAGGTATTAAACTGAATGAGCAGAATGAAAATAATAGAAGGAAAAGACAAGATATGAAAATGTCAAGCCGGACTGAATGGTTTATAACATGGCAGCAGATCAGAAATAGATTTTGTCACAAAACATGCACCTTAATTTCTGCATATTGTAAACATAAAGAGACGTCAGTCAGATCTCTCACACGCAGGAAGCTCTAAGAACTGCAGTGCCTTGTGAAAAACACAAAACTGACCGATGCCGCTCACAAGTGGTTATTTTAGTCACTGCAGAATTATGCACTACTGCGCTCCAATTTCATTTACAATGGAGTCCCTCCTTCACCGGTGAGGATGTATGATGGAACATGTGTATGCATGAGGGGCCAGGGTTTATTCTAAATACCAGCAATTTGCAAAGATTCCTTGTAGCCTAAAATCTGCCAGCTTTAGGTTCCTTAAGTCTAAATATTGTAGCTTTGCAGTGCCGAAGCTTGAGGCTCGAGTGGAGACTGAACTCTCGGTTTACACATCCACAATCTAACGCCTGCCCAGCATGCATCTGGAGTTGTCATGTTGGAGCTCTGATTCGTATACACTACAATACACACTACCTTTAAATGGAATATAAATAAGTTATAGGCGATTTTGTTTTTGCATGTCAAACAGTACACGTGTCTGTGTATCAATGAAAGTACTAATGCGGTACAGTAGTTCTAAAGTCTTCTGCATGGACATGGATAGAGACGCAATGTTCTTTGTTTGATATGAGACCAAGAAAAGACTGAAACTTGATTTAATGAAATTTGTTATGCCTGAATTTGCATAATTCTGGAATTAAATAATCAACCGTTGGTGCATAAAGTTTAACATTAAAGGAGCCCCTGACCAAGTATTGTTTAGCACCTGCCAAGGATGTTATGGTCTCGCTTTCTTCTATTTGTCTGTTGTCAGCAGGATTACAGACAAATTACCTGGCTGGACTTTCATGAAACTTGGTGGAAGGGTGTAGCATGGGCCAAGAAGGAACCCGTTACATTTTGGAGTGGATGTGCACCACAGGGCGGATACACGCATTATAGTTTTCACTTCCTTTTAACGATGCAGATGAAAGAAGCAGCAACGGTGAGGAACCACTGAATTCTTCAAATGTATATTTTCTTTATCTTCAACCCAGAATGATTATTAATGTATACATAATTCATACAATGAGCGGTGCTTATGAAAAGGCTGCTTGAGCAACTGATCCCAGTAAGAAAAGCTGACGGCGCAATACTTCACTATGTGAAAGACTAAAATGGCTGCAATTCTTCAGTCTGAGTATTGGGTTCGTAACGTGTTCTTAAAGTAAAATTATTAATATTTGTGTACAATAAAGTGACATTTTATGTTATATGTGTATATATATGTATATTATGTACACATTGTTATTCTACTCATGAGCTGTTGAGACTGTACCTTGAAGGCAATTTGCTGTCTGCTGATGTCTGAGAGAACAATCAGTCCTCACTCGTCGACGTGTCTTTTCTCATGAAAATCAGCGGAGTTACTTTCATATTAGGCGATGAGATACTTGTGCATTAGCCAGCGATTATTCCTCACAGCATCCTAGAAAAGTGACTGAAATGTTGAGTGAATGTGAATAACAATCATTCGTGTCCTTTTGAAATCTTCGTCATTGTTTGTTCCTCCGTCTGGGACAAAAAGATGAGGTAATGGGTGGGGGTGGGGTGGGGGGGGGGGGGGGGGGGGGGGGGTCACGTCAGTTTGGCCGGCATGCCTACATTACCAGGCTGTAAGACAAGATGAATTTAAAGCCATTTTAACTGGGACATTACAAATAATTTGTATGTATTGCTTTTACACCGACTACGGATATCTATTGTTCATCTTATTTGGTTTGGACATTTTCTAATTCAACATCTTTTCTATTGCTGCCCTTGGGGTTTAAATTAAATGTGAATTAAAACAATGACTGACTGCGTGCAAAGACAAAAACAAACATTTTAATTGTGACCTGGGGGGAACAGTGTCGCACAAGTCTTTGAATTGAAGCGTCGTAAAAGAGGTGTGAATATCAAAGACGTCTCAAAAAGCAGGTGTAACATTATTGTTGCATGTCTGAAAGTGTGTTTCATGTGCTGCTGCTGTCTTGGCCAGGAGACTCTTCTACAGGAGATTTTTCATCTCAATGAGGCATTTCCTGGTTAAATAAATTTTAAATACAAAGAAAATAGAAAATTGGAAGAGACGTTTGAAGTGAGGCTGCAGCACACTTCAAAGTTTTGAAAAGTGAAATAAAACCACCACATTTTCTTCCGTTAAAATGGAAGAAATGGATAGAAAATCTGGAAAAGCAGGAAAGATGAATGAACCCTCCGACAACAACAACAACGACAAGAAACGGCAGAATAGTGGAAGTGCATTATAGTTCAGCCATTTTTTTCCGAAGTGGAGGAAGAAATGTATGCAGTCAACAGCATCAAAGAAAATGGAGATCAAAAAGGATTGGAATACAGAAATCCCTGGCAAAGAGGATCATTAGTGAATTTAAGGAGAAAGGCGGTCTCTCTCTCTCAGCACTGTGGAGCTCACTTGTGAATTTTTCCACTGCGGGACTAATAAAGGATTATCTTATCTTCACTGAGACCTGACTCAGTAATTTATTCAAATAATACAATTAGCTACACAAATCCCTGTTTAGAAATGACAAAAAATAAATCTACATCGTACTCTGAGAGGGTCCACGACATGCACTTAAGGTCCAGATCATTTCCTTTCTATCTTTTTTTCTCATTTTGACTTATCGTCAATCAGTCTCGTTGTGGGCATGATTTAATTGGAGAGGTTTGATAAGATACAGTTGTGGTGATTTTCATATTTGTGGTAAAAGAAAAGGTTTAGAGTGAGCACAGTTATTGACATCAACAAGGACCTTGGAGGTAAAAGACTCTTTTTAGTATGGATATGTTTTGATTACGTCTCCAGTCAGATGTGTAGGTTGTTTTTTGTTCTGCTCTACTGAAACATGCTCACTGAAACAAGGTTTGAAAACTCAATAATTGAACCAAGAATTTGAAAAAGGGGGAACAAAAGGAGGAGAATAAAAACCCAACGGGTAGGGAAGCATTGTGCAATAAATAGATTTGATTAATGCAGGCTTTATTTTATACAAAACCATACAAAATCAATTTTCCCTCTTTGTTTATTTTGTGGACATCCACGTCTGCTTGATTCATAGAATTTAATTTCCATGGGATGTCATTGCGATTGTGTTGCGTTGCACTGTGGTATAATTGAGTCCTGGATTGCTTTGAAACACCGTTAGAGGAGATGCGTAACAAGGATTGTGTCGTTTGTGTTTCCTCCAGCTGGGGGCAGCAGCACCGCCGGCGTGCTGCTGATCTACTGCAGTTACACAGCAGAAGAAGTTCCCGATGCAACAGCTAGGCATCAACATGCCTGCTGCTGTGATTATGGAGGAGAATTATGATAAATTATTAGAGCAGTGTGAAGCTCAAGAGCTCGAGGTAAGCACTGGATCGCGAAGTTCATTCTGAGTTGTGCCAACGAGGCTTTCTTGGAGGCTTGGTAGCACTGATACGATAGTTAGCGTTAGCCAATGACCAGCTTTGGCTAACGTTATGGCTAAGAAGCTAGTCTGCTTTCACTTACGTTACTTTAACGCGTATTATACTTTCAGGCACTAACTTAGTGTATCAAAACGTACGCTACGAGGTAGTTCATAATTGAAAAAAAAAAAACTCAAAATGTATCAGTAACTGTCAGACTTAGCGCTACTCTCTGCTACTAGCAGGTAGTAGGTAACGTTAGCTCGGTAGCTAGCCTCAGATAGCGAGACATAGCTTTGTTATGATGGTAAACTAGAGCTAATACTACAGCACTGCTTTATTTAGGTTCTCATAACGTTAAAGCCGTCGCTTGGTTCACTGTGTGGCGTCAGGCAACTTGGAACAGACCAATGACTTTGATACGTTTAGCTAGAAGCATTGTAAGTTAAGAGACCAATGCTACACCGTTAGCACAAAGTAATAACACAACTGACTGGACGGTAAGTGATGGTGCAGTCTGAAGCTAACGCTACGTGTCTAATGTCTGTTAGGGAGTCCTCTTTGCTATATACTTTACATCATGGATTGTTCAGAATGTGTACAGTTTGTTTGCTGATATTTAGCTTATTTAATTTCATAACTGCATTTCTTGTTAACAGGCTCCAGGGGGCATTGCAACACCGCAAGTGTACGCTCAGCTGCTGTCGCTCTATTTACTGCATAATGACATGTAAGTCAACTGTGTCTGTGTCAGGAGCTGGTGGGGGTTTCTCTCTGTCTTCACAGGTTGTTTACTATTATTATTATTATAATTATTATTATTAGGGGTGGGGGCATGGACTCATTTGCTTTCAAATTGTTGATACACATATTTTACCTATTTTTCGTTCTTCTTCTTCATAGAAATACAAAGCATTCATAGAAATACAAAGCATTGTCAAAAAGACTTGGTAAACCGTTAGGATTCCTGTTTTCCTCCGCAGCTTTCTGTGCTCTGACTTTTTTTTGTAGCACCTGAAGTGCACGTACGGCTTTACCAATACATAAAAAAAAACATTTTGGGAATCGATATGTGTGTGTGGCAAACTGCAGTAGGCGAAGAGTGTCACGTTATCTCACCGCCAACTCTATTCTAGCATTGCTGCCTGCACCTGCAGCTCGAGTCTGTTCATGGTCTAACTTGTTGCTGTGGCTCCAACAGGAACAACGGCAGGTATCTCTGGAAACGGATCCCCCAAGCAATCAAATCGGTGAGCATGATAAAACACACGGAGACGTTTGCTGATCTCAGCTGCCTTCATCTTGCATGTGCGCCGTACGATTTTGGCGCAGAAGTATTTGGGTGTGACCGCACTTGACTGTAGCGTGACAACCGCTGCCTTGTCAAGTGGAGCGTGCTAAATGCCTTTTCCATTTGTTGCATACAGGCAAACCCAGAATTGACGTCAATTTGGGCCGTTGGCCAACACATTTGGCAGCGAGACTTTCCAGGGGTCTACACAACCATCGCAGCCTACCAGTGGTCAGAGAATATCCTCCCGGTCATGGAGGCTCTTCGAGGTAACATTTCATCTTGCTTTCAAGATGACTGAAACACTTCTAAGTTATATTTATATGCTTTACCCAGTTGGCTCTGGGTAAACGGTCGGGAAATACCCTGTAGGGCAACTAGAGTGATGCGTGATTTAGAATTCAAATCAACAGGGTTCACCAGCTGAAAACTGTTGTAGCTGTGATGCAACCCAGGGGAAATAACATGTTAAGTAAGGGACTGGATTTGACTTGTTTATAACACATTTTCATGTCCAGCAGTATTGGCATATCTGCATTATGAAGGCTAGTCCAGGTTTCAGCACAATACTCTGGAGAAGTTAACATGCTCATGTACGTGCTCCGATAATCTCTCTTGATAACGCAGCAGAATATCGAAACGTTTCGGTCGTGTCCGGGTTTCACGCGTCACCTCCTTACGTCATTTTGTCAAACATCCCCATCTGGAGCAGGTGACGGTTCCCTTGTGCAAGAGTTTAAGAATAGCCTCGCCCTCATGTTTACGGTACTGCTTGTTGATCTGCCATGTATGCTGACGTGCGGTATGTCATAAGACACTTGGGTAACCATCGATAATAGTTGGGGGGGGGGGGGATTAAGAGTGTTTGCGTCTACTTGCACGCATTTTACACTTTTGGAGAGTTTTTGATGTTGCCGTTTTAAACAAGGCAGCAAATCCTCTTTTAAAGAAATGATTTATATGATAAAGCAAGTCAATGGGTGTAAACGCTTTCTATTGTCTATGTTTAGCAGTATATCTAAACAGCCACTGTATCACAAGCCACTGGTCCCAAGAGCTTATTGGTCGTAAACGTTAGGCTTTAAAATAACACAGAATAAACATCTCGTATAACTAGAGCTGAAGGGAGGTCTTACAGTTCCTCAATTTGTCTTAGACATTAGGAAACCTCATTTAAAAAAAAAACAACAAGTAAATATTAATATTTAAAAAATATTAATTGTAACCAGCAAATGTTTTTTTCTTAAAAAAAAGAAAGATACATTTGATGTGATTTAATAAAGACATAATTAATCATCTAAGCCGTCAATTTTCTTTTTATTAACATCATTGGTTAATTTGAATTTAGACAATTACATCACAAATACATGCAAATCTGATAAAGAGACTCCATTTCCAGTTGCAAAGAAAACTCTTTTTATATAGATGGCATGCTATGTAATGTCCAACAAATCAAAGGAGATGAACTGGTCAAAACAAGACGGGAGTCACGGGCTGTTGACATTGGCTTGTTTACCTATCAGACCGAGCTCCCTCTCTCGGCCGGGGCTCCTCTGAGCCGGTCACGTGGAACCCGGTGGCCTCCGCTCAGTCCGCCACTCTTGTCGCCTGTTAGAAAGGGACACGGTGCTTACCAGGACGAGTGACACATGCAGCACTGAGCAGGAGGGGGGCCATTTCTGTGAAAAGATCCCGAGACAGCAAGCAGGCAGGAATGTGCGCCCCGGTTGGTGGGGAAGGGATCGGGTGTCACCAGCTGTGAGGGGGCCGGTATAAAGGCCAGAGCTGCCAGCTCTCGGTCAGAATAGATACCAGCATTTCACGCGTTACAGCACGCACTAAGGATAAGTGCGCAGAGTAAACTTTTTGAAACCAACAGTTTAGTTTTCTCGCGTTAAAATAAGAAAAAACTTGCCGGTGTAAGTGTAGTTGGAGACTTCTCCTATTATGGACGTTCAGAGGACAGGGTCTATGGTTCGGCCCCCGAGCCCCATGGATAGCCTGGAGAAGCAGCTGAGCTGCCCCATCTGCCTGGACATGTTCACCAAACCCGTGGTCATCCTGCCCTGCCAGCACAACCTGTGCCGTAGCTGTGCCAGCGACCTCTACGACTCCCGCAACCCGTACCGCTTCTCCGGCGGCGTCTTTCGCTGTCCCACCTGCCGCTTTGAGGTCGTGCTTGACCGCCATGGCGTGCACGGGCTCCAGCGAAACCTGCTGGTAGAAAACATTATCGACCTCTACAAGCAGCAGCAAGAAGGCAGCGGCGGCGGCGGCGGAGGCACAGAAACCACCCTGAAGCCCAAGGAATCCAAAGAGCCGATGTGCCAAGAGCACGAGGAGGAGAAAATCAACATCTACTGCATGACGTGTCAGGTTCCCACCTGCTCCATGTGCAAAGTGTTCGGCCAGCACAAGGACTGTGAGGTGTCACCGTTGGCGAACGTTTACCAGGCCCAGAAGGGGGAACTGAGCAACGCCATCGACACCCTGGTGGCCGGCAACGGCCGCCTGCAGGCCCTGCTCAACCAGATGGAAGATGCCTGCCGCGCCGTCCAGGACAACGCTCAGCGCGCCAAGCAGGGGCTGGCCGAGCGCTTCGACCTGCTGTACGCCGTCCTGGAGGAGCGCAAGACCGTTCTGCTGGAGCAGATCGGCAAAGAGCAAGACGAGAAGGTGGCGGCTCTGCGGGCGCTGGCCCAGCGTTACGGCGAGCGGCTGCAGACCAGTTCGGAGCTCACGGACACGGCCGTGAGGGCCCTGGAGCAGGGCGGAGCCGCTCAGTTTCTGCTGGCCTCCAAGAGCCTCATCACGCAGACCAAGGACGCCGCTAAAGGCTCGCTGGGGGAGGAGAGGCCGGAGCCGGGCTTCGAGAAGATGGACCACTTCACTTTGTCGACGGAGCACGTCGAGGCAGTCCTGGCAAAAATGGACTTCGGAGCTTGTGATGATGATGAATTTGAGGACGCGGAGGAGGAGGAGGAGGAGGAGGAGGAAGAGGAAGAGGAATAATGAATATGGAAGTGTATAGTACTATAATGTAATACGTGCTTTCGAAGGTTTTTCTGTGTTGATGGCAGGGACTGCGTTTGACGTTGAAAGAGATACAAGGTTATAGTGGATGTTGGCTATAATGGCTTGCCCATACTTTCAGTGCAATATTTAATTTCAATGTCACATTCATACCTTTTTCTTAACTTGTTTTTATACTTTTGTACTTCTAAGCCAGTTCAATGGAGAGAATGACTTTGATAAATGTAACGTCTGAAGATTGATTACATGTCATTTCCCTCATATGTAGCCGTTTGTGTTTCTCTCACTTTGTCCAAGTTTGATGATGACTTGGTGACCAGCTGATCCGCCTGTAATCACCAAACCTGTCTCTAATGGAATGTGGAATAAAGCTGCATGAAGTTAAGCTCCCATTTGCTTTATTGGCGAACTAAAACGTGAAGCTTAAGTTAAGGGAACGTACAAAAGGAAGACTGTGTTATTTTGGTCCTATAGATTTTCGTTGGAGTGCTTCCATCCCAAAGTGTTTCCCAGACTGCTGCTGCTGCTGCTCTTACTTGGCAATAGGCTGCATTTAAAAATAAAAGCCCTTGCCACGTCCTGTCTGCTTCGCCTTTGCTGGTGAAAAGTGGGGGGCTATTTTTAAGAGGTGAGAAGCGATAGCGGCCCTGGAATAGACTCTGGGACGGACAGGACGGGACAGGTCAGGTCCTGTTTCTGCTCCATAAAGCTCCCGTCCTCCCACTCATGGACGTCTTGCTCGGCAGCAAAGGCCGGTCCAGTTGCCACGCGAGTCATCGCCCAACGGTCAAGAGGCCGCGGTAAAAATACACGTGTGACTGGGTTACAAAAAGCCCCCCCCCCCCCCCCCCCCCCCCCCTCCCCTCCGGAGGTGACCCGCTTGACCGCCGGTCCTCTTCTAACACCAGTCGAGTGCAAGAAAGGTGTTCCAACACCAGGAGCAGTTTTATGACGTTTGACACGTGGTTCAATTTTAACAGTTTTTATTCTGAGTGTGGGGGGGGGGGGCAACTGGGTCAGTTTCCTTTTGTAGTCACCACAATGACAAAACAATCGTATTTTATTTCTCTGGAGCCCCACCATTAAAACAGTCACCATAGTGTCTAAATAAAGACTGCACATATTACTCTACAGCCATAACTGTGATTAAATACATGACAGAATCAAACTAACGTACTGTCAAACACAGTTGATATACAAGCACTGCCCTTCTTTTCTTTCTTTTTTTTTTTGGGATAAGCACAATAACAGGGAGTACAGGAAGTCCCTTGGACAGCAGAATGGGGAAAGTTCTCTTCCCAAAATCTCCAGCCTTCGACTCCCAGCTGTCTTTTCTCATCCCGCTTGTTATTGTTACTGCTGCTACAGACTGTTGGTACACACACACACACACACACACACACACACACACACACACACACACACACACACACACACACACACACACACACACACCGTTGCTAGGCTATAAAACACGAAAGGCCACAACCCTGAGGCATTTTACGTGATAGCTGCAGGAGCAGAGAGTACATGCTGCTGTGTGTTGTTCCGTGAGGCCCTGCCACTCTGAAAAGTTATCTCCACGAACTACAGCGCCGTGTCAAGTCGGGCTAGATAAATGTGTCGCCTCTGACGTTTCGGAAAGCCAAGCCAGAGCCGGTTGATAAAGGCTTCAGGGCGTCGTGGTGTTGAGCAGCATGCTGTAACGTTCTCGATTCATCCTGAGCCCGCCTCATTAAACAGGATCTGTTTTTAAGTAGACTTGATTATAAAAATCCAGTTTCCCTATTTTGTTTCAGCGCCTAAATTCATCCGTATCTAGTCCAACGTTACATAACTACGAATGCACCGTTTGACTCAAAACAAACCCAGATGCTAGAAGCGAATTTAAAAAGGCAGAAAACCAGGCAGGAGTTTTTTGCTCTGTGTAGCGTCATTTTAATTCAATCCCGAACCAACTCCTGTCCGATGTTAAGTCGTGACCGCGTGCTTGTTCGGGGTGAGCAGGAGGCGGGAGTGCTGAGAGGATGGACACACGGGATTACCATCAGCAAACTTTAAGATGGGCGGGAAAAGCAGTAAAAACTGCAGCTCTCTAGCATTCACTTGAGATCTGCACAAAACATACTCGCCTCTGACTGCTAATGGTCAGAGCAGAGTACTGCCCCTGGCTTCAATCCCTCTTTGTGTCGCTCTTGATTGTAGTTCATCGTTCACGAGAAACATGACTCTTTTTGAATACCTCAGTTTTGTCATTGCACTGTGAAATACAGCCAGAGCAGTTTTGGCACTCGGTATGCACCCGTCTGATATCAACGTCTTCCCTTCGCAGAGAGCACGCGGCAACGGGCCTACAGTCTAGTGGCCCAGGCGTACACCTCCATCGCGGCAGAAGATTTCGCCGCCTTCGTGGGATACTCTGTGGAAGAGGCGGTGAAGGGTAGGCTTCAGTTTACGCGACCTCCTCACCGGAAACGCTCTTGTTATTGCGTAAACATGATTCAAAAAGATGTCGCAGTAATAGAAGCAGGCGTCCGCTGATCGTATTTCTATTTGTTCTTCTTTCGTATCTTCGTCTAAAGGTGTGGTGACCCAGGGCTGGCAGGCAGACCCCGCTACCAGGATGGTGATGCCCAAAAAGCCAGGTAGGTGGCAGCGTTGCTCTTTTAATCTGTCACCCGTCGTCGGCACGCTGTTATGTCACCCACACTTTTTGCTTCTCTTCTCCTATATTTTTATCAGACACTCATAAAACTGTTGAGAGCAGAAATTTAAGAGACATTTTAATCTCGATGAAAAACGAGGGTGACGTTTTTTTTTTTTTTTTTTTTTCCCCTTTTCCGAGAATCTCTTGGAAATGTTTGATTTGCTAAATCTCCTCCCGTCTAATGTCCGAAGGGTTCCCTCATCCGGTCCCTTTCTTTTCTCACCTTATTCCATCAAGATTTAGTTGTTTTTTTCTATCGCATCATCACTCGTCCTCGAGCTCAGGCGGTCGTGGATCTACGGCGCGAGATAAACCTGCTGATTTACGCCAACGGTCGAGCCGCCGAAGCATCTGCCGCGCACATGTCCGGCTCAACGCGCTTACCTCACTCACCATTAATCCTCACATGTCTGCTCTCCCCCACACACACACACACACACACACACACACACACACACACACACACACACACACACACACCCTCGGGGCTAAATAGCGCCTGGTAATTGTAGTTTGTAGCGTGGATCTCGCACACAGGAAGTCGTTCTGGTCAAATTAGATGTAAAGTGGTGACGTCTTGTAATGGAGCCTCTCGGGCTCACGTAGGCGGTGCTGTTAAACAGCGGTGACGGCGCGGTTAGCTCGAGACCAGTGACCCGACGTCTGAGTTAGAACGCGTTGTAGATGTAAGAAGATGGATAGCACTTGGCTCAACGAGGAATCCCCTCTGACTCTCTCTCTCTCTCTCTCTCTCTCTCTCTCTCTCTCTCTCTCTCTCTCTCTCTCTCTCTCTCTCTCTCTCTCTCTCTCTCTCTCTCTCTCTCTCTCTCTCTCTCTCTCAACAGATCCTCCCCCCGTCTCACTGGTTCCAAACGAGCAGCAGTTGGCCAGACTCACCGACTACGTGGCTTTTCTCGAGAACTGATAACTTCGCCACTCATTTTTTTTTTTTTTTTTTATGTTTTTCCGCTGGCCTGATACAGGGGGAGAGTACAGGTTTGGATAGACTCTTCCTCCGGTCCCACTCCCTGATAGAGACGTACCAAAAAACACACCCATCATCTCGCATGACTGCTGCACGCTCTCCTCCAAGACCTGTTTATTTATGACTCGTCTAGCTCGCCCCTGTTAATTCACACGTCCAAACACAATGTTGTATTATATCCTTTTGTTCTTACGCTCTCTGTAACCCACCTGATGTATAGATTTGGGTCTTGGTTTTGAAGGAACCTAACCTAACAGACCCTTACAATACAATAGAAATACACAAGCTGGTATGTTTTAGCACTTGGAGGTTGCAAACTTTGTCAGGAAGTCTTCAGACCTCATATTTTGAAGTTTATGTTTTGACTGGTGAATAAATATTTTGCTGTTTCTAATTTAGTCTTTTTTTTTTTTTTTAATTATTTCTTTTCTGCTTTAGTTCTGAATCAGTTTTGGTTTTTACGGAGAGCTGACTGGGCTCAATCTAGGATGTGGAACATTAAATTACATTTGCCGTTTTGGTGCTTCCCGCTGTCGCGTGAAAAAAATAAGTTTGCCGTTTTTCCTGGCATCAACTGTTCACATACGTAAGGAAGAACATTGATACAGGGTATTAATAATACCCTGTATCAATGCTGCGGTCGTCGCCACGTTAGACCACTAGTTAACTTGACATGCAAATAATCTGATCAAAGCTGTTTTTTTGCTTTGTCCATATGTGTTCCTCAAATGGTATGAATTACACAAACCTCCTCAGTCCAACTTTCTAATCTGTTGCCTGGCTAAACCCACCAGGTTGCATCAGCGTGACACGCAGAGCAGCTTTCACCGTCTGGTGCGGAGACTTCAAATCGTCACTTCTTCAGAGTAGGCCAATTAGTACAAGTCATTATTAAATAGTACCATTTAAAATGAATGCTCCCTTCGTCTACTAAAGCTTAAATTACCACAGAGTGATGGGCGCTGTACTTTCTTTAAGCACATCTGGCTGCCGTCTGTTCATCAATGCTACGAAATGGACGTCTGCTGCTCTCTTTACTCCCAGTGCTTATTTGCTTTATCATTAATGGACCTACACTAGCTTGAAGTTGCAGCCATTTGACGTGATTTGCTGTGAAATTGTGTACATCAGAGCCATTCCTCCTGTGTTTGTGGTGGCGAGGAACTCCTTTGTTTCATGGCAGGGTTTGCTTTGTTTTTCGAATTGGCTCTTTGGTTTTCTTCCCTCGCTGGAATTGTTTAAGTCTATTTTAGTAACAACCAGGGGTTTAACTTCTTTTTGCTTTGTTGTTTGCTGTTTTTTTTTTTAATGATCATTGAACGTGGCAATTTCAGCGATGAAGTGGAGGCTTCTTACTGGTTCAGACTGACCTCGCCTATATATAGAACGGTTTGTGTATTTGCCGTGGAAACACGTGTCGACCCGTCCAACGTCCAGGCATGTGATGAACCAGCGCTAACCTCATGACAGCTCGGCGTGCCAGAGTCAGTCAGCACAAGTCTGAGCGAGAGACGCTACCTGACCCTCATCGTTCTCCTGTGTCCGTCACGACGGTACTAAATCTGCTCACGCACACACACACACACACACACACACACACACACACACACACACACACACACACACACACACACACACAGACGTTGGACCGACGACATGGTGTGAAGCTAAATGTTACATGTGATGAGATCATGACCTCAATGCGTCTTCACAGTGGTAATTAAAAGAACATATGCTGTAATCCTATTATTCCAAACATGCTGCCTTCTCTGGGTTAATGTGGCCGGTTATCTCAGTTGGTTAGAGCGTGGTGCTAATAACGCCGAGGTCGCGGGTTCGATCCCCGTACTGGCCGTAGGTGCCTTATGGTCATGCATGGACGGTATCCTCTCTCCAGTTCTCCCAAATGTTCTCCAGTCCTCGTTACTCATTAAAATGTCTCTATTGATTTCCATTATGCAATTTCAGATTTGCACAATTACAATTGTCACTAGTGATAAGATAATTGCAGATCTTCATAAATGTATTGTGGGCATTTGTTCAGAATATGGAAAAAGATATTGATATGCAAAAGTGGCTCACATTACATTACATTACAGTCATTTAGCTTTCATCCAAATCGACTTACAATAAGTGGATTCAAGAGAACTACTAGTCACCAGAAGTCAGAAGTAGAGCAAAAGTACAGAAACAAACTAATACGAACACAATAAGTGCTAATAAGTGCTAATTCAATACATCACAGCTCACGTTATGAATACTAACAATGGGATTGTAGATATCTAGAATGGGTTTTAGTCCTCAGCAAGAATCCATGCATACATCCAGAGATGTAATTGTGTATATGTGAAACTGAAAGGCCAATACACATCCATGATAAAAGTGGTGTTACTGCTCCTAGGGAGAATGCCGTTGTGGATATATAATTCATCTTTTACATATCACAACAGGCCCTTGTACTTTGTGAGGACTTAAAGATATCTTAAGTACAATCAAAGTTGTAGATACCTTGAAACATTGCGAGATTATGTTTTCTACTTTAAATCCTCTTATTGACTTACAAATACAGATAGGTGTGTGGTTCAATGACATGTCAAAATGGCTTGCCATTGTGTGTGTGTGTGTGGGGGGGGGGGAGATGTGTATTAATAGTACTGTGCTTTGGATAAAAGCATTCCTCAGCACTTTAAATACACTTTAAATGCTGTGAACTAAATGTTTTGTTCAAACCTTTATTGACACTGACAGGTTTCGACCAGTAAAGTCAAAGAACACGGGACATCTTTCAGGCGACCAATGAGCTAATTAGAAAAACCTGAGTTTAAAAGTCCTGCACTCGGATCCTAAATCGGTCTTTACGATACAGTCGTGGTGCTCTTTCAGACCATTAATACTGAGCAAGTTGATGTGTGCGGATGAGTTTTACAGGTTCATATGATACATACAATATGATACATAAAATATGTCAAGGCAGCCAGGCTTTGAAGCGAGGACACACGGCCATACCGTACGTCTAGAATAGGCTCCGAGCATTTTCACTGCTGTGGGTCCAACAAGCGCGTAACACTAGTCTCATGCGGGTTGAATGAAGAAGGTCAGTGAGGTTTTAGATGATCCTCTCTGTTTGTCCTATGCCATGCATGACCCTGTATTTCATCATGTGTGTCCCACGGAGGCAAACAGCTGTGACTTGCTTTAGTAAAGGTCAAAGGTCATGTAGCATTAACTGAGCTTCCACGCCTCTCTTGGACTAGAGGCTGAACTTTGGTTTCCATTTCCACTGGTCACTGCTGGTTTTTCACCATGAAACACCGAGACCAGAATCAGAAGTGTTAACTGTAATGAAGTACAGCAGCTGTTCCGTGAATAGTCGTTGCACTTAAAAACAGCCTTTGAGTTTCTCACACGAGTGGCCTGAACGTTTGAGTCTGTCGTTCACATGTTTTCACTTCTATTGAAGTGGCTGAGATCACTATTTTGAATACTCATCCAATTTGTGTCTGCAGACAGAAAAGCATTCAACATCATGTCTTTTGTTTGTTGTTGGTATGTTTGAGTGTAGAAAAAGAAAACGTGTGGGATCCCGACTGAGTCGGTGACCTAGCGTGTTTTCGACAGATGCCCTCAAAGAGCCTGGGGCTTTTGGTGAGGTCATTCTTTCCAGGGGTCAAAGGTGACTTCTGCCTTGCATCATATAACATGCCACTGGCGTGATGTTATACAGGACTGCAAGGGTGCTACACAAACACAGTTGCATGGAGTAAAGGGTTACCATTGAGTCAGTCAGCTAGCTGTGGGCTACATCTTGAGCCTTGTTTATTTACGCTTTCTTTCTTCTTTTTTTGTTCACATTTTGCCAAAAGCAGTTCCTGTTTGCGATGTACCTATGCTGTACAGACAACCATCACTTGATTACTGTGAGGCAACGTAAAGCTAGGGCTGGTAATCGTCTTCACAGAAGAAATCTTCTTGTTGAAATTCTCTTTACATCCAGCCAGCAGCTGAGGCGTTATGGCGGTCGCTCTACCGCACCGTTGTGACGAAAAGAGAGCTGAGCCGCAAAGCCAAAGCTCTCTATCTACCGGGCGAGCTTCGTTCCTACCCTCACCTATGGTCACGCAAACTGGGTCATGACCGAAAGAATTAGATCGCGGGTACAAGCGGCCGAAATGGGTTTCCTCAGGAGGGTGGCTGGCGTCTCCCTTAGAGATAGGGTGAGAAGTTCGGTTGTCCGTGAGGGACTCGGAGTAGAGCCACCGCTCCTTTGCGTGGAAAGGAGCCGGTTGAGGTGGTTCGGGCATCTGGTAAGGATGACACCTGGGCGCCTCCCTAGGGAGGTGTTCCAGGCACGACCGGCTGGGAGGAGACCCCGAGGGAGGCCCAGGACCAGGTGGAGGGACTATATCTCCAAACTGGTCCTGGGAGCGCCTCGGGATCCCCCAGTCAGAGCTGGCTGATTTGGCACCGGGAAAGGGAAGTTTGGGGGTCCCCTGCTGGAGCTGTTGCCCCCGCGACCCGATCCTGGATAAGCGGTTGAAGATGAAATGAGATGAGATCCAGCCAGCACTGAATACATCAAATGTGCTGACAAAAAAAGAAAAAAACCTAATAAACACTAAAATGATTGGCTGGGTTTCTTGCCTGTCTACCTGCACACACTTGCTCACCGGAGTCTTCCACAAGCTGCTACCTTGATAGTTGTGAGTACTAACAATAGCCATCCTCACATATTTTGATGACACGGCTCAGCGGTTTCTGGCGGTGTCTTTATCAGATGGAGATGATCTGTTCTGCAGTCTCGTGATAGCTGGAGGGCCTCGGATGGAGGAAGAGGTCACACAAGAGAGGAGATGAACCAGATGAACCAGCAGGGGGCAGTCTTCACTAACAGTTGGTGTGATTTGATCTGACACGCCACATACTGCTCACTATTATCAGACACTAAAGTGCATCATAGACAAGTTTACAAAGCCTTCATCCAAAGAACCAATATTTGGACAAGAGCAGATAAAAGCTAATTTTTTTTTTTTCACATTTTCCTTTTGTTTCAACTTGGAAGGGGGGGGGTTGTTGTTTACATTTTCATTAACAGCAGAAAAAGCTTTCTCACATCCACGGAGAAAATGTTTCCATGTGGGAGGATGAGTCACGAGTATGAGACCAAGAGAAGAGTCCAAGAGGATGTGGGAGACTGAGCAGAGGTCGTGATGAGAAAAAAGAGGGAGAAGAGAGGGATCAGAGAGGAGGAGGAGGAGGAGGAGGAGGAGGAGAAGAGAGATGGTGCGAGGGGCTGGTATGGGCACCAAAGCGAGAGAAGTGGTGGGAAGAAGAGTGAGCAGAAGGAGAGCGAGGGGAAGTTCAGGCACTGCAGCCAGAGTGCCAAGTGGACAAATGTCTGCTGCAACGAGACAAAGATAGAGACTGGTATTTGGATTTTAACAGGGCTACATTAAAACAATCTGTGTTGCAAATTGTGTAAACAAACTGGAAATGCATGAATCTGTGGCAGCTTTTCAACATTTAGACGGTTTGTGTCATGACAAGCCACATTCACATTCTGTATCCTTGCGGATTCATAAATCACTTATGTTTACCCTGGTCTAGCATAAAAATTGCCCCAAAAAAAATGTGCTTACATTTGTCATATATACAGACAATAAAGCCCCCGAAGACTCTCTAAAATCCCCGCAGTAGTCAGACCAACAAAGTCCTGCATCCTCGAACCACCTCATGAGAACCAACGGAAGGTGAAAATCCATTCTCACGGACTCATGCAGCTTCTCGATGCAGCTGTTTTTCCAAGCCATGTGACCTCAGCGAGAGTTCACAGATAATGGCCACCGGTCCTCACATCTCTCGTCCAGGAGATTTCCTAATCCACTATTAAAAGTCAAGATATCCAGCAGGACTTGACTTGGCTTAAACTGTCCCGCTGCCAGCCAGAACTGAATGGGTCTTTTTGTGAGTCCACCATGTGCCTTTCATTCATGTCCTGCTCCTGGGGCCGCCACCTTTAGACTTGGTGTAATTGCAGAGGAAATTAAGTGAAGAAAATTAATACAGATCACTGGCAGAGGACAAACACAACTATGTTTTCATTTTACTCAGCTTCAAAGTCCGCTCTTATTTGAAAAAGACTCCAAGTTAAATATAAATTTCCTCTTGATGCCAAAGACATTCTTCTTTTAATTTCTTTGTTAAATATGGCTGCTTTAGTGTTATATGATACTTTTTGGAAAGCATTAGGCTGAGAGAATGACATGGTTAAGAGGACACAACAGAAATGGCTCTTGCAGCATATAAATCTAAGCCAGCTGGAATATTGCTCTTCTCCAACAACTTCTTTCAGTTTTCCAGCCATGATTCCTTAAATGAAAGACATTTGTCTTCTTGTTTTGGTTTGCTTTCAGAAACATTTTATTTCTCATACGTAATGTTTGCTCTTATGCTGGGACAAAGATTAGACATTACAAAAAACTAAGGGAAAAGTCTGGCAGTAGTCCATATGTGTGTGTTATTGTCAACAAATGCCATTAAAACACTAAATCCCCATGGACCTATCCCTCTAGAAAGTATTGTAGATCTTATTCCTCTGAGCTCTGTGCCCAGCCCAATATGCCCAATATGGGAGGTCGTGACATGGTCACAAAATGCATTCTGTGTGCATTGACACAAATTGCCCATTTTCTTTCCCTGTTTTGCTCAGGACAAAAACAATGACAAAGTTATATAAGGATCCTTTTTTTCTGTTGAACAAATAAATGAAACGTGGAGAGTTGGATGGGTCCATTAAATACAGGACTTGTTTCATTTTTGTTGCCTAAAACTTTTGTTGTACAACGTAATGTCGTCCTGAGCAACACGAAATAGCACAAAACCAAAGAGATTGCATTTGGTGACTATTTTCACAAATTGCCGGGAGACTGTGTTGCTGCACCATAAAGCTCCACTTTTGCCTAAAAATGATTAAAAAATTTGCATGAACACACTCACTGTAGTATATTTTGACTCAATCCGTACATACTTTCTCTGAATGCCACAAATACTCACTAGAACACAGAATGTGTAAATAAAATCAAATACAATCAAACAAACCCTCGCTGATTGCGTGGTTATAAGGTTGGCAATGTCGGTCATTTGATCAGTTCGGTCCAGACTGAAACATCTAAAGTATTGGATGGATTGCTAGTGTGAAGTATTTAAAGTTAAAAAGCAATGTTAGTGTGTTTAATAAGCACTCCTAGTGGTGGATATAATGTTATAACATGTTTGTTTGGAAAAGTGTTAAATCATAAAAGTATAATCATTTTATGTATCAAACTATAAAATACAGTTACTGAATGTTTTGAGGGAAAGAGAGAGACCTTTGAGACGGGCTTTTAAGATCCGAAAACAACTGTATGATAATGAGATGAGTTTGGTGAGCCGACTTCAGGAATGTAAGGTGTTAACAGTGGGGGAAGGAGATGTGTTGATCAAACAGAGATGTTGATGTAGACAGCCCTAAGGAAGCGTGGGGGTCGGGTTCACGCTGTTTTATGAGGAGGAGGACAGGTCGGACCAGAGGACACTATTCAGACATTATGCGGATCACTTAGACCAATGGAGAGCATTGTCCGAGGACAGGAGGAGACAATCAGATTTCAGCCAATCACAAAGCTGATAATGGACTTTTGAAAGTAAACTACTGACTTTTGGGTATAAAAACATTGTTCTGAGAGATGTTATTCAGTTCTTGGCGATCCTCTTTACTGTAAACTGGCGTTTGTAGGCCGGTAGAGGGGGGGGGGGGTGTTTGAACTCGGTTTCGCGATTCCTTACTGTCGACAGTGTAATTCAGTTTGTAACTGTCTTTTAGCATTTGTGAATTATAAATACTTTTTCATTGTAAGCTGGATCCAGCTGATTTTTCTTAGCGTGACTTCGTTGCTCAAACAACAACGAAAGAGCGAGAGGTCCGCAGCCTCCTGTGAGCAGAGGTCTCACTCCACCACACTAGATCGAATTCATGACGTGGTGGATGGGACAAACAAACACAGGACTTTTGTTCAGGAGACCGTTAAATTCGTGAGTCAATCAAGTTAACGCCAACCATGCTTTTTTCCCCAAACCTAACGAAGTAGTTTTGTTGCCTAAATGTAACTTCCTGTGAAGACGGAAGTTCATTTTGAGAAGACACTATACATGTAAAGAGTGTATACTGACACGCCGTCCCTGACGCGTCCAGAATTGATTGCTAGGGGTATGTAGTGTGTCATAGTTTGAAGCTAAGCTGTGAGACATTATACCTACTAAACACCAGCATGTTAGCATCGTCATTGTGGGCATGAAAGTGCCGCCTTACAGAAACAATATTAATATAGAATAACACCAGCCTTATTCGACTATCAGAAGAAGCAACCTTTTTAAAAGGCCCATCATATAACACAGTATGTCTATACACGATTTAAGTCACCATCGAGCACAGTGAGCTTGTCTTCCCAAACATCTCAATGTGGTTTGCAGCGAGCCACGGACTCCCTGTCCCATGTTATTGTATTTTCTCTGAATTCTCTGGATATTTGAAGGTATGAGTCACATACCGTCACCAACCAAATGAACATGTTGCATTGTAGTCACACAGGAAGATCATCTTCTTCCCAAGGTCTTTCTACTCTATCTCCCTTCTCCTCTTTGTTGGAAAACATAGAACCGTGGAGGTTGTGCCAGCTCCTTAAGTCTGGGGTTAAAGAGGCTTTTTTTTTTGCTGTTCCTGCTCAACAGAATCCAACATGAGGTGCACAAATCCAACTTCCCCCTGCAGGAAATGAACTCCAGTGCAATTATCCTAATCTGTGTGTCAGCGTGTTTTTTTTTTTTTTTTTTACTTCTTGGCATGTTGAGAGAAAATGTTCTTTGACTGTAAAATCGGAACGGGCACCACACTGATTTTTCACATGACGTTCAGTTTGCTCATCGTAGTTAGTAGAACACCTGGGACTCTGGGAGGTTCTGAAGTCTGAGGCCAAATCCCAATGTCCCCCCTAAACCCTGAACCCTGAACCCTCAAGGACGTACCTGACGTCACCTGGTGAGTGGTTGAGTAAGGGCAAGGGCTCCAAATGGTGTAAATATGAATGGGACAGCACTTTGCTGCAACATATCACGTTCCCATGAAAACGACAAAAAAATAAGATGTATAATTGTGTGTATTTATTTTATACTTTGTACTCTCTGATTTGAACGTCTTCAGGCTCTTTCCTCACAAGATGAGGTCATTTCATAGCATCTATTTAGATGTTTTTGTCAAAACATCTTCGATGACAAAATCAAATATTTGATGAATAAATAAATAAATATCCTCTGATTTCAAGTTATTTTTTGTTCCATCTTTAACCCTTAATGTTTCTGAGTAAATATAATAAGACAGGCTGAACACATGTGAGCCGTCCTCTTTGTTTACCTTCTTTTTTAACGTCTCCATGCGTCCACTGGTTACCCCGTGTTCAACGTCACGTTGCTATGACTTGTGGGTAATTCCCTTAGGCTAAGTCAGCATACCATGCTGACTTACGGAAAGGGTTCATAAAGGGCTCAAAATGTCTGCCAGAGAGCCTCAAACACTCGATGATCTGACAGTGGGACAGAACTAAACCCTCACGGACTTCGCGGGAGCGCGCCTCAAAGTCCGTGAGTCCCTAAAGGGGGCACATTGGGATTTGGCCTGAGAGTACAACCCTGATGATGTCATCGCTGCCTTGGTTTTCGAGACTACCAAATTATTTTCAAAGCGAAGCCAATACGGAAGGGTCAACAATCTGCATTATGAGCTTTGGTTAATAGAACCTGGATGAATACGGCAGGGATCATGTGGATCACTCAGGCATAGACATCTTAGAATTATATGCCTAAATTCCCATGTCTGAGTCTAAGAGGAACAGCTGCACAAGATCCGTGCGTGCAAAATAATGTTGTGAAACTCTACAGCTTAGAGAATGTGCTTTAGTGACAGTTTGTTTGAATTACATCTACAAACATTCTGCTGTAACAGATTTTAGGAATATGTGACGGGATGAAAAAGATAAAGTGATGAGCCGGTATGTGTGTAGACTGTCACTTTACACAGCTAAAGAGATTGGTTAATTTCCCCACGACGAGGTCCCACTCTTCAGAAGAACGAAAAGCTAAACGCTGCAGTTAAGAGAGGAGACAACAAAATAGATTTTTTTTAAGTCATTTTCATTTTTTTTCCTTTTAATTAAGTTGTGGTTAGTATTGGTTTCATTGGTAAGCATGTCTATGCTGTATGTACGATCCATCACAGGCTAATTACAGTACAAGTCTTTGAAAAATGCATTGCTTAATTGGTTAATCTGATTTAAAATAAACTTCTTCCCCCACATTAAATTGAACTGAGTTTGCAGGAGGATGGGCCAAGAGTGCAGTGTCTCTATTACTTATATGAACCTCAGCACAGGGTGGCTGTCACCAATTCCCCTTCTTATTAGTTTGTCTTCATCCTGTCTGCTTGTTTAATTAACTCTCCTGTCATTTCAGATCCTGCCATTCACACCCGATCACCTCTCATTCCCCTCAGCTGGTCCTCCACACCCCATCTCACCTGCAGCCCGTTCCCTCGTTAGCCCTTCACTATTTAGGTCCCCCTCACTTGCACTTGTTCCCTTCCAGATTGTCTTGTGCGCTGTTGCCGAGCTCTCCAGCGTACTTTAGATATTGTTCCTGATCTGTCTGTTCTGACCCTGTCTGCCTGTTATTCGACCTTGGCGTTTTGCCTGCCCCAAAGGCAGAGATACCCCATATGGTTGTGTTATCATTTAGCTAGGTACACAATCATATGTCACATATATGGTTTGGTTAGTGAGTAAGACGCATAAGCTAAGTCACAGTAGAAATGTACTAGCACAGGGGAAATTCTCCATCACACAGGTCTGACATCACTTGAGGATATTGATCAGACTTTGCAGGGCTCAGCCACAAAGGCTTTATACAACTTTGTGTTCACATGTGCAGTAGTACACCTATAACCCGAGTGAGGAATGTTAATTCAATGGTGTTCCTCTTTAAACTTCTGCCACTTTTTGTCCTGGCTACTCGGTAAAGTCAGCTACAGACAGAAAGGAGAAACTCTCACTGGCGATGAATACCGGGTACACCAAGCATGAACTAAATAAACACTAAACACACAAAACATAGGTAAGCCTCCTGTTTAATTTGCTTTAGGAAATTAAATGTAGACAAAAATCTGGACTGCAGGCGGATGGTGTTATAAAACAAGTCAATAAGAACTTCCAGAAGATCTGTGGACATGTGACTTTGCACCGGTTGGCAATTCTGGCATTAATATTGTGAACACAGACGGATCTGCTCAAAAGAAAGCTGTTCATGTTCTCTGTTTAGTCTGTGCCAAACGTGATTGTTTCAATTTGTGAATAATACAACACGGGGCAAGTGAGCAACTTGTCATTGTAAATTAAAGCCAATGGCTGAGGCACAAGCACCATAGCTGCACTGTAACTTTAAATGAAATCGTGATTAGCTGGCCTTATATTGCTAATATATGACAATGTCACTGACGGCAATGATGTGATTGTTATCAGCATTCCCTCCTGTTTTCTTTGTCATGAATGAATCTTGCGATCGAATTCTAATCTAATTAACTTGTCTGAGAACACTTCACTCCTCTGACTCAGGATGGAAAGAATGTTTCCCCGTCAGACTAGAACTAAGGAGCGGGTAGTTTTACTCTCTCATTTGACTGCCACAGCATGCGATGGAAAACGGGAAAGTAGTGACATGACTGTTTTTGAATAGGTTTTCAATTTTGATTGTTTTTAAAAAAAATGATTGACCAAATTAGGGTGTCAAAATCCACGATGTTCATTTGTATTCATAAGTATTTGATTGCTTAACTTCTCATTCTAAAAGCATTAATATGCATACGCAGTTATGACAGGTGTGTCCACAGGCTTTGTTTAACAGGAGAGACTGCAAGATAAAGTCATTTGTATTCACATTTTTGATTGGATTTTTAAATAATTGAATGATAGAAGTTAGAACAAATTAAATTCTCCACAATATTTATTATTATATTTTTAAAATGTGACATAATGTGGGAGATGCGTTGGACTTTCTGGTAACCCTTGTTCAGAAACTATAAGGATGGTAATAATGTTGACACAAATACATTTGAATTATCCTTAAAAAACCCTTCAGACATGCAAAAAAAGAAAAAGAAGCTTTCAAGTATCTACACGGATGTATGAGGTCGCCTTCACAATGCTAACACTGGATCACACAAACATACTCTACCCTAATAAGCGGTAAAAGACTAAATTGGCAAACACTGCTGAGTCTGCTCATAAACAGCATAATGTAGTGTTTCGTTGCAATAGTCACACTAGCTCACACACAGTATGGAGGATGTAGGAGGGAAAACATCTGTCGGCCTCGAGAGAATCTGAAGAATGCGGTCAGAAAAGACTCCTCTCATCCGCATGCGTTTTTAATCTCTCCCTCTCCTCTCAAGATCCAGCTGAATTCTTCCTGTGGTGCTGCTGTTACCTTAACTGGAGGTCAAGGGCCTCAAGGAGTCACACAGTCGCAGTGAATAAGCTGGAATCTGTTGTCTGTGCTGAGTGGTTTTCAGACCTGTAAGTGAGCAGTTTTGGAATAGTCAGATTTTGTTGTTAACCAGCCAGTTGTGTGTTTATGGTTTTAATATACATGTATGTGTTTGCTTTAAAACCGCTCACTGAGAACAGAGCTGCGCACAGACAATGCGACATGTAATCAGTGAGTTCTGCCGTGTTTAATGTTGGAAACCTCGATGGAAACTTAACTACACGCGGATCATTTAACCAAACTAATATAACATGAATGTAGAACTCATTTGTGGAAAGAGAACGGTACTTCATAAAAGTTGAATTAATGTCTAAAATTGTTTCACGGAGCACAAACACAACGCAGTTTGCAATAGTGCGCACCATAAACCAACATAAATATCTACAATCAGTAACCACTATAACAAACACTTTCATAATCAGTAAAACACATTGTTTCAAAATTCTCCCATTTTCCTTTTAGCTGAGAACGAACGGCGGAGCTATTTATCAGAGCGTCCCCAAACGGATGTCACTACCATATGAAAGTTCTGTTCAGCTCCCAGCCCGTCCTTGCTTCATTAACAAGCTAATGGGCCTATAGGGTGTCGTGTTGTATCTGATGAGCAGCACTACTTTGTATTCTACAGTTTGAGTTACTACTGCTGCTGCTTGAAGAGTCCATCACAGCTATGAGTCGATGTTTGGGTGGCGCGCAAACCTAATATTTTCTATTTTAATATTTGGTGTCAAGCTTGCTGGGGTGAAAGTTTTGAACATGAAAAATCTTCAATGGGTCGTCCTTATTTTCCTTTCATTCCTCCCTGGTGTGTAAAGGCTTGTTGTATTTGCTAAGTGAACGTAAAGCTTAAAGTTCCATTTATTTTCCTATTCTTTGAAAGGAAACAGGCACATACTTAAATCTTATGACATTACCTATAATCCTATACTTATACAGTGCGTCTGCTCTGGTTCACAAGATCATTTTAAAATGTCAACTGACGGATATGCACTTCTTTGGTTTATGGTTGCTTTTGTGATCCATGAGAACCATGCAGATCATGTTGTCCCTGCTTTCACCACAAAATCAGAACATTTTTGAGGAGAAAAAGACTTCAGTAACTTCTGTTCTCTCAGATCTGTTCGCCCTTTTGTGTTGCGCCGTTTAACTTGGCAACATTCACCGGTCCGGGGAAATTTGCAGACTGTATGCTCAGCATCCAGCCTGACCATGAATGGGCAATAGATGACCAGCATATGTGGGATGCCACTGCAAAGAGAGTCAAGGGAGACAATGGGAGAGAGGAAGAGATGCTGGTGGTTTGTGCTGTGCTGCAGATAGTGGGAGCGCCTTTTACAGCTCTGCTGCTCAATGTGAAAGTCATTACAGGCCCCGGACTTTTATGGCTGTTGTGGAAAGATGCAGAGCCAGCAGTGTGAGTCATCCATGGGACGGCTGCATGTGTGCTGCTACAGCAGTAAAAACCTCCTCTTGTTCTTTTGGCCACATGGAGCATAAAACCACCAGGGATATAACAGAGCTCCCACGCTCGGTGTTTAACCTTGCCAATTCATCATTTGGAAAGTAGTCGACCAAACCGCGGCTACATGATCTTTCCCCGGGAGGGTGACTTTGGCTTCAAGGCCCCATTAAATTATCTTTTCCTTTTGGGTTTCCTATCATCAAAACACAGTGGAGATCACACTTATTATTTCACTCATCTTCAAAAAAAAAAAAAGTAATGCACAAGAAACCATTGCATTTTGGTTTTTCTCCAAATTGTTTTTCAAGGATTTCTTTGAACAGTTTAAGTCTGTGGCACAACTTTCCTTCGGCAACGTTTATACTGGCACACACTCCCATGGCCCGTTATGAATCATCGGTTTGCGGAAATGCTCACACAACCACTGGTTTGGTAAAGGCACCGTATGGAGAAACCAAAGGAGCCTGTTCAGAGAACTGGAAGCGATGAGAGCCCCGGTTTTATCTGTTAGGCTCCTGATAACACAATGCTGTGACAATAAGAGGATGCTGCACATGAATACATGAGGCTGATTTTGTTCCTGTCTGTGAGTTAGATAGAAAGAAGCAAAATGGCAGGGGAAGGTATGGTAAAATATAGATGTCATGTTCAACAAAATGTGTGCATATCATCAGTCTTCGTTTACAATCAGGGCATTTTTCTTTATCTATCAAATACCCAAATCAAAATATCTACTGGGAAATCTACAGTGAAAACTCTTTCACGTCTAGAAATGTATATAATCACTAGACTATACCCCCATTGGTTTATTATGTGAGACCATGCATACTAATCTAACGGTCCAGATGATCCTGAACTGCCCAGACAATGGATCCAATACATTCCTGCCACCTTAGAATGTCTTACATGTTGAGAAAAAGAGAAAATCACCCAGAGAGGAATGCTGCCTTTTTAAAACAATATAATAAAGTCTCAAACAGAGGGAGAAAGCACTGAAGGGGCAGCATCAATGAGTTGGGATAGAAAAGAGAGGAGAGAGGAGAGAAGGACTGCCCTTATTTCACATGTTCTTTATGACCCATTCATCACCTTATGGAAACCAAAATATGGCTTTGCTCTGTGTGACGGTGTTGAGGTTATTTCTTTTAATTCATGTGCTGCTGGGTGGGTGCATGTTGGAAGAGAGAGAGGGTGGTTTGGCATGTGCTGAATGCCTCGGCAGTGTACCACAGTGAGCTGCCGTTAGTCACTCTCTGCTCATTGTGGAAATTCTGACACTGAACTGCCAGTTGCTGGGGCCCTCCGTTTTTGTTTTTTTGTTAAAACATGGAAGACCGGCAGAATCATTTTTTTTTTTTTTTTTTTTTTTAATGCTTTTAAATCCTAGCCCCTAGCATGTTAGCGCATGTGAGTGTCCCGCTGGCTAGCTAATGGCTGCCTCTCTGCCCTGCGCCCATACTGCGGTTAACGGCAATGGCGCGGCCCCGACCCCGACCGACGGGGTCGTTGTGGAAACAACACTCAGCCTTCGGTATATGACATTACTAGATAGATGTTAATACTGGTGCTTTAATGGGTCAGCAGCATTCTACTGTAGTGGCTCAAGGTGGAGCTACTTTGAACTACTTTATAGTCAACGTGTTATACCTCTCAACAGTGCATTACGTGCTGTTGACAGTCAATTAGGATCCTTTGTCGTGGTGGACACATACATTCCCAGGTTCAGTAGAAATATGTTTTAATCAAAACGAACATGTAATCTAAAATTTCCCTCTTTGCTTTTTTGTGAAAATAATAGATCGTATTACTACTTTTGGGCCGGAAACATTCATTTAAATGAAACCATCTGAGAGTTTTGGAGGGAAATGTCTATTTGGTGGAACTGCGAACAACATCTGACACTGCTTTTTTTTTTTTTTTTGTAAGGAGCTTTGGAATGTATTTCCTAATTGTCTTTTTTTTTTTTTTTTAATGTAAAATCTTGATTTAAAAAGAATCAAGTCACTTTATTTGTCAGATAAATGTAGTGGAGTAAAGAGAACAATATTTGAAATGTAGTGGAGTAGAACCATAAAGTATCAAAATGGAAGTGATCAAGTAAAGTATCTAAAATTGTACCATATGTGTACCGTACCGCATAAATCTGTTAGAATCTTTAACACATCTGTCATAAAGTACAACTTCCCACCCACAGAGAAAGAGACAACATGTGGAGTCTCACCACTAATTGTGAGCAGTTGCTGTCAGCTTGGGTTTTAGCTTTGAATAAGTGTTTCTCGAGTGATATGTTATAATCATGCTTACACGATTTTAATCTTTGCGATGTGGTACATGGAAACAGTCCCACATTAACTAAAGGCTCGCGCGGCAAATTATGCAAAGCCAAAAATGCCCGAATCAGAGCGTGAGGTTCTTCGGCGACCACAACGACTAATCCATAGTGATTGGAGATCTGTGTCTGGTGGTCAACAAAGATATTTCATCCACTTGTCACAGTTGATAATACAGACATTGCATGGCCATAAATATGTGGACCCCTGACCATCTCCTCTTAAGACCGTGGACGTTATAATGCTGCTATGACAGCCTCCACTCTTCTGGTTTTGGAACCGGACCAGCGAGGTAAAACACTGATGTTGGCTTCAAGAGAAAAATGGCTTCAAATGCAAAAGAAAATGTGTATAGCTTAGAGTCATCACAACATTATTTAAGCAAAAAGGTTTTGAACTCCTCTTTCCAAATGTCAGACTGTTGCATGTTTGGAAAAAGTGGTGGGCCGTGGTGTGATATGAAGTGATGAGAGAATACTGAGGTGAAGTGGTGAGTACGAGAGGAAATCAGGGGACTTTATTCAAACAATGAGCTATTTGACATCTGGACGCTTTGCTGGGGTTCACGAGAGGACACATCCCCAGGCTTTTTATATTCACTGACCACATATTTAATCATCTCCTCTCCAGACAATGACAAAGCCTGCAGTTCTCACTCCTTTACTTTGTTTGCTTGTAAATTATGTAGTTCTCTCAAAGGACGTCCTTCCATATACGGTGTTACATGGTCATTTTTTTTTCAGTGTATTGTCTTCAGCCTGTAAAACTGGTGAGGGTTTATGTTTAAAAATGTTAAGCTTGTCAGAATCACAAAGACCTCAACATGTCTCATATTATCACATTTTTTTTCCAGAGCCATACTCGGGATTGTAGGAGTACTAAGGTCATGTGAAAGTATAGGTTGAATGTCTGCATACTGTCAGCTCTGCATTTATTATGGACAAAAGATTTTGGTCATGGTCCCTTCAACAGGAATCCTCACAAACACTGAAGTCCAAATTTCCCAGTCGCAACCTCCCCTCCCTGATGGTTTGTGTTACTCGTGCCAGTTAGACTGCAGAATCATTTCTGTTTGATCATTTTTGAGTTGAAATATTGTAATGTTTCGTTGCATTGACTTTGTATTTAATTGCGATGTGCAAAGAGTTTGCTTTGTGTTTGGTGTGAACAAACAAAAATGTTTGACTGGAAACTTACTTTATATTTATTTCAACTGTTAAGCCATGATAGTGTAAATACCTCTTTTTTTTTTATCCTCCACACTGCAAGGAACCTAATTCTGGTGGAGAAACACCAAATGATATACCCGAAGGTATTTCCATTCCTTTCCTTTTTTGAAAGATATTGATGCAAAAACCCACTTGATGCAATTTTTCTGTAATCTCAGAACAAGACTCCTCTCTTGGTTGTTAACATCTTCAAATTCTTAACCGATCATGCCAAACGTGTGCTTCGCCCCTTTAACTTATTGGTCATCTGTGAATGGTCCGGCCTGAATTCTATTTGAATCTCTAAGTGTCTATTGCACAACAGCTCTTTACTATCTAATAAGTGAGATCCAGTTTAAAGCTGGAACTTGGACTTTCTCAGTCATTTGGCAGCAGCATTAATAAACGTAGAGATGTTTCACTTTACAAGTTAGATGTTTCACTCTGCAGCTAGACCGTTTGGTGAGGCAGGAGGTACAGGTGCTGCCTGGCCCTGGAGGACCCACATTCCTGGGCCACAAAGTTCAGAGGATCCAGCCAGCATGTATGACGGAGCCAAGACCTTCTTCTGGGAGCACAGTGTCACCAAATCACAGGTGGCAGCAATAAACACTTGGAGTAACAAACGGGGTCGAAATGGAACAATATGAAACATTCTAAATCATGACGATGCGTTGATTTCCACTGCAGACATTTTGACATAATACATGAAGGATGGTTGACTTCCACTTAGCTCCTCCAGTTTCAGGGTCCTGGTATTGTGCATGCTGACTGACTGTCGCAATGTCATGGTATACAGGGACACTTGAAGAACAGAGCCATCATTAATGTCAATGGTAACACGTCACCTTTTCCTACGATCACAAATCAAAATGTCTTCTGTGGAAAAAAAACATTTCATGTAATAAAGATAAATGGAATCGCAGTCAGCGGCTTGTGAAGTGTCTCTTTTTATCACATGGAAAATATCGGCTTGGAATACTCGGCTTACAGGGAAATGTGACTTTATCAGATAGCCTCGTTAATCAGGAAATGGTTTGTGAATAAACCCTCAGAGGAGTATGAAAAGAATGACCCATGAGGATCACCACTCAGAATATGCTCTTATCTTTTGAGTAAAGATCTTTCTTGGCACCTATTTCTTTCTGATACCTTATTTTTGGGGAATATGTCCACACAAGGGATAAACATATTACTATATACTTAACATAATGTGATAGATAGTAGCTGAGGTTTCAAATGTTGGTGAAACTTTTTAAGAGTCGTTTTAGGATGTAGGACTTTCTTTTGAAATCAAATTCCTATTCCAAAACCCCATCTTATTTTCTCCATATTGAATCACATTATTAGCCCCAACTCTATCATTCTGTGTCGCTTAGCTTTCAAAAGCACTCTTCAACAATTTTTTTTTATGAGGCTTGTTTGATGTTGTGAGTTTAGCTAAATCTGTAATTTACAGTATTAAAGTTACTACAAAGAACTTTCATTTTGTGTTGATTTTGGCGTCCCCTCTGGACAAAAGTGGTAGTTCTTCTATGAGCACCACCGCTTTGTGTGTTAAAGATCTACAGCAGCCTATCTGCCGTGAGAAACCCTTTTAATTTGCCTCCCTTCCCTCCAGCGGGCCCAGCAATGCGGCCTGGGCTTCCAACAGCGCGGTGTTGGCTCCCAGCGGAGCAGTGAGGGCTGAGGGCGAGGGCCTCTGCTCCTGGCCAGTGGAGGAACCGCTGCTGCCGGTGCTCTGACTGCAGGTCGACGGCAGCGGCGAAGCGGGATCTGGGTCTGTCCGTGGTGGGCTGGTCGCTGCTGGAGGCCGCACTGGAGTCTGAGCTAAAAGGGTTTCTGGTGAAATCGTTTCGTCCGAATTGAACCTGACAACAGGCATTAAGAATAACTATTTTGAAATAGCTAATCTTCTCGCTGACGGTCTCATTTGCTTATGTAAGTTATATAGAGGCATCAGTATTAAACTTAGATTGTTTCATAAAGGCTTACATATTAATTAGGAGATTCATCTACAAAAATAAGTTTGGTAACAAATTCAACTTTCAATATTTAACTAATTTAACAGACACTTGCATATATGTGAGCATTAATGTCAGCTGCTCCTCTTTTCAAGATTATCTTGATCTAATCTTAAATCAACTGGAGAACTTGATTTAAGACACACACACACACACACACACACACACACACACACACACACACACACACACACACACACACACACACACACACACACACACACACACATACACACACCTTTTAAAGGATGTCAAATATTGTTTGTACTCTGTAACTGTTTCTTGTGTTTAGGTCTTCATTCAAAACAAGAAAGAAAAGAATGAGTTGCTCATGTATATTAGAAAGTCTAAATTGTGTTTATTTACCCCTACACCCAGATGAAACACACATTTCAGTAAAACCAAATGAAATAAAAAAATGTAAAAGCCTGACAAGTACATTCCATTTCTCAACAGCTGGAACGTTGAATGTTTGAGTCAGTGGATCCAGAAGTGCACTTAACATTACATTAATGTTTGGTCATTGTCATTCTAAAACCATAAACCACCATACAAGACTTGTGTAAACATTGCTGTGGATTCTGTGACTGTAAAATAGTGAAGTAATGATTCCACAGGGATCAAGTGTGTTTTTAAAACAATATAAATCAATAAAGTCAATGTTGCTATGTGAATGTTGAATGTAAAATACACAATATAAAAGAAAGATGACTGCATTGAATAATGCCAGTCCTGCTTGTACTGATGTATTTGCTTATCTCTATCCAAGATATTCATATATGTTTCTTACTTAATTATAAAACTGCCGTTGTTCCAGAAAGTGTGACGTTACAAAATTGTATGCACTTAACAACTGCATTGGTAAAACAAACATACTATGTAGCACCAGAAGGTTAAAACTAATCATGCAGCAAATCGTGTTGCCTTCCTTCTTGTTGTAAAAAAGGACTACTTCAAGAATTTCGGGGATAAAGTCCATTTTTTTTGTGGAATCCAGTGCAGCCACCATTGCTTTGGTATTACATCCTTACAGTATGGCCATTTTGGATGATTCTCCTCAGAATCCCCTAAACAGAGGGGCTAGCCAGCCGCCGGCCATGTTTTGTCCTATGTTCTTATTGCAGCGATGACTCCTTGGCTGAGGGGTGCTGGTGATGAATGGAAAAGAAAAACACGGTTAGAGATTTAACAAAGAGACTTCTTTACACGTTAACATTATATCTCTAACACATTTTCACTTTTGAATGAATCAAACTATCTTTTTGACGGATAGTGTACACACTAAATTATAATTGATAATTGAAGTGACATACAATCTGCAGATATTTTCAGGAAGCACACTGTATTCACAGAATAAAGAAATAATTGAACACCTTACGTCGCAATTATGACTTTTGGTTTCTGCTTAATATCTGGTGAGGGGTGAATCTTGATATTTGTGTTCAAACTAAAATTGCACATAATAATAATAATAATAATAATAATAATAATAATAATAATAATAATAATAACGTTAGCCTAGAAGAACTACCTGTGACTTTGATGTTCTGTAACGTTATCAATAAATAACTGCTAAGGCACTGCTAAAGTAGCTGTCTAATGTTAGCGTAGCATAGCTGTCCTGTTAGCTTGAGTTAGAAGCTGATTCGATTTGCTTTAATAAATCCTTTTATACCCGAGGCCTATTTGCAGGCCTCAGCTAGAATAAAGATAAGAAATACCTAATTAAGTTTATAATTAAATAAAAATAAAATAAAAATAAAAATAAAAAAATATATATATATTTTTGAGATGAGAAAAATGATGGAACTATCAGAATACATGTTACAGGTTCACATAAGATAAGGATGGAACACAGCACAACTTGGAAAACTCAAAAGCTCGCCCTGGAAAAACAGCACTTTTAGGATATTGTTTTTTGGAAAGTATGGAAATCCAAGACTTTAAATATGCTGAGCTCTTAGAACAACTGATATAGGCTCTATATACACAGCTATACATAGATACAGTGAAACATTTATAAAATATAGAGCATATAAAATTAGAAAACTGATCAAATATTCCAATATTTGAATAAAAAAGTATTTTTTAAATTCAAAAACACTCTATATCACTTATATGTATCACTCCTGATGTTCAATGAATCAAAAGACAGAAGATTGGACCTTTTTTGAGTGTTTTAAGCTCTTTCTAAGCCCTTTTTAGTTGTTTAGTTTAAGGTCAAATACTGCTTCAGATTCAGCCATTCTCTCTGTTCAGGGCTGTATCTCAGCCCCCCCTTCTCCGATTTTCACCATTGAGACATCCTTCGAACCGTAGGAGCCAATAGAATTGCCTGGAATTGAAAGCTAGATGATTGACAGCACTATTAGCCAATAAAGCTCAAAAACGTCCAGCTCTGAAATCTGATTTGCTGAGCTTCCAACCCTCTCAAGAATCCGAGGAGTGTCGGAGAGACACGAATCGAACGGATTCACACGGAGCACCAGCAGCTGGACAAACATGAAGTGGAAGTACGGAGATATTCAATTTTTTCGCTGAGATTCGACCAAAAGTAAGTACAATATTCGATGAAAGCTGTGTGACTTTTTGTGTTCGAAGCTGAATATCTCTGCGATGGTTTACCGGGGAGAGAAATGGAAACTATGTCCGTAATCTCCGTCAGGCGGACGTGCTTTTTCATGCTGCATGTTCGTAGGTAGCACGTTGCTAACGGAGTGTAGCAGCTGTTTTCTCCGGTCTGTCCCAGTCATATCGAGTATGATTTATGATATTTTGTTATTTGTTTGCTTGGCTGATGGGAGATGTGTTTGTCTCATGTAGAAGTGACCTAGTTCATGTTGTTCCCAGGACGCTGAGGTTTCTGCAGAACTATAACATCACTATATTCGTTCTTCGTGGGTTCTCTGCCAGTTACTTTTAACACAAAACTCTCTAAGTTTTGATGTACTCTGCGTCCAAATGGGGGACCTACGGGTGTATAAGATAGCTTAAACAAAGATACTTGATTGACACATTTGATTTAAAAAACGATTGATAGTATATTTAGGCTGAAGACCAACGTTAACTAAATGTTCTTTGTTATTTAATAGAGCCTTGAGTTTGGCTTTGAATGTTTGCATGTAACCTTAATCTTAGCAGGAAGTCTTTTTGGTTATATTTTGACTGGTTTTACTGTTTTCTTTCGTCCACAAGGTGGCATCAGAATAAACATTATCACCATACCCTGGCCAAGTAAGGCCCACTAAAACTAATGGCATACAAGCCTATTTATAAATTACCTGTTATTTACTTATGTTTTGATCTACAATCTTAATCTGAAAAGTGACTAAAGCTGTCAAATGAATGTAATGAATGTAATGAATAATGTTTAGTAGCAGGAAACTAAAATAATCAAGTCAAGTAAAAGTACCTCAACTTTGAGTAACTGTATTCAGTTATTTCCCACCAGTGTGAACCCACAAACCGACTAATGGGAGACTCTGTGACACAACTTAATCTTCCAGATGGAATGTGTAGAACTATTTAACTCGGCAGAAACTGAGATACTACGTCTTTTGAGAATAACTGATCAGTGATACTGAGAGGTTACTATAATCCAAACATGTACCTGGTTTTCCGCAAGCCTTAACACACTGCTGATGCGTGTCAAAGCGGTTCTGGTTCCCAGCGCAGCCTCCATACCAGAAGCGCGTGCAGCTCTTGCTGGCGGCATCGAAGTGCCACTTGAGGACAAATTTGGCACAAGTACCTTCCTCTTTGGGAAGCTGGCAAATGTCCACGGCTGTAGATTCCGCTGTAGATTCCGCTGTGAGAGAAGTGACGAATAACAATCAATGAAAGTATGAGAACACATGCAACTGCTTTAACTAATTGTTCACTGATTTCGACTTTAAAGGAATACTTCACACGCAAAATCATCGTTTTTATAGAAATCGCTCACTGTGTGTTACTTTTTAATTCTTGAAGAAACCTGTTTCTAAGTATAATCTTAGTCTCATTTATGGTTGTATCCTCACTATTTCCCATACATACATCTATACACATGCATTTTCACCAAAACCATACTATTTTTAAAACACTTCCCCTGCGTAGGCGCGAGTCCGGATGAGTAAGGTTGTTTTTTTGCTGTTGTTAAAGCTGGACTATTTACTATTACTATTATTATATATTATTACTACTATTTATTTATTACTATTTCAATTCCTTAAGGATTTATTCTTTTCCCCATAAAGTTTTCTTTATGGACTTCAGGTAACACAGGCTGAGTAAGGTCAAATGATCATGTTATGAGTGAAGTATTCCTTTAAATATAATATGTGGTGCATTCAGCGGTAAATATATTACTACCATTACACGTAATAACTTGTAATGAAGAGATGATGGCAGCATTTTGCCAGTGACCTGTTTGTGTTGCGGAATGGAAATCAATATAATGTTTGTAAATGTTTCTCAAGATGGAACAAAAGCACTTCCAACAAAGCTGACTTTTGTTCTTCCATAATCACAGACAGTGTATTTGGTTTGGAATCAATTTTGTATTACTGTCATTATCTTGTGCCAATTAACTCCAACGCTTAAGCAGTACCAAGAACTTGAAACGGCTCTGAATGAGGACTGCTGCCAAAAAAAACCATTGAAGAAGGCTTTCCATTTATTTTCTCTGGCTCGCTCCTGTGACAAAAGCATAACCTTCTCAGTTTTTAAGGCTTGGCTTTGCACTTGATCCATCAATCATTTAGACCCTCTGATGGTCAGTGGAGGAGGTTTGGTGGGTTTCCAGTTGCATACAAAGGATTTATTGTTTAGTGAATTGAACATAGTTTGTGGAAATTGAATTCTGTAACAGTGATATAATATGCATAACTGACGACTTGATGTCCTGATATACTCAACATTAGGGGTGGTCTGAAAAGGTTTGATTCAGATCATGTTTTGGGTGTGTGGATTTGCTTGTTTAAACTAGACCTGGAAGGAAGCGCTTTTCCTTTCCCATTGGATTGGATTTGCATGGAATGCACGGTCTCCCACATCAAAGTCAGTTATGTCTTCAAAAGGAACAGTTATAGAATACTCTTGGCGGACAGAAACCTAGTCATGTTATTCAGTGATCTCACCAGGAGTCGGGAGGATCTCCACCTGTTCAACCTGCTGCACGATTGGCTGAGGCTCTGGCACTGGAAACATAAAAGCATAAATGTGGTTTAAGCTTTAAGAAAAGCTGTAAAACTATCAAGAGGACTGCAATGTGGATTTAAGTGACCAAAGATTACTCAGACGTAATCCTCATCTGTTACGAATTATGCACATCGGTAGTTTGCTTATCTTTTCCTACTTTAATTTCCCAGCAGACTTATACTTCTGTATTTTCTATCTCAAGTATTTTCCCAATACTTGATGTGATAAGTGAAGGTTTTTACAAAAGTAAGGAGTAAAATTCCATAATCTTTTATGAATTGCGTTTATCTAATTGATTGTTTACTAAGCCTTTCTCCCTTAATCATTTAACGTTGAAAATGTGCAGTCATTTTTCAAACAATGGGTTTTTGAATTTTACAGTTTATTCTTTCCTCCTTTGTTTTTCTTTTAGCGAACAGTCTTTGTAGGTTTTGAATCTGGACTTTAAATTTCATAATATGCTACGTTATATCACGCCATCACACCGGGTGGCGGCACATTCCCCTCAGAGGGCCTGGCACTGATGACCACTTACCTGACCTCGTGCAGTTTTTCAAGCAGAGGGCCTCAGTGTCGAACCTATTGTCATTGCCTCCACAACCTCCATACCAGAACTGGGTACAGATCTCGTTCTTTCTGTCAAAGAACCACTTAGCCTGATAGTCTTTGCACGGCATTCCAGGGTCATAGTCAAGTGAGCATGGGTCTGCAAATTCATTGACTAGAACATGCAAAAAGAAAAAGAACAACAACAGCAGTGATGGACGACAGACACAGAGAGAGAAGATGAGTTTGTGTTAAGATTAAATGAACAACTATATGAGGCATACAGCTGCTACTGTGCGCTGTGAAAGAAGATGCTGCTAATGGATACATTCACATCTGCAGCTTAGGGGTGTTTAAACAGGTCTAACGGAGTCAAACGAGTCTTAGAGCTGAAATAGTTCATTCTCATAATGCAAAGGGAACAGCATTCAAAATGGCACGACATTCTTCAGAGGGATCAGGCTACTGGCATTATTAGGAGTTTGGATGTTCAGAAATTAGGCAGTCAGTAGAAAGAAAGAGGTTGGAGTGTAGGTTTTCATTGGTGAATTAGAAAGTTAGTTATAACCACAGCTACTGTTATGTTAGTTAATTTTAGTCATAAGAGCTACATGGCTGTGTTGTCCATGCATGTGACCAATCCAAGAAATCGACCCAGAAATATGTCATCACAGCTATTTATGATAATAAAAATCTGAAAAAGTCTGTTAATTCCTTTCTGGGACAATATTGTGTGAACTGCAGGGTGCAAATGAAAGCAGCTCACACTGGGTTATCAAAGTAGAGAGACTCCCTGACAACTTTTTAAAAATGCAGACAGCATTACCGCCCTTATAATCATACATTAATGATACTCTGGAAGGTGATGAAGCCGGCCTCCTCAAAGACGGGCCTGTATATGTTCTCATATCCCAGTTATGCCTCAAGTGTTCTGTCTTCTAAGAAACAACAGCTGTAAGGCTTCACTCCAAAAACATATACACACTCTGTAAATCTTCTTCATTGCTTCTATTTTCCCCACTAACAAGAGGCATTTTTCTCCAAAGTGACACGGAGAGTACAACCTCGACCCTTTTGTTGGTTCCAACGCTTTAGGAAAAAGATTAAATCAAACGAAGGCTCTGTGAATTTGAGCAGTAGATTCCGTACGTTTTCCTGAATGACACTATATCTTGGCATGTAGGCCTACCAGGGAGTTGATTAATAGGCCCCTTGTGGAGTGTTTGAGTTGAAATATTGCTGCATTACAGCATCTCACTTTATGTATATGACTAACACTCTGCCTAGGAAACACTGCCAAATACAAACACCATGAACATTAATGCATCAGGCGCATATAGAGTAAATATCGAATGGATTTGTGCTGAAAGTTCAAAGACTGCTAAATAACAAGTTATGCAGGTTACAAATGACAGAATAAAGGTCAGAGCAGAAGGGGAAAAAAACATTATGTACGGGCGATCACTCACCAGTTTCTGGTTTGTCCAGTGGTGTGGTATTTACAGTCCTGGGGCTTTGGTTGGCTGGCTTATGCTCTGGCTTATGCTCTGGCTTGTGATCTGCTGCTTCTGTCAGTGAAAACCATCAGTCATGGAACAGTTTTAGCTTAGCTTAGCTTTCGCTAACTTATTAGCATCCAACACTCCAACCCCCCCCCCCCCCCCCCCCCCAAACAAACAAACTAGAATGCTGTAAAGGAGTAAAAAAAGGATCATGGTGTTTTCAAAGAAGAGACATTTGCACAAAAAGTTAGCAAAAAACTGCAACGTAAGTTTCAATATTACTATCTGGAAGGGTCAATTGATGAAGTTACTGACAACCCATATAGTTAGTGGGCTATATCTTGTGTGTTATGGGGCATTGGGGAAATTGCTGTTTTTAATAATATGTCATCTTGTGACAAAGGAAGAAAAAAGAAACGTACAACACACTTTTGTAGATGCGTTTTTGGACTTACTGGTAGTCATGATGCCTTTGCGGGTGGAGACAGTTAGACCCTCTTCAGTGTGGGCGGTGACCACAGCATGGTATGTTTGGGCACTCTCTAAGTTCTCCACGGAAAGCTCTGTGCCCGACACGTTGGTCTTCAGCACCAGAGCGTGGTCATGCAACCGTGTCACCACGACCTCAAAGTAGACGAAGAGCTTGAGGTCTGGGCCGGTCCAACGCAATTTCAAGCTGCTGGATGTGACGTTAGAGACGTGCAGCTCATCTGCATCTGGGGGAGGGTAAAGCGGTGTCAAGGCAGGACGATGCACAGTAAAATCACTTGTTGACACTTTGCCGAAAACAACAGTTGGATAGTAGCTGTTGTGGATAAATGTCAGTGTGACTACGATAATGTAATTTTTTGTGTCGAGTCCTGATTTTAGAGGTGATTTTTCAACATGGTTAGCCTTTAGCTATGCATGACTCACAGTGAAGAAAAACAGCAACAACCCATCCAAATCTTACTTTAGTACATCTACACTTACCTTTGTGCTTTCTTTGATGAACTGCTTGGTGGCTTTCATGATGTTTCTGATGTTTCCTATAAATGTCCCAAAAAATAGCAAATTAAACCATCGATGTTTCCAACAAATTTACAGAAACCAGTGACTTGGCTTAAAATATATCACTTACTCCTGTTGTTGTGATGATGTAAAGGGGTTTTTAAGTGGTTGGTCACCCTGGAACCACTTGCAGTTTTTGGAGACTTCAGGAGACATGTAGAAAGCATTTTCAACTGAAAAGACAAAAAACATAGAACACAGGATGTCAGGTTTAGCTGATGCAATAACTGGTATCAAGCCTAAACTAGTAAATATAAAAGTGTTTGCAAAAAGGCAATCCAACCGATTGAGTGACAGGTATTGGACTTACTGCTGATATACTTTGGCAAAAGCTGGCCGAAGGTCTGGATGTGTTTGTCGTAAAAGTGTGAGATGCTGTCCAGCCGCTTGAAGAAGACATCCGACGGCTCACTGGCCATGCGAGACAAGACACGGGCGTCTCCAGCACTCAACTTCTGACCCACACCCAGGATGACCAGGAAGTAGCCTCTGCACTTGACCTCAGTGGCAATACGCACCAGCTGCTCCTCTTCTTTTTCCACACTCCCTGTCACAAAGAGCATCAGCACTTTCTTCTCACGGTGGAGAGGCGCCTTGTCAAACACCTGCTCCACTGTCGATTCGATTGCCGCTGCCAGTGCCAGGCCACCCTCTAACTGCGGTGTCTTCTCCAGCAGAAATTTGACAACGTCCTGAGCTGAGCGGTGCTCGGTAAAACCAATATCCACATGGATGGGGGAGCCAGTTTTGTTGTGGATGAACCCGTAAGGTGCTTGCTGGATCACGGACACCCTGGCGTGGTTAACGGACGATGTGGGATTTGACGACACTTGTAGCTGCTCCACTATGTGCGCGATGTAACGCTTAATCTCGGTAAAGACTGTTGGGTAGGTAGACTCAGAGCTGTCGATGACGAAAGCCATGTCGATGTCCACGTCTGTGGTGGAAGACCTCCGATCTCGACTGGCCAATTGGGGAACATAGTCACACATTTGGTCCGGAGAGCAGATGTCTGAAAAAGGAAAACGCATAATGCAATGTTACTTTCATTGCTACAAGAAGGTAATGCATTTCTAAGTATTAAAAATGTATTGGGATTCTGTTTAAGCGAGTGTACTACCCTGGGATTTTTTTTGTACAATGGTGAAGTCACACAAGGTTAAAATATACTATGATTGGAGATAACCTTTCTTATTTTTCCAGAAATAAATCTAGCGTTGTATCTGTTTACTGTGTTTTAAATATTTGCATGGGATAGAATAATGAATAATGCAAAAAAAAGGAAATAAAAGAACTATTGCTTGTGTGAAACAACACATCTGGTTTAAAATCTGATTAAAACAATCTATAAAAAAGGGTATTTTTCACTGAAAATGTGAAATAATTGTACAATATAATAATGATGATAATAATAATAATAAAAACAATAAGACATAACTGTGGTGATATTATTAGTGCAAAAACATAGAACTCTTACCTAGGCAGACATGGCAGTTCATCACCTTCTGAATGACTGAATTGTACTGTGCACTTCCAGCACTGGGAAGGACAATCACTTGGGCCAGTGCTGTGTTGTTGACCTGGTACACAAAAAATATTGAAATACAATACACTCTGTAATGTTCTTCTCTGGAAACAGACACTGTGCCTTACAAACAGATGTACTGCAAAGTTCCCCTATGAGATATAGGTTTTTGGGTTTACCTGCAGTGCTTTGCTGAGAGGTTTGTCCTCACGTGGAACCAGGAACAGAGTGGCGATTCCAGCGTCATGGAGGCGAAGAGCTGCATTGGTAACTGCTCGTGCCTGACTGACTGTTCCGCCGACAAGGAAGATGGCCACCTTCCTCATGAGAAAGCCGCTGCGCACTCTCTTAAAGGTGTTCTGGGCCACAAAGCTCATGGCCTTCTCCAAGCTGCGCGGCTTGCGGGTTTGCAGGCTCTGCAGGCCCTCGATGCGCTGCAACAGGGCACGTTTCTTGATTGCATCAGCGAACCGGACCTCAGTGGTCACTTCTTCGTTGTACAGGGTTAAAGCAACACGGGCTCCTCTTGGACAGTTACTCTCGGAGATGGTGATGTCTCTGACTAGGCGCAGCACTGTGTCACGCATATTGTTGAAGGCCGGGCGACCAACACTTTCAGAGGCATCCAGGGCAAAGGCCAGCTCAGTGGGGTAGAGCGGGCATTCCTGCTTACCTAATGGTGTACACACAGAGCATTTTATTTTAGTGCGTATTTTAGTGCGAGTAGTGCGTACAGTACAAAATCATCTGTTATTATCTGAATGATACGATTTTTTTGTACTTACCATAACAGCAAGCTGGTAGAAAAAAAAAGGATAAAAAACACGGTGAGACATTATTGTGTTACTGTACACAACACATGAATATCGTTGCTTATTTTTGTTGTCGTGGAACAGCATTATTGGTACTTGTTATCATACATGTTATTATACTTACGACAGTTTTCTCTGATCTTCTTAACGAGGTCACATTGCTGAGGACAAGCAGACATTTGGAGAAAAATGTTGAATGATTTTGATCACAGGCACCAGCAATGACTTTTGCTCTGATCATTTAATACAATTTTAAACAATTTGATACACAAACACATACCACAACTCCTGGTCCTCTCGGTCCTTTCTGACCCTATGGGGACAAAATCAGTTATGTTATAAGAGCTGGACTTTACCGAGAATAAAAATCTCTATTTTTTATACTTGCTTACATAACACCATTATTTCTGAGAAATAACGCTAAGAACTTAACAATATGACATTGTTTAGTTTAAACTATGTGTTATAAGTCTCTTTTTTTTTTTTGCATTTTGTACTTTTATTTGACAGTGTGGAGAGAGACAGGAAATGTGGGGTGGGAGAGTAGGGGAATGACATGCACCCTAACCCAAACCATCAGGCCACCATCTTGAGTTTGAGTAATGAGAATTCATGAGAAAACTTAATCAAAAGCAGACCACTGTAGATAGTGTATATTGTAAATCAAAACTACAAATATTCTGCATCAGTGGTGTGTCATCTGAGTTTACTCAGCTTATAAGCGGAGGGTACAATTTTACGTTGCTTACATATGGCCCAGGATATCCAAACTCTCCCTTCTGTCCGGGTGTGCCAATATTCCCTGAGACACCCTGTAAAGAAAAAAGAGAAACATATATCACTTTTAAAGCCATTCAACTGTCAAAAGTTCAAAAAGGAGCTTGACTTAAAAATATGAATGCTTGTAGACCGCATACTACAAATCTGAAACAAAACTTCCAAACCAGTCCTCTACCTTATCACACCAAACATACAGTATGTGTCCAGTGAGGCTTAGTGTTGGAGGATTTTGCCAAGTGATACTCTCAAGGTGTGTTACATTTACATTATATGCTCATTTTGGCCAAATCTGAGGGTCTGAAAACGTACCCTCTGTCCAAGATTCCCTTTGCGTCCAGGTCCGCCCTTGGTCCCGGGGTCACCAGCTGCTCCCTGAAATGATGGAAGGACAGAGAATGCAAATGACCGGAATGTACTATAATTTGAGACTTCTGATGAAAGTTCACTTCCGGTGTCAAAATGTTCTATTACCTTTGGTCCTGGGAATCCTGGGAAGCCCTCATCACCCTGAAGAGGAAAATGAACAAATACTATTATAATACATGGCATTCAACAGTATTATTTGTGTCACTATTGTCCCATTGAATAAGTGTATAACTGCATTTATCTTGACATTTGTAATAGTGGTTCACTGAGAATTGCATCTTTACATGGGCCATAGCCATAGAATGTCTTTGTGCTGTTCAGCCCCACAGAAGTAATGTACTGTAGGTATGTATAGGTAAAGACTTTATATGTCTTAATCGACAATAGGAGTTGGACTACCAGTTATACAACTCCCTCTTATCATCATTGTTTTTATTTGTTTGTGATTTTAACATTCTCTTAATTCAATTTCTAAAATATCCCTGGATATTTGAGGCTAAATCTAATTTTAAGGTTAACTTAAATCAAACTGAAGACGCATCTTCTGATTACCATGCACGCTGCTAAAGTTCAGAATTCACTTGCCTTTCTTCCTGTAGGCCCTGCGAAGCCAAACCCATCTCTACCATCTTCACCCTAGAAAGCGAACAAGAACAAAAACATGCCCAACCAATTGGTTCTCTTTGTAAAGTGCACTGAAATCAACTGCATACATGCTTGGTAGTTAAAAGGACCCCACCCCCCTTATCCTAACAGAGCAGCATTGTTATGTGATACTATGTAATGTTATGGTACATTCAAGACAAGGAATAAAATCCATCTCAGCAAAAACTCTAATTCCTTAATTAAAAACATTTTCAGATATAAAAGACACAGCAGCTTTAAATCACACATTTGATGATTATCTAACCATCTACTGTATTTAAAATATAGACCATTGGCTCCATAAACAACACTACCAACCATGTGAGTTTCTTATTTTGCTCTTTTTCACCAGTTTTACATTACGGTACATGCAAAGTAGATGTGGTTTCATTCTTACAGATTCTCCACGGGGACCAAGAGGTCCAATACCACCCTTGGGTCCTGGCTCTCCTGGTTCACCCTGCAAAGGCAAAGAGATAACCAGATACAGAGAATGAGACAGAGACTGAAAGATACATAAAAAGAGAATGTCAAGTCATCAAATTAAGAGTGAGATATTTCTTTAAGCTATCAGGGCACTTTCTATTGATTTAATTAAGTAACTATGCTTTTTATGCGGTAGATCCAAAGCAGAGCCTTGATGTTTTCTTAGCCTCATTTGTTTGTTCAAATAGACTACACATGTGTGTCCAGTATTGTGAGAGAGCTAGGCTTAGGGCAGTGTGTGTATAAATATAACAAGTCTGTTATGGAAGAACATAAGCCACGCCAGATCATTTTCCCACTCAATACCTTGCGACCAAGAGCTCCTCTTCTACCCTTTTCTCCACCGGGACCTGGACTACCTCCGGGACCCTAGGAAACAGAACATTAGGATATTAGTCACATGATTTTCAGTCAGTTCAGCGAGTGTGCCATTGCAGTTGCGAAGTGTGGTAGACACAAGTTATTGCTTATTTGTGAAATTATATTTTAATATGTCTGCTCTGTGTGCTCTATTATGCATTTTATCATTTAAAACTGATGCTGGTTGTAAATGTGAGCCATAAATATATCTGACTTGACATAGCAAAATATTCTCTTTAATACAACAAACAGGTACACTCACTCTGGGTCCAGGGTTTCCATCTTCTCCTCTGGGTCCTGGTGCACTGTTCGGTCCCTGTGGACCCTTTACAAAGACAAACCAAACATCGATGACGCACCAGTTTCTTGCATGTCAGAGCTGGACTTCCAACCCTCAAGTAAAGAATGAACACACATCTCTAGATATATACATTAGTCAAAGTCCAGTCAAAACTAATGTAAATACGCCAGTCACAGTTCAGTCACACAACGATTTGTTATATTGCTGATACTGCCATAAAAAGTATTAATGGTAATGACAACAACCACTATAAAACATGCTTTGGCAAGTGCATTTGTAGATTGAGTAATCTGCCAATTGCCGTGAAAAGAATGACAGACTTACTCTTGATCCTCCTACACCAGGTTCTCCCTGAATACCATCAGCTCCTGGCCTTCCGGGATTGCCCTTAAATGTCATGAGAGCAGTAAAATGTTACTGCTATTACAAAAGTTACTGCAATACAAATTAAACAATGTATGCTATCACCAAAAAGGGACTTACAGCCTGTCCAGGTGAGCCTCTTCTGCCATTAGCTCCCTAATGAAGTGGGAGCAGAAATCTTGATTAACAAAAAACAGTGGCAAGTCAGTATTTAGCAAAGACAATGAAGATGTGGCAAAATTGTTTACCGCTCTTCCGAGTTCACCGGGGCCTCCCTTCTGTCCATCCTCACCAGACTCCCCCTGTCATTTCAGAGCATATATCCCAATAAAACAAACGCATACAAACACAACCAACCAGGTCATGTTGAAAAATGCATTGGCAGGATTGTTTTTCTATGACAATACAATGTGTGAATGGGGACATTACCGCTGGTCCAGCATCACCGGGGTCTCCTTTAGGTCCTGGGCGGTTGTTATCTTGTCCACTTGTACCCTATTAGACAGATATCCCTTTTTCAATTCTCAACTACATTCAAACACTCTAAAACACAGACCAAGAACATGTTCCTATGTCTACAAACTGCCTGGGACAACAACGGCATGCTGAGGGAGGGATGCACATACTAAATTATCAGACAGCCCAATCTTTTACTGCTGGCCACTGTTGGGAGCCCAGTTCAACGGCATAAAAATAGTGACCATTAAGGAACAGATGAATATGACTTTATGACTCAATCCAAGCTGATCTTGAAATTTGTAACAGGTTATTAGTCTTTTTTACTCTATGTTCATGTGCTGTGTGTGCATGCCAACATATTTACAAACAATCGAGTAATGCACATAATATTCCTCAATAATCTGCCTAAATCAGTTCCAACATTTTTTGTTGATTTGTTTTTATTGTTTAACACAATATGTTGTTTTAGTGATCCATGTAAATGGCGCAATACCCAGTTTCTATAATACTCACAGGGTCTCCTCTGATTCCCATTTCTCCTCTGTCTCCTGCTTGTCCTTTGGTACCTTTGGGACCCTAAAAGCAGTAAATATGCTTAGCAAGCATTTATTAACCATTTTAGATTTTTAAAGAAAAATGGGAAGAAAAAAATCTAAAGCTAAAATTGCATCTAGTCACTCACTCTCCTGCCATGGTTTCCGCTCTCTCCCGGGGGTCCAGCCACTCCACTTTTACCCTGAAAACATACAGCAGATGCCAATTCAACACCACAATCATGCATAAACCAGTTCACAGTCACATGTGTTTGCCACATAAACTCATTGGTGCCACACAGCTTAAGACGAGAAGCAACCGTATATGATTCTGTTTGATTTATTACATATTAAAGAACTGGACTTAAAATCTAATATAACACACACTTACGTCTTCTCCATTGATGCCATCAAGCCCAATTTCTCCAAAGTCTCCCTGCAACACAGTAGCCGTTGGTTAATCAGTAGCCTTTTTTCTTTTATCTACTAATGGAGACTTTGAAGAAAGTAAGAAAAAATACTCACCTTTTCTCCTGAGTACCCACGAGAACCCTGAACAAAAGAAAAAAACAATGTCACACCACTGTATTAAATAAATCCAAAAAAATTAAATAAGTTTAACGTTACAGTTCATATCAAAGCCTTTACCTTGACACCTCTTTGTCCAGGACATCCCTGGAAACCCTGAGTTCCATTCACACCAGGATGACCTCTCTCTCCCTGTCATTATAGGACAATTAAAAAAGACAATGAAATATTGTGAAAAAATATATAGGAGAGATGCAATATGAAGGAACATAAAGTGGTGGGGAAAAAAAACATTGAAAGTGGTCATCTTGAAATCAGAAAATATGGTTAAACAGCAGTTATAGATCATGACAGTTTACAGCAGGTGTCTGAAAGTCTCTCATGGAAGAAATGTCAGACTGTTACTACATGTGTAAGAAAGACATTCAAACTTACAGGTCCACCCTCATCTCCAGGATGTCCTTGGCTTCCTGGAGATCCTGGAGCACCCTGAAAGACAAAACAATAAAGTATTAGCCCCTGATAAACAATTATTGTCTGGTGTAGTTAAAGGCAAGATCTCAAAAAATATATATTTTCTTTTTGACATTGACTACCTTAGTCCCTGAGAGTCCAACTGCTCCTCGGTCTCCTCTGGTGCCACTGCATTTGCATGGCACTCCACAGCACTCCCTCTCTGCAATATTGTCCTGCGCAGCAAAATAAAACAAATATTGAGTGATTCCAGTGGAAAACAAAAGCTCATGAAAGTCTTTCGTCCAACTGATTAGTACTCACCAGTTCTTCCATTAGCTCATAGTCCAAGTCCATGATATTGAGTCGTAAAGGTCTGGTGTACCTGAATCCCCGACCAAATTCCAGCAGCAAAGCTTCCTCAAAATTGGGCACCCGCTCCAGCCCGACCAGGATAAAACTGTTCACTCCTGTTTTGCAGATATTCAGGAAAATTAATTACTTCTGAATATGATATTGTTGTAATTTCACAGAGGTTTAAGGATAAATAACCATGAAAGGCCATTTGTACTATATCATCTTTTTACCTGACAAATGAAGCTCCTCAACTCGCTTTTTCAATTCATTGAATGGGGCGTCAATACCATCAGTAAGATGAACGACAACCTTCAGGGGAAAAGCACATTTCAGTTCCTGTTTTTCTGGCTATGATCCTGATCCAAGTACTTTAATTTTAGGTATGTGCGGATACAGATTTCGGTCCTACACTTTTATCCATCTAAATGTTGATTAAATATTTATCTGACAATTAGAAATAACAGCTGTAGATTTCTAAAGTTGGATCAACATATTTTTCATGAGCAAATTGATCTAAATACTAAAGGTTCTAGTTCAAAACTATTAAATTGATAATTTTAAATGATTGATATGATATGAATGAAGAGTAACTCGGGGAATACGAACTGACTTGACACAATTCGCTAAAGAAGAGAAATATTACTTGTGGCTTGGGACATTTCTAACTGAAAGGGTTTCCGTAACCAACCTTGACAACGTCGTCCTGTCTGGTTTTGAACCTATTGGTGTAAGCTGAGATGGTCTTGCCATTGAGGACAAAGGGGCCACGACTCCGTAGGGCTTTGAACTTCTCAAAGAGCTCATCAGCCTTGTCTGTGAAGTCCAGCTGGACAGGCTCAGAGGCTGAGTCTAGGGCCAGCATGCCCACTTGCACAGAGGGAATCTGCCCAGATGAGCAACTGATAGCTGCCATTTTGGAAATTCTTTTCAGAATGGCATCAACCTTCATCTGGAGGTTGGTCTGAGCACTGAAGATGTCCTGGGCAGAAACATCAAAGCCCACCAACACCTCTATACTGCAGGCTGTAAAACAAAACATGGAATTTTTTAGGCCACAGGAAACATCGGAAAACTAAAACGTAATTACAAGTTGCAAATTAAATGTGTACAAGGACCATTAGCAAGTAAACAGTAATACCATGTCTCTTACTTTTAGGAGTGTCCTGCTCACCAACACACAGACTCCCTTTCACTTCATCATCCAAAGTCTCCAGGATTTGCTCATTGAGCTCTGAGAGTTCCTGAAAGGTGCCTGCTCTAGCCACAGTGGAAGACTCACTTGCTAAGTCTTCTAACTCATTCTCAATGTCACCCACTCCTACAGCAAAGATTCTCACACCTTTTTTCTTCAGACCAAGGGCTGCTGTTTTGCCATCATCAGCTGAGCGTCCTCCATTGAGAACCATTAGGATCTGAGGAGTGCCCTCATCCTTCCTGCTGCCTTTTTCTTTGGTAAAGTAAAGATCTTGAATGTGGCGAATGGCTGCACCAGTGTTGATTCTACGACCACCTTTGTACTCTACTCGGCTAATTGCACTTAAAATGTCCTGCCGGTTCTGGTATGTGTTGAGATAGAAGACATCATTCACATTTGTGGCATAATGTGCCAGACCGATCCGCAGGTTGTCTCTCTCGTTGAAGAACAGATCAATTAGGTTGCTAATAAACAACATCACTTCATTGAAGTTGTCCCTGCCTAAGTTAATGGAGCCATCTACCAAAAACACTATATCAGCTTTTTTGGGTGGAGGCAGGCCGGATGCTATGAGAAGGAAGATAAGATATTGATGAGGACAGTGTGAAAACAAAAGAACTTAGATTAGATTTTAGCATTATTAGACCATATTTAGGTAAAATGTGTTATCTAAGTATCTGTTATATGTATATATATATTATTTTTTTTACAAACCTGTGGGTGGTTCCTCTGTAATGGTCCCACTCAACCTGTCAATTACCCCCGCCTTGATTGCTGACAAGCCAGGGAAGTCAGGAACCTGGAAGACATCAGCTGAGGTGGTGGCTATTTGGGTTAGCTGCCTTGTGTCGGCATTAGCAGCTCCAACACCAATGCAGTTGACACGGGCACCCTTAAGCAGAGGTCCATAGATGGAAACATCTTGGGGGGAACGTCCACCTGTGAGAACCACCAGATGCTGGGAGGCCTCTTGACGAACTCCTGCAGAAGGTTTTAGCTCCCTCTGTATAACATACTCAATGGCATCAGCCAGATCTGAAGACCGGCCACCCATCTGGCGAAGTCTTTTGATAGCAGAGACAACAGCCGGCTTGTTGTTGTGAGAGTTCAGTGAGAATTCTGTTTTAACTTTATCTGCATACTGGACAACCCCAACGCGCACTTGATCAGGCTGCACGTCGAGTTGTTGGACAATGTTGAGGATGAAGTCACGGATATGCGCAATGCCAGCAGAACCTGTATTGTCTGAGCCATCAATAAGGAAAATGATGTCCTTTCTCCCAAGATTTAAATTCTCTGCAAAATAAGCACAAAAGGGGGTATAGTTTATTTTTAAATGTATTAGAAAAGGAATTATGCAATTAAAAAGCAAGCTCTACCACTATAACTCTCTTTTAATTCTATGAGCAATGTAAAAGAATGGTAAAAAGCAAATCTATATTTCAGTTGTTGTTTAGAACATTTACATGTTGAAGTTAACTTTAACTGAATACATACAAAAGTATTTCTTACCTAAATCCACTGATGGAGGAACGTAACTGCTGATGATGTCATCGGTGGATATTGTTCGGACTGAATCAATGAGCTGCGACTCCACTCTTGGAAGCTGCGAGAAATTGTCAACTGTATATACCAGTTCAGGCTTCAGGGAAATCTGTCTCAGTTCATCAGGGTCGGCATTCCTTGAACCAATAGCAAGAGGTGCAACCTGGTTTCTCTTAAGTTGTTCAGCTGCAGCGGATACATCATCTGTAGACTTGCCACCTGTAACTAGAATGAGGAACTGGGGCACACCATCCTCAATGCGGCTTCCCGCTGACCTCTGGTAGATGTTTCTATAGACCCACTCAAGAGCACGACCTGTGTTTAGACGGTCTCCACCTTTGCTTCGAAGTTTCGTCACAGCCTGGCGTACCTCATCTTTGGTGGAGAATTCATTCAGAAGAAATTCTAGCTTCGGTGCATCACTGTACTGTACCACTGAAATTCGGACCTTATCCAATCCTACATCCAGCTTCTCCACAACTCTTCTTATCATTTCACGGATGGAAGGGAACTCACTACGCACCGCTGTGGTGCCATCAATCAGAAATACAACATCCCTTTTTTCTCCTCCTGTGGGTGCTGCTGTGATTACTGCTCAAAAAGAATGCAAGCACAGCAACAATTTATGATTATTAACTTTCTATTATATATAGAGGACATGCAGTATGACTGAATGAGTCAAATATTGTTTCAGAGTAAGTCACAAGAAGAACAACATATACTGTAGTAAAGTATGTGGAGTGGGGTGTGTGAGAATGAATTTAAACTGAAAATCAAAATGTAAACAATTTAATTGAGTAAAATTACCATCAATGGTTGGGAATACTGGACGCATCCTGGTGATGTCATCATCTGAGAGCTCAGTGAGAGTGGTGATTAAGTTTTCTTGGACTGTGTACAGGCCAGGAAGGTCATCGATAGTGAAGGCAAAGTTAGGCACGTATGACACCACCTTAAGCTCTGTAGGGTTAACATCCCTGGTCCCGATGCTGAAGGGAAGAACTCTAGATTGTTTGAGGGAAGATGCTGCACTACTGATGTCATCTGTTGAAGACCCACTGGAGACGACAATTACAAACTGCGGTACACCCTCTTGCTTCCTGCTACCGCGTGTCGCTGTCAGAACATCCTGACTGACAAACTGCAAGGCCTGACCCAGGTTACGTTGTCTTCCTCCTCGCTGCCTCAGTCCCCTGACAGCTTGCAAAACACCTTCTTTAGTTGCATGTGTGTTCAGATACATGTCAGCTTGAGCAATGTCACCATACTGGACGACACCAATCTGGATCTTATTATCGCCGACGTTGAGACTCTCTACAACCCTGCGGATAAACTCCTGGATGATAGGAAATTCCCGTCCAACACCATCAGATCCATCAACAAGGAAAACAACATCCTTCCGGGGGCCTTGCATCTCAGCTGAAAGACAGAAAAGATAATATCATTATAACCTAATTGAGAAATGATCAACATATGGAAGAAAAGGTCAATAGAATATACAGCCACAATTATACACCCATGTTTGATAGCCTATTAACAGATTGTTGGACTCCCTCTTGACTTGATAACATGGTGAAAAGCTTGTTCCCAAACAATTTGTGGTAAGCTGATGCCACAAATTGTGGCATCAGATTACCAAAAAAAAACTCAGGAGGCCATTTATATTTTCTCCAAACTTTTCCTCTTTCTCTTTTTCTTCCTCATTAAATGGGGACCTTGTAGACTGTGGGAAACAATGTCTTCTTACAGCATAACATTTGGATGAAAATTAATGAAAGTTAAATTAGTTACAAATAACAATGAGTCCTAGAGAATGTAATGGATGGCAGAAGAAGCATGTCACATCCAATCTACATCTCACAATTTAAGTTTTCATCACTGTATACTGTAAATCATCCACATAGAGAAGTCTGAGCCAGCCAGCAGGTAGCCAGATCAATTTTTTCACACTAAAAAATCCTAAAACATGTGAACCCACTCAAAATGTAAGTACTGTAGTTATAAACTGAAGGACTCAGCAAGTACAATATGCTGCTGTTGTGATCTTACTTAACTGACAATAACATCAATACAAAACTTACATTTTACCTACTTTGCAATAGCTGCTTGTGTGCATTAAAAATGATGTTATGTTAATGCAAGATCTATTGTATCAGGTATTCCATCTTCTGTATCTATAAGCTAGAGCTAATTCTTCGTAAACAACAACCATCTTCATAGTCTAAACTGGCTCCAAAAGCATTTGGAGGTCCCAGATCTTAAATGCTTTACTTAGTTTTTATTGTATTGTATCCGCATTATACTTGCTATTTTTCTGCTGTTGCATATTTTTTTATTTACCGTGAGAAGGGAAAATTTCTGCTAAATGAAAACTTTCTAAACCATGAGAAAAAAAACACTGTTTTTCTCGTATAAATTAACACTTGTAAACATTATAATGTTTCTTTAATTTGAATAGGGGAAGAACTTTGTATTGTTACTTTTCTGGACTTCAGTCCCTATTATGAATACAAGGAAATGATATCCCATTGTGCAGTGTATCAATCAAAAACAAAATTAGCAAATAGAAATGAAAAGAATTTTGGAAGGTCATTTTAAAGAACAGGCTTCTTGATAATGTGAGGAGAAATTTAAATATTAAAATTGTTCTTTTCTCGATAGAAAATTATTTTACTGAGAGATTGACACAGATGGTGCGTGTCAGTACCTATATAAAAAATCAAAAAGGGAAAATAGGAATATGATTAAAAAGAACATTATGAATATAAATAAGATAAGAAGAAAGGAAAGAATGCCACCAAAAATATCCTTGTATGAGTTTGTGAGATGACTACTGATTGCTTTCTTTGTTCAAGACTCAGACTCAAGAACGTCTTTAGAATCAAGAATAGATTAATGGATGAAGAGCAAAGACTTTTTTAATGCAAACTTTTCTTGACCAAAAGGAAGTCCTTTTTTCTAAGCCAAACACATTTGGGCGAGTTCTCTCTTTAAAAAAACAGATTATAATACATTCAAAACAAATCATTACAATATACTAAAACATCAGCAGCAATATGTGCAAAAGGGCTGGGTGAAGTGGAAAGTACACAAATAATAATGAAACTACTAATGATATTGTAATTGTTATTGCGACAAAACATCATAATGCACTTTAAGAAAACGACATAGGACTTGGATAAGTTGGAAGGAATGCCATCAATCCTAAAATACATTAATATGAATACATCTAACATGAACAGTCGTAATAACAAGTGATATTTGACCGGTCTTGTGACGTTTAAGTACGGTTTGCTTGCTCAGTTGTTTGCATGCGATTAAATCAATATAAGGCGATTGAAGTCCATGGCAATAATGAAAAGCACTTAACTAAAATTCAAGTCAAGTCACTTTTAATTATTTAGCCTAATATCACAAATGTGTCATAGGTTCTTTACAATATGAACAGAATATAAGACCCTCTGTACTCTTAGACCATTGCTTTGGGTATAAGGAAAAACTCCCTAAACAAAACCCCTTTAACGGTGAAATAAATAAAGAAACCTGAGGAAGAGCGAGTAAGGAGGGATCCCTTTCCCAGGACTGAAAAGACGTGCCAAAATGGATTTTAAGAAACTGCTGATGAAAACAGATATTTTAAGACTCTTTCTCACCAGTTACTGTTGGAGTCAAGGGCGTGGCTTTCAGTAGCGCTGTGCTTATTAGAGAGAGGAGCTGTTCTTGGACATTCTGGAGGTCAGTGAACTCAGACACTGAGAGAGCATAATTAGGGTCATATGATATTTTCTGCAGCTCTCCACTGTCAGAGCTCCTTGTTCCAATGCCAATCACAAAGATGCCCTGCTGTTTAAGAGCAGAGGCTGGGGTATCTACATTGTCAAAAGACCTTCCACCCTTTAGCAAGATCAACATCTGTGGAATACCTTGCAGGCGCCTACTCCCAGAGGAGTTTGTAAATACATTATCGCTGACATATTGTAGGGCAGAACCGGTGTTGAGGGGACCGCCTCCTCTGGGTCTCAGCCCTCTGATCGAATCCACAATATCCTCTCTTGTTGTGTATGTTTTCAGATGGAAATGGACCTCTGCATCTCTGCTGTACTGAACTACAGAGACACGGTCTTTGTTTTCTCCCACATTGAGTTTCTCAACCACTTTCTCAACAAAATCACGGATCGCGGGGAAGCCATTCCTTGTGCTATTAGAACCATCCAGAAGGAACACGATATCTTTTTTGGCAGTTTCAACTAAGTAAAGACAGGAAGACAAAAAATAAAAAACATTTGGAAAAAGTAAGTCCTTGGACCAATCTTTAAGTGGTGAGGTATTTTTTTTAAAGCACCTAGTACTGCCTACGCTGATGTTAAACAGCGGGAAAGAACAGCACTGCCTCTATTTTAATCCACACATGAAGCTAACAGGTATTCCACTTGATTTATTTCCCTACAGGTGAAACAAGTCGGGTAGCTTTTCTGGCCAGCATTAGGAAGTGATTGTCAACATACCGAGTACAGTTGGTGATTCTGGGGTGATGTCAATAACCACAGCCTCCAAGGAGGATTGAAGCTGCTTTAGGATATGGGGAAGGTCAGTGAATTCAGAAACAGAAAGAGCAGATTTGGCATTGTGGGATATCTTCTGCAGTTCTCTGCTATCAGAGCTTCTGGTTCCAATTGCAAAGGTCAAGACACCCAGCTGTTTGAGAGCAGAGGCTGCTGCATCAACACTGTCAGAAGACCCTTCCCCACTTAGCAATATCAGGACTTGTGGAATTCCTTCCAGGTGCCTGCTTCCAACAGAGGGAGTGAAGACAGTATCCCTCATGTACTGGAGAGCTGCTCCAGTGTTGAGGGGTGTTCCACCTATGTGCCTCAAACCTCTGACAGTGTCAAGGATCTCATTTTTTGTTGTGTACCTGTTCAGATAGAACTGGACAGCTGGATCTCTGCTGTACTGAACCACTGAGACACGGTCTTTGTTATCATCCACACTGAGTCTCTCTACTACTCTTTGAACAAAGTCTTGCATAGCTGGGAATCCAGTTCTAGTTCCATTAGATCCATCCAACAAGAAAACAACATCCCTTCCTTTTGGCTGTCTCTCCACTAGGGAACATATCATTTGAGACATATATGTATTTAGTTCATGTGTCAAAAGTTTTCCGTGAAAAAAGTCTGATGATGAAAGTTAACCTCAAAGTTTACAAGATTAGCTCTATTAATGCTGGCACAACTATTTTGGCAAAAAGAGACTGGCTGAACTTGACTTTCTGTAATACACTTTTAGTTCATATTGCGTCACACCATGATCTTGGAACGTAAAAATCAATCACTTTCTCACCAGTTACTGTTGGAGTCAAGGGCGTGGCTTTCAGTAGCGCTGTGCTTATTAGAGAGAGGAGCTGTTCTTGGACATTCTGGAGATCAGTGAACTCAGACACTGAGAGAGCATAATTAGGGTCATATGATATTTTCTGCAGCTCTCCACTGTCAGAGCTCCTTGTTCCAATGCCAATCACAAAGATGCCCTTCTGTTTAAGAGCAGAGGCTGGGGTATCTACATTGTCAAAAGACCTTCCACCCTTTAGCAAGATCAACATCTGTGGAATACCTTGCAGGCGCCTACTCCCAGAGGAGTTTGTAAATACATTATCGCTGACATATTTTAGGGCAGAACCGGTGTTGAGGGGACCGCCTCCTCTGGGTATTAGCCCTCTGATCGAATCCACAATATCCTCTCTTGTTGTGTATGTTTTCAGATGGAAATGGACCTCTGCATCTCTGCTGTACTGAACTACAGAGACACGGTCTTTGTTTTCTCCCACATTGAGTTTCTCAACAACTTTCTCAACAAAATTACGGATCGCGGGGAAGCCATTCCTTGTGCTATTAGAACCATCCAGAAGGAACACGATATCTTTTTTGGCGGTTTCAACTAAGTAAAGACAGGAAGACAAAAAATAAAAAACATTTGGAAAAAGTAAGCCCTTAGACCAATTTTTAAGTGGATGAGGTATTTTTTTTTAAAGCACCTAGTACTGCCTACGCTGATGTTAAACAGCGGGAAAGAAAAGCACTGCCTCTATTTTAATCCACACGTGAAGCTAACAGGTATTCCACTTGATTTATTTCCCTACAGGTGAAACAAGTCAGGTAGCTTTTCTGGCCAGCATTAGGAAGTGATTGTCAACATACCGAGTACAGTTGGTGATTCTGGGGTGATGTCAATAACCACAGCCTCCAAGGAGGACTGAAGTTGCTGTTGGATGCGTTGAAGGTCAGTGAAATCAGACACAGAGAGAGCAGAATTGTCATCGTGGGAGATCTTCTGCAGTTCTCTGCTATCAGACCCCTTGGTTCCAATTGCAAAGGTCAAGACACCCAGCTGTTTGAGAGCAGAGGCTGGTGCATCAACACTGTCAGAAGACTGTCCACCAGTTAGCAATATCAGGACCTGTGGAACTCCTTCCAGACGCCTGCTTCCGGCAGAGGCATTGAAGACATTATTCCTCAAGTACTGGAGAGCTGCTCCAGTGTTGAGGGGTCTTCCACCTTTGTGCCTCAAACCTCTGACAATGTCAAGGATCTTGACTTTTGTCCTGTGTGTGTTCAAATAGAACTGGACAGCTGGATCTCTGCTGTACTGAACCACTGAGACACGGTCTTTGTTATCATCCACACTGAGTCCCTCGACTACTCTTTGGACAAAGTCTTGCATAGCTGGGAATCCAGTTCTAGTACCATCAGATCCATCCAACAAGAACACAACATCTCTTCCTGTTGGCTGTGTCACCACTGGGAAACATACAATTCAAGACATATTTAGGTTCATGTTCCAAACATTTACCGTACAAAAGTCAGATGAAAAGTTAACCCCAAGGTTTCCAACTTAAATCTATCAATCCAAGCTCAACTATTTTGTCAAAGTTGCATTGGCGGACCTGTACTTGAAGAAATACACTTCAATACAGTTCAATTTGCGTACTACCATCATCTTGAAATGTAAATTTAGTCACGTTCTTACCAGTTACTGTTGGTGTCATGGGTGTGGCCATCACTGGCCCTGTGCTCATTAGAGAGGCGAGCTGTTCTTGAACACTGGGGAGGTCAGTGAACTCAGAGACGGATAGAGTGTATTTAGGGCCATGTGATATTTTCCGCAGCTCTCCACTGTCAGAGCTCCTTGTTCCAATGCCAATGACAATAACGCCCTGCTGTTTGAGAACAGAGGCTGGAGTATCTACATTGTCAAATGACCTTCCACCATTTAGTAGGATCAATATCTGTGGAACACCTTGCAGGCGCCTACTCCCGGCGGGGTTTGTAAAGACGTTGTTCCTGACGTATTGGAGGGCGGCCCCGGTGTTGAGGGGTCTGCCTCCTCTGTGTCTCAGCCCTCTTACTGAATCCACAATATCTTCTTTTGTGGTGTATGTATTCAAATAGAAATGGATCTCTGCATCTCTGCTGTATTGGACTACAGAGACACGGTCTTTGCTTTCTCCAACATTGAGTTTCTCGACCACTTTCTCGACAAAATCACGCATAGCAGGGAAGTCATTCCTTGTGCTATCAGAACCATCCAGAAGGAAAACAATATCCTTTTGGGTAGGGTCAACTGAGAGAAGACAGGAGGACAAAGAATAAAAACTTTTGCAAAAGGTAAGTTTGTGTACTAATCATAAAGTTTTAAACTACTTATTGAAAAGCAAAAGCCCTGCGTTCTCTAATTGTTAATAGTAGGGAAGTATACCATAACCTCTTTTAACAAAATATCATTGAGCTAAAAAGGTATTTCACTGGATTCATATCCCTCACTATAGGTGAAACAAGTCAAGTAGCCATTCAGGACACTAGCAGGCTGTGCTTGTTTACATACCAAGTACAGTTGGTGATTCTGGGGTGATGTCAATCACCACAGCCTCCAAGGAGGACTGAAGTTGCTGTTGGATGCGTTGAAGGTCAGTGAAATCAGACACAGAGAGAGCAGAATTGTCATCGTGGGAGATCTTCTGGAGTTCTCTGCTATCAGACCCCTTGGTTCCAATTGCAAAGGTCAAGACACCCAGCTGTTTGAGAGCAGAGGCTGGTGCATCAACACTGTCAGAAGACTGTCCACCAGTTAGCAATATCAGGACCTGTGGAACTCCTTCCAGACGCCTGCTTCCGGCAGAGGCATTGAAGACATTATTCCTCAAGTACTGGAGAGCTGCTCCAGTGTTGAGGGGTCTTCCACCTTTGTGCCTCAAACCTCTGACAATGTCAAGGATCTTGACTTTTGTCCTGTGTGTGTTCAAATAGAACTGGACAGCTGGATCTCTGCTGTACTGAACCACTGAGACACGGTCTTTGTTATCATCCACACTGAGTCCCTCGACTACTCTTTGGACAAAGTCTTGCATCGCTGGGAATCCAGTTCTAGTACCATCAGATCCATCCAACAAGAACACAACATCTCTTCCTGTTGGCTGTGTCACCACTGGGAAACATACAATTCAAGACATATTTAGGTTCATGTTCCAAACATTTACCGTACAAAAGTCAGATGAAAAGTTAACCCCAAGGTTTCCAACTTAAATCTATCAATCCAAGCTCAACTATTTTGTCAAAGTTGCATTGGCGGACCTGTACTTGAAGAAATACACTTCAATACAGTTCAATTTGCGTACTACCATCATCTTGAAATGTAAATTTAGTCACGTTCTTACCAGTTACTGTTGGTGTCATGGGTGTGGCCATCACTGGCCCTGTGCTCATTAGAGAGGCGAGCTGTTCTTGAACACTGGGGAGGTCAGTGAACTCAGAGACGGATAGAGTGTATTTAGGGCCATGTGATATTTTCCGCAGCTCTCCACTGTCAGAGCTCCTTGTTCCAATGCCAATGACAATAACGCCCTGCTGTTTGAGAACAGAGGCTGGAGTATCTACATTGTCAAATGACCTTCCACCATTTAGTAGGATCAATATCTGTGGAACACCTTGCAGGCGCCTACTCCCGGCGGGGTTTGTAAAGACGTTGTTCCTGACGTATTGGAGGGCGGCCCCGGTGTTGAGGGGTCTGCCTCCTCTGTGTCTCAGCCCTCTTACTGAATCCACAATATCTTCTTTTGTGGTGTATGTATTCAAATAGAAATGGATCTCTGCATCTCTGCTGTATTGGACTACAGAGACACGGTCTTTGCTTTCTCCAACATTGAGTTTCTCGACCACTTTCTCGACAAAATCACGCATAGCAGGGAAGTCATTCCTTGTGCTATCAGAACCATCCAGAAGGAAAACAATATCCTTTTGGGTAGGGTCAACTGAGAGAAGACAGGAGGACAAAGAATAAAAACTTTTGCAAAAGGTAAGTTTGTGTACTAATCATAAAGTTTTAAACTACTTATTGAAAAGCAAAAGCCCTGCGTTCTCTAATTGTTAATAGTAGGGAAGTATACCATAACCTCTTTTAACAAAATATCATTGAGCTAAAAAGGTATTTCACTGGATTCATATCCCTCACTATAGGTGAAACAAGTCAAGTAGCCATTCAGGACACTAGCAGGCTGTGCTTGTTTACATACCAAGTACAGTTGGTGATTCTGGGGTGATGTCAATCACCACAGCCTCCAAGGAGGACTGAAGTTGCTGTTGGATGCGTTGAAGGTCAGTGAAATCAGACACAGAGAGAGCAGAATTGTCATCGTGGGAGATCTTCTGGAGTTCTCTGCTATCAGACCCCTTGGTTCCAATTGCAAAGGTCAAGACACCCAGCTGTTTGAGAGCAGAGGCTGGTGCATCAACACTGTCAGAAGACTGTCCACCAGTTAGCAATATCAGGACCTGTGGAACTCCTTCCAGACGCCTGCTTCCGGCAGAGGCATTGAAGACATTATTCCTCAAGTACTGGAGAGCTGCTCCAGTGTTGAGGGGTCTTCCACCTTTGTGCCTCAAACCTCTGACAATGTCAAGGATCTTGACTTTTGTCCTGTGTGTGTTCAAATAGAACTGGACAGCTGGATCTCTGCTGTACTGAACCACTGAGACACGGTCTTTGTTATCATCCACACTGAGTCCCTTGACTACTCTTTGGACAAAGTCTTGCATCGCTGGGAATCCAGTTCTAGTACCATCAGATCCATCCAACAAGAACACAACATCTCTTCCTGTTGGCTGTGTCACCACTGGGAAACATACAATTCAAGACATATTTAGGTTCATGTTCCAAACATTTACCGTACAAAAGTCAGATGAAAAGTTAACCCCAAGGTTTCCAAATTGAATCTATCAATCCAAGCTCAACTATTTTGTCAAAGTTGCATTGGTGGACCTGTACTTGAAGAAATACACTTCAATACAGTTCAATTTGCGTACTACCATCATCTTGAAATGTAAATTTAGTCACGTTCTTACCAGTTACTGTTGGTGTCATGGGTGTGGCCATCACTGGCCCTGTGCTCATTAGAGAGGCGAGCTGTTCTTGAACACTGGGGAGGTCAGTGAACTCAGAGACGGATAGAGTGTATTTAGGGCCATGTGATATTTTCCGCAGCTCTCCACTGTCAGAGCTCCTTGTTCCAATGCCAATGACAATAACGCCCTGCTGTTTGAGAACAGAGGCTGGAGTATCTACATTGTCAAATGACCTTCCACCATTTAGTAGGATCAATATCTGTGGAACACCTTGCAGGCGCCTACTCCCGGCGGGGTTTGTAAAGACGTTGTTCCTGACGTATTGGAGGGCGGCCCCGGTGTTGAGGGGTCTGCCTCCTCTGTGTCTCAGCCCTCTTACTGAATCCACAATATCTTCTTTTGTGGTGTATGTATTCAAATAGAAATGGATCTCTGCATCTCTGCTGTATTGGACTACAGAGATACGGTCTTTGCTTTCTCCAACATTGAGTTTCTCGACCACTTTCTCGACAAAATCACGCATAGCAGGGAAGTCATTCCTTGTGCTATCAGAACCATCCAGAAGGAAAACAATATCCTTTTGGGTAGGGTCAACTGAGAGAAGACAGGAGGACAAAGAATAAAAACTTTTGCAAAAGGTAAGTTTGTGTACTAATCATAAAGTTTTAAACTACTTATTGAAAAGCAAAAGCCCTGCGTTCTCTAATTGTTAATAGTAGGGAAGTATACCATAACCTCTTTTAACAAAATATCATTGAGCTAAAAAGGTATTTCACTGGATTCATATCCCTCACTATAGGTGAAACAAGTCAAGTAGCCATTCAGGACACTAGCAGGCTGTGCTTGTTTACATACCAAGTACAGTTGGTGATTCTGGGGTGATGTCAATCACCACAGCCTCCAAGGAGGACTGAAGTTGCTGTTGGATGCGTTGAAGGTCAGTGAAATCAGACACGGAGAGAGCAGAATTGTCATCGTGGGAGATCTTCTGCAGTTCTCTGCTATCAGACCCCTTGGTTCCAATTGCAAAGGTCAAGACACCCAGCTGTTTGAGAGCAGAGGCTGGTGCATCAACACTGTCAGAAGACTGTCCACCAGTTAGCAATATCAGGACCTGTGGAACTCCTTCCAGACGCCTGCTTCCGGCAGAGGCATTGAAGACATTATTCCTCAAGTACTGGAGAGCTGCTCCAGTGTTGAGGGGTCTTCCACCTTTGTGCCTCAAACCTCTGACAATGTCAAGGATCTTGACTTTTGTCCTGTGTGTGTTCAAATAGAACTGGACAGCTGGATCTCTGCTGTACTGAACCACTGAGACACGGTCTTTGTTATCATCCACACTGAGTCCCTCGACTACTCTTTGGACAAAGTCTTGCATAGCTGGGAATCCAGTTCTAGTACCATCAGATCCATCCAACAAGAACACAACATCTCTTCCTGTTGGCTGTGTCACCACTGGGAAACATACAATTCAAGACATATTTAGGTTCATGTTCCAAACATTTACCGTACAAAAGTCAGATGAAAAGTTAACCCCAAGGTTTCCAAATTGAATCTATCAATCCAAGCTCAACTATTTTGTCAAAGTTGCATTGGCGGACCTGTACTTGAAGAAATACACTTCAATACAGTTCAATTTGCGTACTACCATCATCTTGAAATGTAAATTTAGTCATGTTCTTACCAGTTACTGTTGGTGTCATGGGTGTGGCCATCACTGGCCCTGTGCTCATTAGAGAGGCGAGCTGTTCTTGAACACTGGGGAGGTCAGTGAACTCAGAGACGGATAGAGTGTATTTAGGGCCATGTGATATTTTCCGCAGCTCTCCACTGTCAGAGCTCCTTGTTCCAATGCCAATGACAATAACGCCCTGCTGTTTGAGAACAGAGGCTGGAGTATCTACATTGTCAAATGACCTTCCACCATTTAGTAGGATCAATATCTGTGGAACACCTTGCAGGCGCCTACTCCCGGCGGGGTTTGTAAAGACATTGTTCCTGACGTATTGGAGGGCGGCCCCGGTGTTGAGGGGTCTGCCTCCTCTGTGTCTCAGCCCTCTTACTGAATCCACAATATCTTCTTTTGTGGTGTATGTATTCAAATAGAAATGGATCTCTGCATCTCTGCTGTATTGGACTACAGAGACACGGTCTTTGCTTTCTCCAACATTGAGTTTCTCGACCACTTTCTCGACAAAATCACGCATAGCAGGGAAGTCATTCCTTGTGCTATCAGAACCATCCAGAAGGAAAACAATATCCTTTTGGGTAGGGTCAACTGAGAGAAGACAGGAGGACAAAGAATAAAAACTTTTGCAAAAGGTAAGTTTGTGTACTAATCATAAAGTTTTAAACTACTTATTGAAAAGCAAAAGCCCTGCGTTCTCTAATTGTTAATAGTAGGGAAGTATACCATAACCTCTTTTAACAAAATATCATTGAGCTAAAAAGGTATTTCACTGGATTCATATCCCTCACTATAGGTGAAACAAGTCAAGTAGCCATTCAGGACACTAGCAGGCTGTGCTTGTTTACATACCAAGTACAGTTGGTGATTCTGGGGTGATGTCAATCACCACAGCCTCCAAGGAGGACTGAAGTTGCTGTTGGATGCGTTGAAGGTCAGTGAAATCAGACACGGAGAGAGCAGAATTGTCATCGTGGGAGATCTTCTGCAGTTCTCTGCTATCAGACCCCTTGGTTCCAATTGCAAAGGTCAAGACACCCAGCTGTTTGAGAGCAGAGGCTGGTGCATCAACACTGTCAGAAGACTGTCCACCAGTTAGCAATATCAGGACCTGTGGAACTCCTTCCAGACGCCTGCTTCCGGCAGAGGCATTGAAGACATTATTCCTCAAGTACTGGAGAGCTGCTCCAGTGTTGAGGGGTCTTCCACCTTTGTGCCTCAAACCTCTGACAATGTCAAGGATCTTGACTTTTGTCCTGTGTGTGTTCAAATAGAACTGGACAGCTGGATCTCTGCTGTACTGAACCACTGAGACACGGTCTTTGTTATCATCCACACTGAGTCCCTCGACTACTCTTTGGACAAAGTCTTGCATAGCTGGGAATCCAGTTCTAGTACCATCAGATCCATCCAACAAGAACACAACATCTCTTCCTGTTGGCTGTGTCACCACTGGGAAACATACAATTCAAGACATATTTAGGTTCATGTTCCAAACATTTACCGTACAAAAGTCAGATGAAAAGTTAACCCCAAGGTTTCCAAATTGAATCTATCAATCCAAGCTCAACTATTTTGTCAAAGTTGCATTGGCGGACCTGTACTTGAAGAAATACACTTCAATACAGTTCAATTTGCGTACTACCATCATCTTGAAATGTAAATTTAGTCACGTTCTTACCAGTTACTGTTGGTGTCATGGGTGTGGCCATCACTGGCCCTGTGCTCATTAGAGAGGCGAGCTGTTCTTGAACACTGGGGAGGTCAGTGAACTCAGAGACGGATAGAGTGTATTTAGGGCCATGTGATATTTTCCGCAGCTCTCCACTGTCAGAGCTCCTTGTTCCAATGCCAATGACAATAACGCCCTGCTGTTTGAGAACAGAGGCTGGAGTATCTACATTGTCAAATGACCTTCCACCATTTAGTAGGATCAATATCTGTGGAACACCTTGCAGGCGCCTACTCCCGGCGGGGTTTGTAAAGACGTTGTTCCTGACGTATTGGAGGGCGGCCCCGGTGTTGAGGGGTCTGCCTCCTCTGTGTCTCAGCCCTCTTACTGAATCCACAATATCTTCTTTTGTGGTGTATGTATTCAAATAGAAATGGATCTCTGCATCTCTGCTGTATTGGACTACAGAGACACGGTCTTTGCTTTCTCCAACATTGAGTTTCTCGACCACTTTCTCGACAAAATCACGCATAGCAGGGAAGTCATTCCTTGTGCTATCAGAACCATCCAGAAGGAAAACAATATCCTTTTGGGTAGGGTCAACTGAGAGAAGACAGGAGGACAAAGAATAAAAACTTTTGCAAAAGGTAAGTTTGTGTACTAATCATAAAGTTTTAAACTACTTATTGAAAAGCAAAAGCCCTGCGTTCTCTAATTGTTAATAGTAGGGAAGTATACCATAACCTCTTTTAACAAAATATCATTGAGCTAAAAAGGTATTTCACTGGATTCATATCCCTCACTATAGGTGAAACAAGTCAAGTAGCCATTCAGGACACTAGCAGGCTGTGCTTGTTTACATACCAAGTACAGTTGGTGATTCTGGGGTGATGTCAATCACCACAGCCTCCAAGGAGGACTGAAGTTGCTGTTGGATGCGTTGAAGGTCAGTGAAATCAGACACGGAGAGAGCAGAATTGTCATCGTGGGAGATCTTCTGCAGTTCTCTGCTATCAGACCCCTTGGTTCCAATTGCAAAGGTCAAGACACCCAGCTGTTTGAGAGCAGAGGCTGGTGCATCAACACTGTCAGAAGACTGTCCACCAGTTAGCAATATCAGGACCTGTGGAACTCCTTCCAGACGCCTGCTTCCGGCAGAGGCATTGAAGACATTATTCCTCAAGTACTGGAGAGCTGCTCCAGTGTTGAGGGGTCTTCCACCTTTGTGCCTCAAACCTCTGACAATGTCAAGGATCTTGACTTTTGTCCTGTGTGTGTTCAAATAGAACTGGACAGCTGGATCTCTGCTGTACTGAACCACTGAGACACGGTCTTTGTTATCATCCACACTGAGTCCCTCGACTACTCTTTGGACAAAGTCTTGCATAGCTGGGAATCCAGTTCTAGTACCATCAGATCCATCCAACAAGAACACAACATCTCTTCCTGTTGGCTGTGTCACCACTGGGAAACATACAATTCAAGACATATTTAGGTTCATGTTCCAAACATTTACCGTACAAAAGTCAGATGAAAAGTTAACCCCAAGGTTTCCAAATTGAATCTATCAATCCAAGCTCAACTATTTTGTCAAAGTTGCATTGGCGGACCTGTACTTGAAGAAATACACTTCAATACAGTTCAATTTGCGTACTACCATCATCTTGAAATGTAAATTTAGTCACGTTCTTACCAGTTACTGTTGGTGTCATGGGTGTGGCCATCACTGGCCCTGTGCTCATTAGAGAGGCGAGCTGTTCTTGAACACTGGGGAGGTCAGTGAACTCAGAGACGGATAGAGTGTATTTAGGGCCATGTGATATTTTCCGCAGCTCTCCACTGTCAGAGCTCCTTGTTCCAATGCCAATGACAATAACGCCCTGCTGTTTGAGAACAGAGGCTGGAGTATCTACATTGTCAAATGACCTTCCACCATTTAGTAGGATCAATATCTGTGGAACACCTTGCAGGCGCCTACTCCCGGCGGGGTTTGTAAAGACGTTGTTCCTGACGTATTGGAGGGCGGCCCCGGTGTTGAGGGGTCTGCCTCCTCTGTGTCTCAGCCCTCTTACTGAATCCACAATATCTTCTTTTGTGGTGTATGTATTCAAATAGAAATGGATCTCTGCATCTCTGCTGTATTGGACTACAGAGACACGGTCTTTGCTTTCTCCAACATTGAGTTTCTCGACCACTTTCTCGACAAAATCACGCATAGCAGGGAAGTCATTCCTTGTGCTATCAGAACCATCCAGAAGGAAAACAATATCCTTTTGGGTAGGGTCAACTGAGAGAAGACAGGAGGACAAAGAATAAAAACTTTTGCAAAAGGTAAGTTTGTGTACTAATCATAAAGTTTTAAACTACTTATTGAAAAGCAAAAGCCCTGCGTTCTCTAATTGTTAATAGTAGGGAAGTATACCATAACCTCTTTTAACAAAATATCATTGAGCTAAAAAGGTATTTCACTGGATTCATATCCCTCACTATAGGTGAAACAAGTCAAGTAGCCATTCAGGACACTAGCAGGCTGTGCTTGTTTACATACCAAGTACAGTTGGTGATTCTGGGGTGATGTCAATCACCACAGCCTCCAAGGAGGACTGAAGTTGCTGTTGGATGCGTTGAAGGTCAGTGAAATCAGACACGGAGAGAGCAGAATTGTCATCGTGGGAGATCTTCTGCAGTTCTCTGCTATCAGACCCCTTGGTTCCAATTGCAAAGGTCAAGACACCCAGCTGTTTGAGAGCAGAGGCTGGTGCATCAACACTGTCAGAAGACTGTCCACCAGTTAGCAATATCAGGACCTGTGGAACTCCTTCCAGACGCCTGCTTCCGGCAGAGGCATTGAAGACATTATTCCTCAAGTACTGGAGAGCTGCTCCAGTGTTGAGGGGTCTTCCACCTTTGTGCCTCAAACCTCTGACAATGTCAAGGATCTTGACTTTTGTCCTGTGTGTGTTCAAATAGAACTGGACAGCTGGATCTCTGCTGTACTGAACCACTGAGACACGGTCTTTGTTATCATCCACACTGAGTCCCTCGACTACTCTTTGGACAAAGTCTTGCATAGCTGGGAATCCAGTTCTAGTACCATCAGATCCATCCAACAAGAACACAACATCTCTTCCTGTTGGCTGTGTCACCACTGGGAAACATACAATTCAAGACATATTTAGGTTCATGTTCCAAACATTTACCGTACAAAAGTCAGATGAAAAGTTAACCCCAAGGTTTCCAAATTGAATCTATCAATCCAAGCTCAACTATTTTGTCAAAGTTGCATTGGCGGACCTGTACTTGAAGAAATACACTTCAATACAGTTCAATTTGCGTACTACCATCATCTTGAAATGTAAATTTAGTCACGTTCTTACCAGTTACTGTTGGTGTCATGGGTGTGGCCATCACTGGCCCTGTGCTCATTAGAGAGGCGAGCTGTTCTTGAACACTGGGGAGGTCAGTGAACTCAGAGACGGATAGAGTGTATTTAGGGCCATGTGATATTTTCCGCAGCTCTCCACTGTCAGAGCTCCTTGTTCCAATGCCAATGACAATAACGCCCTGCTGTTTGAGAACAGAGGCTGGAGTATCTACATTGTCAAATGACCTTCCACCATTTAGTAGGATCAATATCTGTGGAACACCTTGCAGGCGCCTACTCCCGGCGGGGTTTGTAAAGACGTTGTTCCTGACGTATTGGAGGGCGGCCCCGGTGTTGAGGGGTCTGCCTCCTCTGTGTCTCAGCCCTCTTACTGAATCCACAATATCTTCTTTTGTGGTGTATGTATTCAAATAGAAATGGATCTCTGCATCTCTGCTGTATTGGACTACAGAGACACGGTCTTTGCTTTCTCCAACATTGAGTTTCTCGACCACTTTCTCGACAAAATCACGCATAGCAGGGAAGTCATTCCTTGTGCTATCAGAACCATCCAGAAGGAAAACAATATCCTTTTGGGTAGGGTCAACTGAGAGAAGACAGGAGGACAAAGAATAAAAACTTTTGCAAAAGGTAAGTTTGTGTACTAATCATAAAGTTTTAAACTACTTATTGAAAAGCAAAAGCCCTGCGTTCTCTAATTGTTAATAGTAGGGAAGTATACCATAACCTCTTTTAACAAAATATCATTGAGCTAAAAAGGTATTTCACTGGATTCATATCCCTCACTATAGGTGAAACAAGTCAAGTAGCCATTCAGGACACTAGCAGGCTGTGCTTGTTTACATACCAAGTACAGTTGGTGATTCTGGGGTGATGTCAATCACCACAGCCTCCAAGGAGGACTGAAGTTGCTGTTGGATGCGTTGAAGGTCAGTGAAATCAGACACGGAGAGAGCAGAATTGTCATCGTGGGAGATCTTCTGCAGTTCTCTGCTATCAGACCCCTTGGTTCCAATTGCAAAGGTCAAGACACCCAGCTGTTTGAGAGCAGAGGCTGGTGCATCAACACTGTCAGAAGACTGTCCACCAGTTAGCAATATCAGGACCTGTGGAACTCCTTCCAGACGCCTGCTTCCGGCAGAGGCATTGAAGACATTATTCCTCAAGTACTGGAGAGCTGCTCCAGTGTTGAGGGGTCTTCCACCTTTGTGCCTCAAACCTCTGACAATGTCAAGGATCTTGACTTTTGTCCTGTGTGTGTTCAAATAGAACTGGACAGCTGGATCTCTGCTGTACTGAACCACTGAGACACGGTCTTTGTTATCATCCACACTGAGTCCCTCGACTACTCTTTGGACAAAGTCTTGCATAGCTGGGAATCCAGTTCTAGTACCATCAGATCCATCCAACAAGAACACAACATCTCTTCCTGTTGGCTGTGTCACCACTGGGAAACATACAATTCAAGACATATTTAGGTTCATGTTCCAAACATTTACCGTACAAAAGTCAGATGAAAAGTTAACCCCAAGGTTTCCAAATTGAATCTATCAATCCAAGCTCAACTATTTTGTCAAAGTTGCATTGGCGGACCTGTACTTGAAGAAATACACTTCAATACAGTTCAATTTGCGTACTACCATCATCTTGAAATGTAAATTTAGTCACGTTCTTACCAGTTACTGTTGGTGTCATGGGTGTGGCCATCACTGGCCCTGTGCTCATTAGAGAGGCGAGCTGTTCTTGAACACTGGGGAGGTCAGTGAACTCAGAGACGGATAGAGTGTATTTAGGGCCATGTGATATTTTCCGCAGCTCTCCACTGTCAGAGCTCCTTGTTCCAATGCCAATGACAATAACGCCCTGCTGTTTGAGAACAGAGGCTGGAGTATCTACATTGTCAAATGACCTTCCACCATTTAGTAGGATCAATATCTGTGGAACACCTTGCAGGCGCCTACTCCCGGCGGGGTTTGTAAAGACGTTGTTCCTGACGTATTGGAGGGCGGCCCCGGTGTTGAGGGGTCTGCCTCCTCTGTGTCTCAGCCCTCTTACTGAATCCACAATATCTTCTTTTGTGGTGTATGTATTCAAATAGAAATGGATCTCTGCATCTCTGCTGTATTGGACTACAGAGACACGGTCTTTGCTTTCTCCAACATTGAGTTTCTCGACCACTTTCTCGACAAAATCACGCATAGCAGGGAAGTCATTCCTTGTGCTATCAGAACCATCCAGAAGGAAAACAATATCCTTTTGGGTAGGGTCAACTGAGAGAAGACAGGAGGACAAAGAATAAAAACTTTTGCAAAAGGTAAGTTTGTGTACTAATCATAAAGTTTTAAACTACTTATTGAAAAGCAAAAGCCCTGCGTTCTCTAATTGTTAATAGTAGGGAAGTATACCATAACCTCTTTTAACAAAATATCATTGAGCTAAAAAGGTATTTCACTGGATTCATATCCCTCACTATAGGTGAAACAAGTCAAGTAGCCATTCAGGACACTAGCAGGCTGTGCTTGTTTACATACCAAGTACAGTTGGTGATTCTGGGGTGATGTCAATCACCACAGCCTCCAAGGAGGACTGAAGTTGCTGTTGGATGCGTTGAAGGTCAGTGAAATCAGACACGGAGAGAGCAGAATTGTCATCGTGGGAGATCTTCTGCAGTTCTCTGCTATCAGACCCCTTGGTTCCAATTGCAAAGGTCAAGACACCCAGCTGTTTGAGAGCAGAGGCTGGTGCATCAACACTGTCAGAAGACTGTCCACCAGTTAGCAATATCAGGACCTGTGGAACTCCTTCCAGACGCCTGCTTCCGGCAGAGGCATTGAAGACATTATTCCTCAAGTACTGGAGAGCTGCTCCAGTGTTGAGGGGTCTTCCACCTTTGTGCCTCAAACCTCTGACAATGTCAAGGATCTTGACTTTTGTCCTGTGTGTGTTCAAATAGAACTGGACAGCTGGATCTCTGCTGTACTGAACCACTGAGACACGGTCTTTGTTATCATCCACACTGAGTCCCTCGACTACTCTTTGGACAAAGTCTTGCATAGCTGGGAATCCAGTTCTAGTACCATCAGATCCATCCAACAAGAACACAACATCTCTTCCTGTTGGCTGTGTCACCACTGGGAAACATACAATTCAAGACATATTTAGGTTCATGTTCCAAACATTTACCGTACAAAAGTCAGATGAAAAGTTAACCCCAAGGTTTCCAAATTGAATCTATCAATCCAAGCTCAACTATTTTGTCAAAGTTGCATTGGCGGACCTGTACTTGAAGAAATACACTTCAATACAGTTCAATTTGCGTACTACCATCATCTTGAAATGTAAATTTAGTCACGTTCTTACCAGTTACTGTTGGTGTCATGGGTGTGGCCATCACTGGCCCTGTGCTCATTAGAGAGGCGAGCTGTTCTTGAACACTGGGGAGGTCAGTGAACTCAGAGACGGATAGAGTGTATTTAGGGCCATGTGATATTTTCCGCAGCTCTCCACTGTCAGAGCTCCTTGTTCCAATGCCAATGACAATAACGCCCTGCTGTTTGAGAACAGAGGCTGGAGTATCTACATTGTCAAATGACCTTCCACCATTTAGTAGGATCAATATCTGTGGAACACCTTGCAGGCGCCTACTCCCGGCGGGGTTTGTAAAGACGTTGTTCCTGACGTATTGGAGGGCGGCCCCGGTGTTGAGGGGTCTGCCTCCTCTGTGTCTCAGCCCTCTTACTGAATCCACAATATCTTCTTTTGTGGTGTATGTATTCAAATAGAAATGGATCTCTGCATCTCTGCTGTATTGGACTACAGAGACACGGTCTTTGCTTTCTCCAACATTGAGTTTCTCGACCACTTTCTCGACAAAATCACGCATAGCAGGGAAGTCATTCCTTGTGCTATCAGAACCATCCAGAAGGAAAACAATATCCTTTTGGGTAGGGTCAACTGAGAGAAGACAGGAGGACAAAGAATAAAAACTTTTGCAAAAGGTAAGTTTGTGTACTAATCATAAAGTTTTAAACTACTTATTGAAAAGCAAAAGCCCTGCGTTCTCTAATTGTTAATAGTAGGGAAGTATACCATAACCTCTTTTAACAAAATATCATTGAGCTAAAAAGGTATTTCACTGGATTCATATCCCTCACTATAGGTGAAACAAGTCAAGTAGCCATTCAGGACACTAGCAGGCTGTGCTTGTTTACATACCAAGTACAGTTGGTGATTCTGGGGTGATGTCAATCACCACAGCCTCCAAGGAGGACTGAAGTTGCTGTTGGATGCGTTGAAGGTCAGTGAAATCAGACACGGAGAGAGCAGAATTGTCATCGTGGGAGATCTTCTGCAGTTCTCTGCTATCAGACCCCTTGGTTCCAATTGCAAAGGTCAAGACACCCAGCTGTTTGAGAGCAGAGGCTGGTGCATCAACACTGTCAGAAGACTGTCCACCAGTTAGCAATATCAGGACCTGTGGAACTCCTTCCAGACGCCTGCTTCCGGCAGAGGCATTGAAGACATTATTCCTCAAGTACTGGAGAGCTGCTCCAGTGTTGAGGGGTCTTCCACCTTTGTGCCTCAAACCTCTGACAATGTCAAGGATCTTGACTTTTGTCCTGTGTGTGTTCAAATAGAACTGGACAGCTGGATCTCTGCTGTACTGAACCACTGAGACACGGTCTTTGTTATCATCCACACTGAGTCCCTCGACTACTCTTTGGACAAAGTCTTGCATAGCTGGGAATCCAGTTCTAGTACCATCAGATCCATCCAACAAGAACACAACATCTCTTCCTGTTGGCTGTGTCACCACTGGGAAACATACAATTCAAGACATATTTAGGTTCATGTTCCAAACATTTACCGTACAAAAGTCAGATGAAAAGTTAACCCCAAGGTTTCCAAATTGAATCTATCAATCCAAGCTCAACTATTTTGTCAAAGTTGCATTGGCGGACCTGTACTTGAAGAAATACACTTCAATACAGTTCAATTTGCGTACTACCATCATCTTGAAATGTAAATTTAGTCACGTTCTTACCAGTTACTGTTGGTGTCATGGGTGTGGCCATCACTGGCCCTGTGCTCATTAGAGAGGCGAGCTGTTCTTGAACACTGGGGAGGTCAGTGAACTCAGAGACGGATAGAGTGTATTTAGGGCCATGTGATATTTTCCGCAGCTCTCCACTGTCAGAGCTCCTTGTTCCAATGCCAATGACAATAACGCCCTGCTGTTTGAGAACAGAGGCTGGAGTATCTACATTGTCAAATGACCTTCCACCATTTAGTAGGATCAATATCTGTGGAACACCTTGCAGGCGCCTACTCCCGGCGGGGTTTGTAAAGACGTTGTTCCTGACGTATTGGAGGGCGGCCCCGGTGTTGAGGGGTCTGCCTCCTCTGTGTCTCAGCCCTCTTACTGAATCCACAATATCTTCTTTTGTGGTGTATGTATTCAAATAGAAATGGATCTCTGCATCTCTGCTGTATTGGACTACAGAGACACGGTCTTTGCTTTCTCCAACATTGAGTTTCTCGACCACTTTCTCGACAAAATCACGCATAGCAGGGAAGTCATTCCTTGTGCTATCAGAACCATCCAGAAGGAAAACAATATCCTTTTGGGTAGGGTCAACTGAGAGAAGACAGGAGGACAAAGAATAAAAACTTTTGCAAAAGGTAAGTTTGTGTACTAATCATAAAGTTTTAAACTACTTATTGAAAAGCAAAAGCCCTGCGTTCTCTAATTGTTAATAGTAGGGAAGTATACCATAACCTCTTTTAACAAAATATCATTGAGCTAAAAAGGTATTTCACTGGATTCATATCCCTCACTATAGGTGAAACAAGTCAAGTAGCCATTCAGGACACTAGCAGGCTGTGCTTGTTTACATACCAAGTACAGTTGGTGATTCTGGGGTGATGTCAATCACCACAGCCTCCAAGGAGGACTGAAGTTGCTGTTGGATGCGTTGAAGGTCAGTGAAATCAGACACGGAGAGAGCAGAATTGTCATCGTGGGAGATCTTCTGCAGTTCTCTGCTATCAGACCCCTTGGTTCCAATTGCAAAGGTCAAGACACCCAGCTGTTTGAGAGCAGAGGCTGGTGCATCAACACTGTCAGAAGACTGTCCACCAGTTAGCAATATCAGGACCTGTGGAACTCCTTCCAGACGCCTGCTTCCGGCAGAGGCATTGAAGACATTATTCCTCAAGTACTGGAGAGCTGCTCCAGTGTTGAGGGGTCTTCCACCTTTGTGCCTCAAACCTCTGACAATGTCAAGGATCTTGACTTTTGTCCTGTGTGTGTTCAAATAGAACTGGACAGCTGGATCTCTGCTGTACTGAACCACTGAGACACGGTCTTTGTTATCATCCACACTGAGTCCCTCGACTACTCTTTGGACAAAGTCTTGCATAGCTGGGAATCCAGTTCTAGTACCATCAGATCCATCCAACAAGAACACAACATCTCTTCCTGTTGGCTGTGTCACCACTGGGAAACATACAATTCAAGACATATTTAGGTTCATGTTCCAAACATTTACCGTACAAAAGTCAGATGAAAAGTTAACCCCAAGGTTTCCAAATTGAATCTATCAATCCAAGCTCAACTATTTTGTCAAAGTTGCATTGGCGGACCTGTACTTGAAGAAATACACTTCAATACAGTTCAATTTGCGTACTACCATCATCTTGAAATGTAAATTTAGTCACGTTCTTACCAGTTACTGTTGGTGTCATGGGTGTGGCCATCACTGGCCCTGTGCTCATTAGAGAGGCGAGCTGTTCTTGAACACTGGGGAGGTCAGTGAACTCAGAGACGGATAGAGTGTATTTAGGGCCATGTGATATTTTCCGCAGCTCTCCACTGTCAGAGCTCCTTGTTCCAATGCCAATGACAATAACGCCCTGCTGTTTGAGAACAGAGGCTGGAGTATCTACATTGTCAAATGACCTTCCACCATTTAGTAGGATCAATATCTGTGGAACACCTTGCAGGCGCCTACTCCCGGCGGGGTTTGTAAAGACGTTGTTCCTGACGTATTGGAGGGCGGCCCCGGTGTTGAGGGGTCTGCCTCCTCTGTGTCTCAGCCCTCTTACTGAATCCACAATATCTTCTTTTGTGGTGTATGTATTCAAATAGAAATGGATCTCTGCATCTCTGCTGTATTGGACTACAGAGACACGGTCTTTGCTTTCTCCAACATTGAGTTTCTCGACCACTTTCTCGACAAAATCACGCATAGCAGGGAAGTCATTCCTTGTGCTATCAGAACCATCCAGAAGGAAAACAATATCCTTTTGGGTAGGGTCAACTGAGAGAAGACAGGAGGACAAAGAATAAAAACTTTTGCAAAAGGTAAGTTTGTGTACTAATCATAAAGTTTTAAACTACTTATTGAAAAGCAAAAGCCCTGCGTTCTCTAATTGTTAATAGTAGGGAAGTATACCATAACCTCTTTTAACAAAATATCATTGAGCTAAAAAGGTATTTCACTGGATTCATATCCCTCACTATAGGTGAAACAAGTCAAGTAGCCATTCAGGACACTAGCAGGCTGTGCTTGTTTACATACCAAGTACAGTTGGTGATTCTGGGGTGATGTCAATCACCACAGCCTCCAAGGAGGACTGAAGTTGCTGTTGGATGCGTTGAAGGTCAGTGAAATCAGATACGGAGAGAGCAGAATTGTCATCGTGGGAGATCTTCTGCAGTTCTCTGCTATCAGACCCCTTGGTTCCAATTGCAAAGGTCAAGACACCCAGCTGTTTGAGAGCAGAGGCTGGTGCATCAACACTGTCAGAAGACTGTCCACCAGTTAGCAATATCAGGACCTGTTGAACTCCTTCCAGACGCCTACTTCCGGCAGAGGCGTTGAAGACATTATTCCTCAAGTACTGGAGAGCTGCTCCAGTGTTGAGGGGTCTTCCACCTTTGTGCCTCAAACCTCTGACAATGTCAAGGATCTTGACTTTTGTCCTGTGTGTGTTCAAATAGAACTGGACAGCTGGATCTCTGCTGTACTGAACCACTGAGACACGGTCTTTGTTATCATCCACACTGAGTCCCTCGACTACTCTTTGGACAAAGTCTTGCATAGCTGGGAATCCAGTTCTAGTACCATCAGATCCATCCAACAAGAACACAACATCTCTTCCTGTTGGCTGTGTCACCACTGGGAAACATACAATTCAAGACATATTTAGGTTCATGTTCCAAACATTTACCGTACAAAAGTCAGATGAAAAGTTAACCCCAAGGTTTCCAAATTGAATCTATCAATCCAAGCTCAACTATTTTGTCAAAGTTGCATTGGCGGACCTGTACTTGAAGAAATACACTTCAATACAGTTCAATTTGCGTACTACCATCATCTTGAAATGTAAATTTAGTCACGTTCTTACCAGTTACTGTTGGTGTCATGGGTGTGGCCATCACTGGCCCTGTGCTCATTAGAGAGGCGAGCTGTTCTTGAACACTGGGGAGGTCAGTGAACTCAGAGACGGATAGAGTGTATTTAGGGCCATGTGATATTTTCCGCAGCTCTCCACTGTCAGAGCTCCTTGTTCCAATGCCAATGACAATAACGCCCTGCTGTTTGAGAACAGAGGCTGGAGTATCTACATTGTCAAATGACCTTCCACCATTTAGTAGGATCAATATCTGTGGAACACCTTGCAGGCGCCTACTCCCGGCGGGGTTTGTAAAGACGTTGTTCCTGACGTATTGGAGGGCGGCCCCGGTGTTGAGGGGTCTGCCTCCTCTGTGTCTCAGCCCTCTTACTGAATCCACAATATCTTCTTTTGTGGTGTATGTATTCAAATAGAAATGGATCTCTGCATCTCTGCTGTATTGGACTACAGAGACACGGTCTTTGCTTTCTCCAACATTGAGTTTCTCGACCACTTTCTCGACAAAATCACGCATAGCAGGGAAGTCATTCCTTGTGCTATCAGAACCATCCAGAAGGAAAACAATATCCTTTTGGGTAGGGTCAACTGAGAGAAGACAGGAGGACAAAGAATAAAAACTTTTGCAAAAGGTAAGTTTGTGTACTAATCATAAAGTTTTAAACTACTTATTGAAAAGCAAAAGCCCTGCGTTCTCTAATTGTTAATAGTAGGGAAGTATACCATAACCTCTTTTAACAAAATATCATTGAGCTAAAAAGGTATTTCACTGGATTCATATCCCTCACTATAGGTGAAACAAGTCAAGTAGCCATTCAGGACACTAGCAGGCTGTGCTTGTTTACATACCAAGTACAGTTGGTGATTCTGGGGTGATGTCAATCACCACAGCCTCCAAGGAGGACTGAAGTTGCTGTTGGATGCGTTGAAGGTCAGTGAAATCAGATAAGGAGAGAGCAGAATTGTCATCGTGGGAGATCTTCTGCAGTTCTCTGCTATCAGACCCCTTGGTTCCAATTGCAAAGGTCAAGACACCCAGCTGTTTGAGAGCAGAGGCTGGTGCATCAACACTGTCAGAAGACCGTCCACCAGTTAGCAATATCAGGACCTGTGGAACTCCTTCCAGACGCCTACTTCCGGCAGAGGCATTGAAGACATTATTCCTCAAGTACTGGAGAGCTGCTCCAGTGTTGAGGGGTCTTCCACCTTTGTGCCTCAAACCTCTGACAATGTCAAGGATCTTGACTTTTGTCCTGTGTGTGTTCAAATAGAACTGGACAGCTGGATCTCTGCTGTACTGAACCACTGAGACACGGTCTTTGTTATCATCCACACTGAGTCCCTCGACTACTCTTTGGACAAAGTCTTGCATAGCTGGGAATCCAGTTCTAGTACCATCAGATCCATCCAACAAGAACACAACATCTCTTCCTGTTGGCTGTGTCACCACTGGGAAACATACAATTCAAGACATATTTAGGTTCATGTTCCAAACATTTACCGTACAAAAGTCAGATGAAAAGTTAACCCCAAGGTTTCCAAATTGAATCTATCAATCCAAGCTCAACTATTTTGTCAAAGTTGCATTGGCGGACCTGTACTTGAAGAAATACACTTCAATACAGTTCAATTTGCGTACTACCATCATCTTGAAATGTAAATTTAGTCACGTTCTTACCAGTTACTGTTGGTGTCATGGGTGTGGCCATCACTGGCCCTGTGCTCATTAGAGAGGCGAGCTGTTCTTGAACACTGGGGAGGTCAGTGAACTCAGAGACGGATAGAGTGTATTTAGGGCCATGTGATATTTTCCGCAGCTCTCCACTGTCAGAGCTCCTTGTTCCAATGCCAATGACAATAACGCCCTGCTGTTTGAGAACAGAGGCTGGAGTATCTACATTGTCAAATGACCTTCCACCATTTAGTAGGATCAATATCTGTGGAACACCTTGCAGGCGCCTACTCCCGGCGGGGTTTGTAAAGACGTTGTTCCTGACGTATTGGAGGGCGGCCCCGGTGTTGAGGGGTCTGCCTCCTCTGTGTCTCAGCCCTCTTACTGAATCCACAATATCTTCTTTTGTGGTGTATGTATTCAAATAGAAATGGATCTCTGCATCTCTGCTGTATTGGACTACAGAGACACGGTCTTTGCTTTCTCCAACATTGAGTTTCTCGACCACTTTCTCGACAAAATCACGCATAGCAGGGAAGTCATTCCTTGTGCTATCAGAACCATCCAGAAGGAAAACAATATCCTTTTGGGTAGGGTCAACTGAGAGAAGACAGGAGGACAAAGAATAAAAACTTTTGCAAAAGGTAAGTTTGTGTACTAATCATAAAGTTTTAAACTACTTATTGAAAAGCAAAAGCCCTGCGTTCTCTAATTGTTAATAGTAGGGAAGTATACCATAACCTCTTTTAACAAAATATCATTGAGCTAAAAAGGTATTTCACTGGATTCATATCCCTCACTATAGGTGAAACAAGTCAAGTAGCCATTCAGGACACTAGCAGGCTGTGCTTGTTTACATACCAAGTACAGTTGGTGATTCTGGGGTGATGTCAATCACCACAGCCTCCAAGGAGGACTGAAGTTGCTGTTGGATGCGTTGAAGGTCAGTGAAATCAGATAAGGAGAGAGCAGAATTGTCATCGTGGGAGATCTTCTGCAGTTCTCTGCTATCAGACCCCTTGGTTCCAATTGCAAAGGTCAAGACACCCAGCTGTTTGAGAGCAGAGGCTGGTGCATCAACACTGTCAGAAGACCGTCCACCAGTTAGCAATATCAGGACCTGTGGAACTCCTTCCAGACGCCTACTTCCGGCAGAGGCATTGAAGACATTATTCCTCAAGTACTGGAGAGCTGCTCCAGTGTTGAGGGGTCTTCCACCTTTGTGCCTCAAACCTCTGACAATGTCAAGGATCTTGACTTTTGTCCTGTGTGTGTTCAAATAGAACTGGACAGCTGGATCTCTGCTGTACTGAACCACTGAGACACGGTCTTTGTTATCATCCACACTGAGTCCCTCGACTACTCTTTGGACAAAGTCTTGCATAGCTGGGAATCCAGTTCTAGTACCATCAGATCCATCCAACAAGAACACAACATCTCTTCCTGTTGGCTGTGTCACCACTGGGAAACATACAATTCAAGACATATTTAGGTTCATGTTCCAAACATTTACCGTACAAAAGTCAGATGAAAAGTTAACCCCAAGGTTTCCAAATTGAATCTATCAATCCAAGCTCAACTATTTTGTCAAAGTTGCATTGGCGGACCTGTACTTGAAGAAATACACTTCAATACAGTTCAATTTGCGTACTACCATCATCTTGAAATGTAAATTTAGTCACGTTCTTACCAGTTACTGTTGGTGTCATGGGTGTGGCCATCACTGGCCCTGTGCTCATTAGAGAGGCGAGCTGTTCTTGAACACTGGGGAGGTCAGTGAACTCAGAGACGGATAGAGTGTATTTAGGGCCATGTGATATTTTCCGCAGCTCTCCACTGTCAGAGCTCCTTGTTCCAATGCCAATGACAATAACGCCCTGCTGTTTGAGAACAGAGGCTGGAGTATCTACATTGTCAAATGACCTTCCACCATTTAGTAGGATCAATATCTGTGGAACACCTTGCAGGCGCCTACTCCCGGCGGGGTTTGTAAAGACGTTGTTCCTGACGTATTGGAGGGCGGCCCCGGTGTTGAGGGGTCTGCCTCCTCTGTGTCTCAGCCCTCTTACTGAATCCACAATATCTTCTTTTGTGGTGTATGTATTCAAATAGAAATGGATCTCTGCATCTCTGCTGTATTGGACTACAGAGACACGGTCTTTGCTTTCTCCAACATTGAGTTTCTCGACCACTTTCTCGACAAAATCACGCATAGCAGGGAAGTCATTCCTTGTGCTATCAGAACCATCCAGAAGGAAAACAATATCCTTTTGGGTAGGGTCAACTGAGAGAAGACAGGAGGACAAAGAATAAAAACTTTTGCAAAAGGTAAGTTTGTGTACTAATCATAAAGTTTTAAACTACTTATTGAAAAGCAAAAGCCCTGCGTTCTCTAATTGTTAATAGTAGGGAAGTATACCATAACCTCTTTTAACAAAATATCATTGAGCTAAAAAGGTATTTCACTGGATTCATATCCCTCACTATAGGTGAAACAAGTCAAGTAGCCATTCAGGACACTAGCAGGCTGTGCTTGTTTACATACCAAGTACAGTTGGTGATTCTGGGGTGATGTCAATCACCACAGCCTCCAAGGAGGACTGAAGTTGCTGTTGGATGCGTTGAAGGTCAGTGAAATCAGACACGGAGAGAGCAGAATTGTCATCGTGGGAGATCTTCTGCAGTTCTCTGCTATCAGACCCCTTGGTTCCAATTGCAAAGGTCAAGACACCCAGCTGTTTGAGAGCAGAGGCTGGTGCATCAACACTGTCAGAAGACTGTCCACCAGTTAGCAATATCAGGACCTGTGGAACTCCTTCCAGACGCCTGCTTCCGGCAGAGGCATTGAAGACATTATTCCTCAAGTACTGGAGAGCTGCTCCAGTGTTGAGGGGTCTTCCACCTTTGTGCCTCAAACCTCTGACAATGTCAAGGATCTTGACTTTTGTCCTGTGTGTGTTCAAATAGAACTGGACAGCTGGATCTCTGCTGTACTGAACCACTGAGACACGGTCTTTGTTATCATCCACACTGAGTCCCTCGACTACTCTTTGGACAAAGTCTTGCATAGCTGGGAATCCAGTTCTAGTACCATCAGATCCATCCAACAAGAACACAACATCTCTTCCTGTTGGCTGTGTCACCACTGGGAAACATACAATTCAAGACATATTTAGGTTCATGTTCCAAACATTTACCGTACAAAAGTCAGATGAAAAGTTAACCCCAAGGTTTCCAAATTGAATCTATCAATCCAAGCTCAACTATTTTGTCAAAGTTGCATTGGCGGACCTGTACTTGAAGAAATACACTTCAATACAGTTCAATTTGCGTACTACCATCATCTTGAAATGTAAATTTAGTCACGTTCTTACCAGTTACTGTTGGTGTCATGGGTGTGGCCATCACTGGCCCTGTGCTCATTAGAGAGGCGAGCTGTTCTTGAACACTGGGGAGGTCAGTGAACTCAGAGACGGATAGAGTGTATTTAGGGCCATGTGATATTTTCCGCAGCTCTCCACTGTCAGAGCTCCTTGTTCCAATGCCAATGACAATAACGCCCTGCTGTTTGAGAACAGAGGCTGGAGTATCTACATTGTCAAATGACCTTCCACCATTTAGTAGGATCAATATCTGTGGAACACCTTGCAGGCGCCTACTCCCGGCGGGGTTTGTAAAGACGTTGTTCCTGATGTATTGGAGGGCGGCCCCGGTGTTGAGGGGTCTGCCTCCTCTGTGTCTCAGCCCTCTTACTGAATCCACAATATCTTCTTTTGTGGTGTATGTATTCAAATAGAAATGGATCTCTGCATCTCTGCTGTATTGGACTACAGAGACACGGTCTTTGCTTTCTCCAACATTGAGTTTCTCGACCACTTTCTCGACAAAATCACGCATAGCAGGGAAGTCATTCCTTGTGCTATCAGAACCATCCAGAAGGAAAACAATATCCTTTTGGGTAGGGTCAACTGAGAGAAGACAGGAGGACAAAGAATAAAAACTTTTGCAAAAGGTAAGTTTGTGTACTAATCATAAAGTTTTAAACTACTTATTGAAAAGCAAAAGCCCTGCGTTCTCTAATTGTTAATAGTAGGGAAGTATACCATAACCTCTTTTAACAAAATATCATTGAGCTAAAAAGGTATTTCACTGGATTCATATCCCTCACTATAGGTGAAACAAGTCAAGTAGCCATTCAGGACACTAGCAGGCTGTGCTTGTTTACATACCAAGTACAGTTGGTGATTCTGGGGTGATGTCAATCACCACAGCCTCCAAGGAGGACTGAAGTTGCTGTTGGATGCGTTGAAGGTCAGTGAAATCAGACACGGAGAGAGCAGAATTGTCATCGTGGGAGATCTTCTGCAGTTCTCTGCTATCAGACCCCTTGGTTCCAATTGCAAAGGTCAAGACACCCAGCTGTTTGAGAGCAGAGGCTGGTGCATCAACACTGTCAGAAGACTGTCCACCAGTTAGCAATATCAGGACCTGTGGAACTCCTTCCAGACGCCTGCTTCCGGCAGAGGCATTGAAGACATTATTCCTCAAGTACTGGAGAGCTGCTCCAGTGTTGAGGGGTCTTCCACCTTTGTGCCTCAAACCTCTGACAATGTCAAGGATCTTGACTTTTGTCCTGTGTGTGTTCAAATAGAACTGGACAGCTGGATCTCTGCTGTACTGAACCACTGAGACACGGTCTTTGTTATCATCCACACTGAGTCCCTCGACTACTCTTTGGACAAAGTCTTGCATAGCTGGGAATCCAGTTCTAGTACCATCAGATCCATCCAACAAGAACACAACATCTCTTCCTGTTGGCTGTGTCACCACTGGGAAACATACAATTCAAGACATATTTAGGTTTATGTTCCAAACATTTACCGTACAAAAGTCAGATGAAAAGTTAACCCCAAGGTTTCCAAATTGAATCTATCAATCCAAGCTCAACTATTTTGTCAAAGTTGCATTGGCGGACCTGTACTTGAAGAAATACACTTCAATACAGTTCAATTTGCGTACTACCATCATCTTGAAATGTAAATTTAGTCACGTTCTTACCAGTTACTGTTGGTGTCATGGGTGTGGCCATCACTGGCCCTGTGCTCATTAGAGAGGCGAGCTGTTCTTGAACACTGGGGAGGTCAGTGAACTCAGAGACGGATAGAGTGTATTTAGGGCCATGTGATATTTTCCGCAGCTCTCCACTGTCAGAGCTCCTTGTTCCAATGCCAATGACAATAATGCCCTGCTGTTTGAGAACAGAGGCTGGAGTATCTACATTGTCAAAAGACCTTCCACCATTTAGTAGGATCAATATCTGTGGAACACCTTGCAGGCGCCTACTCCCGGCGGGGTTTGTAAAGACGTTGTTCCTGACGTATTGGAGGGCGGCCCCGGTGTTGAGGGGTCTGCCTCCTCTGTGTCTCAGCCCTCTTACTGAATCCACAATATCTTCTTTTGTGGTGTATGTATTCAAATAGAAATGGATCTCTGCATCTCTGCTGTATTGGACTACAGAGACACGGTCTTTGCTTTCTCCAACATTGAGTTTCTCGACCACTTTCTCGACAAAATCACGCATAGCAGGGAAGTCATTCCTTGTGCTATCAGAACCATCCAGAAGGAAAACAATATCCTTTTGGGTAGGGTCAACTGAGAGAAGACAGGAGGACAAAGAATAAAAACTTTTGCAAAAGGTAAGTTTGTGTACTAATCATAAAGTTTTAAACTACTTATTGAAAAGCAAAAGCCCTGCGTTCTCTAATTGTTAATAGTAGGGAAGTATACCATAACCTCTTTTAACAAAATATCATTGAGCTAAAAAGGTATTTCACTGGATTCATATCCCTCACTATAGGTGAAACAAGTCAAGTAGCCATTCAGGACACTAGCAGGCTGTGCTTGTTTACATACCAAGTACAGTTGGTGATTCTGGGGTGATGTCAATCACCACAGCCTCCAAGGAGGACTGAAGTTGCTGTTGGATGCGTTGAAGGTCAGTGAAATCAGACACGGAGAGAGCAGAATTGTCATCGTGGGAGATCTTCTGCAGTTCTCTGCTATCAGACCCCTTGGTTCCAATTGCAAAGGTCAAGACACCCAGCTGTTTGAGAGCAGAGGCTGGTGCATCAACACTGTCAGAAGACTGTCCACCAGTTAGCAATATCAGGACCTGTGGAACTCCTTCCAGACGCCTGCTTCCGGCAGAGGCATTGAAGACATTATTCCTCAAGTACTGGAGAGCTGCTCCAGTGTTGAGGGGTCTTCCACCTTTGTGCCTCAAACCTCTGACAATGTCAAGGATCTTGACTTTTGTCCTGTGTGTGTTCAAATAGAACTGGACAGCTGGATCTCTGCTGTACTGAACCACTGAGACACGGTCTTTGTTATCATCCACACTGAGTCCCTCGACTACTCTTTGGACAAAGTCTTGCATAGCTGGGAATCCAGTTCTAGTACCATCAGATCCATCCAACAAGAACACAACATCTCTTCCTGTTGGCTGTGTCACCACTGGGAAACATACAATTCAAGACATATTTAGGTTCATGTTCCAAACATTTACCGTACAAAAGTCAGATGAAAAGTTAACCCCAAGGTTTCCAAATTGAATCTATCAATCCAAGCTCAACTATTTTGTCAAAGTTGCATTGGCGGACCTGTACTTGAAGAAATACACTTCAATACAGTTCAATTTGCGTACTACCATCATCTTGAAATGTAAATTTAGTCACGTTCTTACCAGTTACTGTTGGTGTCATGGGTGTGGCCATCACTGGCCCTGTGCTCATTAGAGAGGCGAGCTGTTCTTGAACACTGGGGAGGTCAGTGAACTCAGAGACGGATAGAGTGTATTTAGGGCCATGTGATATTTTCCGCAGCTCTCCACTGTCAGAGCTCCTTGTTCCAATGCCAATGACAATAACGCCCTGCTGTTTGAGAACAGAGGCTGGAGTATCTACATTGTCAAATGACCTTCCACCATTTAGTAGGATCAATATCTGTGGAACACCTTGCAGGCGCCTACTCCCGGCGGGGTTTGTAAAGACGTTGTTCCTGACGTATTGGAGGGCGGCCCCGGTGTTGAGGGGTCTGCCTCCTCTGTGTCTCAGCCCTCTTACTGAATCCACAATATCTTCTTTTGTGGTGTATGTATTCAAATAGAAATGGATCTCTGCATCTCTGCTGTATTGGACTACAGAGACACGGTCTTTGCTTTCTCCAACATTGAGTTTCTCGACCACTTTCTCGACAAAATCACGCATAGCAGGGAAGTCATTCCTTGTGCTATCAGAACCATCCAGAAGGAAAACAATATCCTTTTGGGTAGGGTCAACTGAGAGAAGACAGGAGGACAAAGAATAAAAACTTTTGCAAAAGGTAAGTTTGTGTACTAATCATAAAGTTTTAAACTACTTATTGAAAAGCAAAAGCCCTGCGTTCTCTAATTGTTAATAGTAGGGAAGTATACCATAACCTCTTTTAACAAAATATCATTGAGCTAAAAAGGTATTTCACTGGATTCATATCCCTCACTATAGGTGAAACAAGTCAAGTAGCCATTCAGGACACTAGCAGGCTGTGCTTGTTTACATACCAAGTACAGTTGGTGATTCTGGGGTGATGTCAATCACCACAGCCTCCAAGGAGGACTGAAGTTGCTGTTGGATGCGTTGAAGGTCAGTGAAATCAGACACGGAGAGAGCAGAATTGTCATCGTGGGAGATCTTCTGCAGTTCTCTGCTATCAGACCCCTTGGTTCCAATTGCAAAGGTCAAGACACCCAGCTGTTTGAGAGCAGAGGCTGGTGCATCAACACTGTCAGAAGACTGTCCACCAGTTAGCAATATCAGGACCTGTGGAACTCCTTCCAGACGCCTGCTTCCGGCAGAGGCATTGAAGACATTATTCCTCAAGTACTGGAGAGCTGCTCCAGTGTTGAGGGGTCTTCCACCTTTGTGCCTCAAACCTCTGACAATGTCAAGGATCTTGACTTTTGTCCTGTGTGTGTTCAAATAGAACTGGACAGCTGGATCTCTGCTGTACTGAACCACTGAGACACGGTCTTTGTTATCATCCACACTGAGTCCCTCGACTACTCTTTGGACAAAGTCTTGCATAGCTGGGAATCCAGTTCTAGTACCATCAGATCCATCCAACAAGAACACAACATCTCTTCCTGTTGGCTGTGTCACCACTGGGAAACATACAATTCAAGACATATTTAGGTTCATGTTCCAAACATTTACCGTACAAAAGTCAGATGAAAAGTTAACCCCAAGGTTTCCAAATTGAATCTATCAATCCAAGCTCAACTATTTTGTCAAAGTTGCATTGGCGGACCTGTACTTGAAGAAATACACTTCAATACAGTTCAATTTGCGTACTACCATCATCTTGAAATGTAAATTTAGTCACGTTCTTACCAGTTACTGTTGGTGTCATGGGTGTGGCCATCACTGGCCCTGTGCTCATTAGAGAGGCGAGCTGTTCTTGAACACTGGGGAGGTCAGTGAACTCAGAGACGGATAGAGTGTATTTAGGGCCATGTGATATTTTCCGCAGCTCTCCACTGTCAGAGCTCCTTGTTCCAATGCCAATGACAATAACGCCCTGCTGTTTGAGAACAGAGGCTGGAGTATCTACATTGTCAAATGACCTTCCACCATTTAGTAGGATCAATATCTGTGGAACACCTTGCAGGCGCCTACTCCCGGCGGGGTTTGTAAAGACGTTGTTCCTGACGTATTGGAGGGCGGCCCCGGTGTTGAGGGGTCTGCCTCCTCTGTGTCTCAGCCCTCTTACTGAATCCACAATATCTTCTTTTGTGGTGTATGTATTCAAATAGAAATGGATCTCTGCATCTCTGCTGTATTGGACTACAGAGACACGGTCTTTGCTTTCTCCAACATTGAGTTTCTCGACCACTTTCTCGACAAAATCACGCATAGCAGGGAAGTCATTCCTTGTGCTATCAGAACCATCCAGAAGGAAAACAATATCCTTTTGGGTAGGGTCAACTGAGAGAAGACAGGAGGACAAAGAATAAAAACTTTTGCAAAAGGTAAGTTTGTGTACTAATCATAAAGTTTTAAACTACTTATTGAAAAGCAAAAGCCCTGCGTTCTCTAATTGTTAATAGTAGGGAAGTATACCATAACCTCTTTTAACAAAATATCATTGAGCTAAAAAGGTATTTCACTGGATTCATATCCCTCACTATAGGTGAAACAAGTCAAGTAGCCATTCAGGACACTAGCAGGCTGTGCTTGTTTACATACCAAGTACAGTTGGTGATTCTGGGGTGATGTCAATCACCACAGCCTCCAAGGAGGACTGAAGTTGCTGTTGGATGCGTTGAAGGTCAGTGAAATCAGACACGGAGAGAGCAGAATTGTCATCGTGGGAGATCTTCTGCAGTTCTCTGCTATCAGACCCCTTGGTTCCAATTGCAAAGGTCAAGACACCCAGCTGTTTGAGAGCAGAGGCTGGTGCATCAACACTGTCAGAAGACTGTCCACCAGTTAGCAATATCAGGACCTGTGGAACTCCTTCCAGACGCCTGCTTCCGGCAGAGGCATTGAAGACATTATTCCTCAAGTACTGGAGAGCTGCTCCAGTGTTGAGGGGTCTTCCACCTTTGTGCCTCAAACCTCTGACAATGTCAAGGATCTTGACTTTTGTCCTGTGTGTGTTCAAATAGAACTGGACAGCTGGATCTCTGCTGTACTGAACCACTGAGACACGGTCTTTGTTATCATCCACACTGAGTCCCTCGACTACTCTTTGGACAAAGTCTTGCATAGCTGGGAATCCAGTTCTAGTACCATCAGATCCATCCAACAAGAACACAACATCTCTTCCTGTTGGCTGTGTCACCACTGGGAAACATACAATTCAAGACATATTTAGGTTCATGTTCCAAACATTTACCGTACAAAAGTCAGATGAAAAGTTAACCCCAAGGTTTCCAAATTGAATCTATCAATCCAAGCTCAACTATTTTGTCAAAGTTGCATTGGCGGACCTGTACTTGAAGAAATACACTTCAATACAGTTCAATTTGCGTACTACCATCATCTTGAAATGTAAATTTAGTCACGTTCTTACCAGTTACTGTTGGTGTCATGGGTGTGGCCATCACTGGCCCTGTGCTCATTAGAGAGGCGAGCTGTTCTTGAACACTGGGGAGGTCAGTGAACTCAGAGACGGATAGAGTGTATTTAGGGCCATGTGATATTTTCCGCAGCTCTCCACTGTCAGAGCTCCTTGTTCCAATGCCAATGACAATAACGCCCTGCTGTTTGAGAACAGAGGCTGGAGTATCTACATTGTCAAATGACCTTCCACCATTTAGTAGGATCAATATCTGTGGAACACCTTGCAGGCGCCTACTCCCGGCGGGGTTTGTAAAGACGTTGTTCCTGACGTATTGGAGGGCGGCCCCGGTGTTGAGGGGTCTGCCTCCTCTGTGTCTCAGCCCTCTTACTGAATCCACAATATCTTCTTTTGTGGTGTATGTATTCAAATAGAAATGGATCTCTGCATCTCTGCTGTATTGGACTACAGAGACACGGTCTTTGCTTTCTCCAACATTGAGTTTCTCGACCACTTTCTCGACAAAATCACGCATAGCAGGGAAGTCATTCCTTGTGCTATCAGAACCATCCAGAAGGAAAACAATATCCTTTTGGGTAGGGTCAACTGAGAGAAGACAGGAGGACAAAGAATAAAAACTTTTGCAAAAGGTAAGTTTGTGTACTAATCATAAAGTTTTAAACTACTTATTGAAAAGCAAAAGCCCTGCGTTCTCTAATTGTTAATAGTAGGGAAGTATACCATAACCTCTTTTAACAAAATATCATTGAGCTAAAAAGGTATTTCACTGGATTCATATCCCTCACTATAGGTGAAACAAGTCAAGTAGCCATTCAGGACACTAGCAGGCTGTGCTTGTTTACATACCAAGTACAGTTGGTGATTCTGGGGTGATGTCAATCACCACAGCCTCCAAGGAGGACTGAAGTTGCTGTTGGATGCGTTGAAGGTCAGTGAAATCAGACACGGAGAGAGCAGAATTGTCATCGTGGGAGATCTTCTGCAGTTCTCTGCTATCAGACCCCTTGGTTCCAATTGCAAAGGTCAAGACACCCAGCTGTTTGAGAGCAGAGGCTGGTGCATCAACACTGTCAGAAGACTGTCCACCAGTTAGCAATATCAGGACCTGTGGAACTCCTTCCAGACGCCTGCTTCCGGCAGAGGCATTGAAGACATTATTCCTCAAGTACTGGAGAGCTGCTCCAGTGTTGAGGGGTCTTCCACCTTTGTGCCTCAAACCTCTGACAATGTCAAGGATCTTGACTTTTGTCCTGTGTGTGTTCAAATAGAACTGGACAGCTGGATCTCTGCTGTACTGAACCACTGAGACACGGTCTTTGTTATCATCCACACTGAGTCCCTCGACTACTCTTTGGACAAAGTCTTGCATAGCTGGGAATCCAGTTCTAGTACCATCAGATCCATCCAACAAGAACACAACATCTCTTCCTGTTGGCTGTGTCACCACTGGGAAACATACAATTCAAGACATATTTAGGTTCATGTTCCAAACATTTACCGTACAAAAGTCAGATGAAAAGTTAACCCCAAGGTTTCCAAATTGAATCTATCAATCCAAGCTCAACTATTTTGTCAAAGTTGCATTGGCGGACCTGTACTTGAAGAAATACACTTCAATACAGTTCAATTTGCGTACTACCATCATCTTGAAATGTAAATTTAGTCACGTTCTTACCAGTTACTGTTGGTGTCATGGGTGTGGCCATCACTGGCCCTGTGCTCATTAGAGAGGCGAGCTGTTCTTGAACACTGGGGAGGTCAGTGAACTCAGAGACGGATAGAGTGTATTTAGGGCCATGTGATATTTTCCGCAGCTCTCCACTGTCAGAGCTCCTTGTTCCAATGCCAATGACAATAACGCCCTGCTGTTTGAGAACAGAGGCTGGAGTATCTACATTGTCAAATGACCTTCCACCATTTAGTAGGATCAATATCTGTGGAACACCTTGCAGGCGCCTACTCCCGGCGGGGTTTGTAAAGACGTTGTTCCTGACGTATTGGAGGGCGGCCCCGGTGTTGAGGGGTCTGCCTCCTCTGTGTCTCAGCCCTCTTACTGAATCCACAATATCTTCTTTTGTGGTGTATGTATTCAAATAGAAATGGATCTCTGCATCTCTGCTGTATTGGACTACAGAGACACGGTCTTTGCTTTCTCCAACATTGAGTTTCTCGACCACTTTCTCGACAAAATCACGCATAGCAGGGAAGTCATTCCTTGTGCTATCAGAACCATCCAGAAGGAAAACAATATCCTTTTGGGTAGGGTCAACTGAGAGAAGACAGGAGGACAAAGAATAAAAACTTTTGCAAAAGGTAAGTTTGTGTACTAATCATAAAGTTTTAAACTACTTATTGAAAAGCAAAAGCCCTGCGTTCTCTAATTGTTAATAGTAGGGAAGTATACCATAACCTCTTTTAACAAAATATCATTGAGCTAAAAAGGTATTTCACTGGATTCATATCCCTCACTATAGGTGAAACAAGTCAAGTAGCCATTCAGGACACTAGCAGGCTGTGCTTGTTTACATACCAAGTACAGTTGGTGATTCTGGGGTGATGTCAATCACCACAGCCTCCAAGGAGGACTGAAGTTGCTGTTGGATGCGTTGAAGGTCAGTGAAATCAGACACGGAGAGAGCAGAATTGTCATCGTGGGAGATCTTCTGCAGTTCTCTGCTATCAGACCCCTTGGTTCCAATTGCAAAGGTCAAGACACCCAGCTGTTTGAGAGCAGAGGCTGGTGCATCAACACTGTCAGAAGACTGTCCACCAGTTAGCAATATCAGGACCTGTGGAACTCCTTCCAGACGCCTGCTTCCGGCAGAGGCATTGAAGACATTATTCCTCAAGTACTGGAGAGCTGCTCCAGTGTTGAGGGGTCTTCCACCTTTGTGCCTCAAACCTCTGACAATGTCAAGGATCTTGACTTTTGTCCTGTGTGTGTTCAAATAGAACTGGACAGCTGGATCTCTGCTGTACTGAACCACTGAGACACGGTCTTTGTTATCATCCACACTGAGTCCCTCGACTACTCTTTGGACAAAGTCTTGCATAGCTGGGAATCCAGTTCTAGTACCATCAGATCCATCCAACAAGAACACAACATCTCTTCCTGTTGGCTGTGTCACCACTGGGAAACATACAATTCAAGACATATTTAGGTTCATGTTCCAAACATTTACCGTACAAAAGTCAGATGAAAAGTTAACCCCAAGGTTTCCAAATTGAATCTATCAATCCAAGCTCAACTATTTTGTCAAAGTTGCATTGGCGGACCTGTACTTGAAGAAATACACTTCAATACAGTTCAATTTGCGTACTACCATCATCTTGAAATGTAAATTTAGTCACGTTCTTACCAGTTACTGTTGGTGTCATGGGTGTGGCCATCACTGGCCCTGTGCTCATTAGAGAGGCGAGCTGTTCTTGAACACTGGGGAGGTCAGTGAACTCAGAGACGGATAGAGTGTATTTAGGGCCATGTGATATTTTCCGCAGCTCTCCACTGTCAGAGCTCCTTGTTCCAATGCCAATGACAATAACGCCCTGCTGTTTGAGAACAGAGGCTGGAGTATCTACATTGTCAAATGACCTTCCACCATTTAGTAGGATCAATATCTGTGGAACACCTTGCAGGCGCCTACTCCCGGCGGGGTTTGTAAAGACGTTGTTCCTGACGTATTGGAGGGCGGCCCCGGTGTTGAGGGGTCTGCCTCCTCTGTGTCTCAGCCCTCTTACTGAATCCACAATATCTTCTTTTGTGGTGTATGTATTCAAATAGAAATGGATCTCTGCATCTCTGCTGTATTGGACTACAGAGACACGGTCTTTGCTTTCTCCAACATTGAGTTTCTCGACCACTTTCTCGACAAAATCACGCATAGCAGGGAAGTCATTCCTTGTGCTATCAGAACCATCCAGAAGGAAAACAATATCCTTTTGGGTAGGGTCAACTGAGAGAAGACAGGAGGACAAAGAATAAAAACTTTTGCAAAAGGTAAGTTTGTGTACTAATCATAAAGTTTTAAACTACTTATTGAAAAGCAAAAGCCCTGCGTTCTCTAATTGTTAATAGTAGGGAAGTATACCATAACCTCTTTTAACAAAATATCATTGAGCTAAAAAGGTATTTCACTGGATTCATATCCCTCACTATAGGTGAAACAAGTCAAGTAGCCATTCAGGACACTAGCAGGCTGTGCTTGTTTACATACCAAGTACAGTTGGTGATTCTGGGGTGATGTCAATCACCACAGCCTCCAAGGAGGACTGAAGTTGCTGTTGGATGCGTTGAAGGTCAGTGAAATCAGACACGGAGAGAGCAGAATTGTCATCGTGGGAGATCTTCTGCAGTTCTCTGCTATCAGACCCCTTGGTTCCAATTGCAAAGGTCAAGACACCCAGCTGTTTGAGAGCAGAGGCTGGTGCATCAACACTGTCAGAAGACTGTCCACCAGTTAGCAATATCAGGACCTGTGGAACTCCTTCCAGACGCCTGCTTCCGGCAGAGGCATTGAAGACATTATTCCTCAAGTACTGGAGAGCTGCTCCAGTGTTGAGGGGTCTTCCACCTTTGTGCCTCAAACCTCTGACAATGTCAAGGATCTTGACTTTTGTCCTGTGTGTGTTCAAATAGAACTGGACAGCTGGATCTCTGCTGTACTGAACCACTGAGACACGGTCTTTGTTATCATCCACACTGAGTCCCTCGACTACTCTTTGGACAAAGTCTTGCATAGCTGGGAATCCAGTTCTAGTACCATCAGATCCATCCAACAAGAACACAACATCTCTTCCTGTTGGCTGTGTCACCACTGGGAAACATACAATTCAAGACATATTTAGGTTCATGTTCCAAACATTTACCGTACAAAAGTCAGATGAAAAGTTAACCCCAAGGTTTCCAAATTGAATCTATCAATCCAAGCTCAACTATTTTGTCAAAGTTGCATTGGCGGACCTGTACTTGAAGAAATACACTTCAATACAGTTCAATTTGCGTACTACCATCATCTTGAAATGTAAATTTAGTCACGTTCTTACCAGTTACTGTTGGTGTCATGGGTGTGGCCATCACTGGCCCTGTGCTCATTAGAGAGGCGAGCTGTTCTTGAACACTGGGGAGGTCAGTGAACTCAGAGACGGATAGAGTGTATTTAGGGCCATGTGATATTTTCCGCAGCTCTCCACTGTCAGAGCTCCTTGTTCCAATGCCAATGACAATAACGCCCTGCTGTTTGAGAACAGAGGCTGGAGTATCTACATTGTCAAATGACCTTCCACCATTTAGTAGGATCAATATCTGTGGAACACCTTGCAGGCGCCTACTCCCGGCGGGGTTTGTAAAGACGTTGTTCCTGACGTATTGGAGGGCGGCCCCGGTGTTGAGGGGTCTGCCTCCTCTGTGTCTCAGCCCTCTTACTGAATCCACAATATCTTCTTTTGTGGTGTATGTATTCAAATAGAAATGGATCTCTGCATCTCTGCTGTATTGGACTACAGAGACACGGTCTTTGCTTTCTCCAACATTGAGTTTCTCGACCACTTTCTCGACAAAATCACGCATAGCAGGGAAGTCATTCCTTGTGCTATCAGAACCATCCAGAAGGAAAACAATATCCTTTTGGGTAGGGTCAACTGAGAGAAGACAGGAGGACAAAGAATAAAAACTTTTGCAAAAGGTAAGTTTGTGTACTAATCATAAAGTTTTAAACTACTTATTGAAAAGCAAAAGCCCTGCGTTCTCTAATTGTTAATAGTAGGGAAGTATACCATAACCTCTTTTAACAAAATATCATTGAGCTAAAAAGGTATTTCACTGGATTCATATCCCTCACTATAGGTGAAACAAGTCAAGTAGCCATTCAGGACACTAGCAGGCTGTGCTTGTTTACATACCAAGTACAGTTGGTGATTCTGGGGTGATGTCAATCACCACAGCCTCCAAGGAGGACTGAAGTTGCTGTTGGATGCGTTGAAGGTCAGTGAAATCAGACACGGAGAGAGCAGAATTGTCATCGTGGGAGATCTTCTGCAGTTCTCTGCTATCAGACCCCTTGGTTCCAATTGCAAAGGTCAAGACACCCAGCTGTTTGAGAGCAGAGGCTGGTGCATCAACACTGTCAGAAGACTGTCCACCAGTTAGCAATATCAGGACCTGTGGAACTCCTTCCAGACGCCTGCTTCCGGCAGAGGCATTGAAGACATTATTCCTCAAGTACTGGAGAGCTGCTCCAGTGTTGAGGGGTCTTCCACCTTTGTGCCTCAAACCTCTGACAATGTCAAGGATCTTGACTTTTGTCCTGTGTGTGTTCAAATAGAACTGGACAGCTGGATCTCTGCTGTACTGAACCACTGAGACACGGTCTTTGTTATCATCCACACTGAGTCCCTCGACTACTCTTTGGACAAAGTCTTGCATAGCTGGGAATCCAGTTCTAGTACCATCAGATCCATCCAACAAGAACACAACATCTCTTCCTGTTGGCTGTGTCACCACTGGGAAACATACAATTCAAGACATATTTAGGTTCATGTTCCAAACATTTACCGTACAAAAGTCAGATGAAAAGTTAACCCCAAGGTTTCCAAATTGAATCTATCAATCCAAGCTCAACTATTTTGTCAAAGTTGCATTGGCGGACCTGTACTTGAAGAAATACACTTCAATACAGTTCAATTTGCGTACTACCATCATCTTGAAATGTAAATTTAGTCACGTTCTTACCAGTTACTGTTGGTGTCATGGGTGTGGCCATCACTGGCCCTGTGCTCATTAGAGAGGCGAGCTGTTCTTGAACACTGGGGAGGTCAGTGAACTCAGAGACGGATAGAGTGTATTTAGGGCCATGTGATATTTTCCGCAGCTCTCCACTGTCAGAGCTCCTTGTTCCAATGCCAATGACAATAACGCCCTGCTGTTTGAGAACAGAGGCTGGAGTATCTACATTGTCAAATGACCTTCCACCATTTAGTAGGATCAATATCTGTGGAACACCTTGCAGGCGCCTACTCCCGGCGGGGTTTGTAAAGACGTTGTTCCTGACGTATTGGAGGGCGGCCCCGGTGTTGAGGGGTCTGCCTCCTCTGTGTCTCAGCCCTCTTACTGAATCCACAATATCTTCTTTTGTGGTGTATGTATTCAAATAGAAATGGATCTCTGCATCTCTGCTGTATTGGACTACAGAGACACGGTCTTTGCTTTCTCCAACATTGAGTTTCTCGACCACTTTCTCGACAAAATCACGCATAGCAGGGAAGTCATTCCTTGTGCTATCAGAACCATCCAGAAGGAAAACAATATCCTTTTGGGTAGGGTCAACTGAGAGAAGACAGGAGGACAAAGAATAAAAACTTTTGCAAAAGGTAAGTTTGTGTACTAATCATAAAGTTTTAAACTACTTATTGAAAAGCAAAAGCCCTGCGTTCTCTAATTGTTAATAGTAGGGAAGTATACCATAACCTCTTTTAACAAAATATCATTGAGCTAAAAAGGTATTTCACTGGATTCATATCCCTCACTATAGGTGAAACAAGTCAAGTAGCCATTCAGGACACTAGCAGGCTGTGCTTGTTTACATACCAAGTACAGTTGGTGATTCTGGGGTGATGTCAATCACCACAGCCTCCAAGGAGGACTGAAGTTGCTGTTGGATGCGTTGAAGGTCAGTGAAATCAGATACGGAGAGAGCAGAATTGTCATCGTGGGAGATCTTCTGCAGTTCTCTGCTATCAGACCCCTTGGTTCCAATTGCAAAGGTCAAGACACCCAGCTGTTTGAGAGCAGAGGCTGGTGCATCAACACTGTCAGAAGACCGTCCACCAGTTAGCAATATCAGGACCTGTTGAACTCCTTCCAGACGCCTACTTCCGGCAGAGGCGTTGAAGACATTATTCCTCAAGTACTGGAGAGCTGCTCCAGTGTTGAGGGGTCTTCCACCTTTGTGCCTCAAACCTCTGACAATGTCAAGGATCTTGACTTTTGTCCTGTGTGTGTTCAAATAGAACTGGACAGCTGGATCTCTGCTGTACTGAACCACTGAGACACGGTCTTTGTTATCATCCACACTGAGTCCCTCGACTACTCTTTGGACAAAGTCTTGCATAGCTGGGAATCCAGTTCTAGTACCATCAGATCCATCCAACAAGAACACAACATCTCTTCCTGTTGGCTGTGTCACCACTGGGAAACATACAATTCAAGACATATTTAGGTTCATGTTCCAAACATTTACCGTACAAAAGTCAGATGAAAAGTTAACCCCAAGGTTTCCAAATTGAATCTATCAATCCAAGCTCAACTATTTTGTCAAAGTTGCATTGGCGGACCTGTACTTGAAGAAATACACTTCAATACAGTTCAATTTGCGTACTACCATCATCTTGAAATGTAAATTTAGTCACGTTCTCACCAGTTACTGTTGGTGTCATGGGTGTGGCCATCACTGGCCCTGTGCTCATTAGAGAGGCGAGCTGTTCTTGAACACTGGGGAGGTCAGTGAACTCAGAGACGGATAGAGTGTATTTAGGGCCATGTGATATTTTCCGCAGCTCTCCACTGTCAGAGCTCCTTGTTCCAATGCCAATGACAATAACGCCCTGCTGTTTGAGAACAGAGGCTGGAGTATCTACATTGTCAAATGACCTTCCACCATTTAGTAGGATCAATATCTGTGGAACACCTTGCAGGCGCCTACTCCCGGCGGGGTTTGTAAAGACGTTGTTCCTGACGTATTGGAGGGCGGCCCCGGTGTTGAGGGGTCTGCCTCCTCTGTGTCTCAGCCCTCTTACTGAATCCACAATATCTTCTTTTGTGGTGTATGTATTCAAATAGAAATGGATCTCTGCATCTCTGCTGTATTGGACTACAGAGACACGGTCTTTGCTTTCTCCAACATTGAGTTTCTCGACCACTTTCTCGACAAAATCACGCATAGCAGGGAAGTCATTCCTTGTGCTATCAGAACCATCCAGAAGGAAAACAATATCCTTTTGGGTAGGGTCAACTGAGAGAAGACAAGAGGACAAAGAATAAAAACTTTTGCAAAAGGTAAGTTTGTGTACTAATCATAAAGTTTTAAACTACTTATTGAAAAGCAAAAGCCCTGCGTTCTCTAATTGTTAATAGTAGGGAAGTATACCATAACCTCTTTTAACAAAATATCATTGAGCTAAAAAGGTATTTCACTGGATTCATATCCCTCACTATAGGTGAAACAAGTCAAGTAGCCATTCAGGACACTAGCAGGCTGTGCTTGTTTACATACCAAGTACAGTTGGTGATTCTGGGGTGATGTCAATCACCACAGCCTCCAAGGAGGACTGAAGTTGCTGTTGGATGCGTTGAAGGTCAGTGAAATCAGACACGGAGAGAGCAGAATTGTCATCGTGGGAGATCTTCTGCAGTTCTCTGCTATCAGACCCCTTGGTTCCAATTGCAAAGGTCAAGACACCCAGCTGTTTGAGAGCAGAGGCTGGTGCATCAACACTGTCAGAAGACTGTCCACCAGTTAGCAATATCAGGACCTGTGGAACTCCTTCCAGACGCCTGCTTCCGGCAGAGGCATTGAAGACATTATTCCTCAAGTACTGGAGAGCTGCTCCAGTGTTGAGGGGTCTTCCACCTTTGTGCCTCAAACCTCTGACAATGTCAAGGATCTTGACTTTTGTCCTGTGTGTGTTCAAATAGAACTGGACAGCTGGATCTCTGCTGTACTGAACCACTGAGACACGGTCTTTGTTATCATCCACACTGAGTCCCTCGACTACTCTTTGGACAAAGTCTTGCATAGCTGGGAATCCAGTTCTAGTACCATCAGATCCATCCAACAAGAACACAACATCTCTTCCTGTTGGCTGTGTCACCACTGGGAAACATACAATTCAAGACATATTTAGGTTCATGTTCCAAACATTTACCGTACAAAAGTCAGATGAAAAGTTAACCCCAAGGTTTCCAAATTGAATCTATCAATCCAAGCTCAACTATTTTGTCAAAGTTGCATTGGCGGACCTGTACTTGAAGAAATACACTTCAATACAGTTCAATTTGCGTACTACCATCATCTTGAAATGTAAATTTAGTCACGTTCTTACCAGTTACTGTTGGTGTCATGGGTGTGGCCATCACTGGCCCTGTGCTCATTAGAGAGGCGAGCTGTTCTTGAACACTGGGGAGGTCAGTGAACTCAGAGACGGATAGAGTGTATTTAGGGCCATGTGATATTTTCCGCAGCTCTCCACTGTCAGAGCTCCTTGTTCCAATGCCAATGACAATAACGCCCTGCTGTTTGAGAACAGAGGCTGGAGTATCTACATTGTCAAATGACCTTCCACCATTTAGTAGGATCAATATCTGTGGAACACCTTGCAGGCGCCTACTCCCGGCGGGGTTTGTAAAGACGTTGTTCCTGACGTATTGGAGGGCGGCCCCGGTGTTGAGGGGTCTGCCTCCTCTGTGTCTCAGCCCTCTTACTGAATCCACAATATCTTCTTTTGTGGTGTATGTATTCAAATAGAAATGGATCTCTGCATCTCTGCTGTATTGGACTACAGAGACACGGTCTTTGCTTTCTCCAACATTGAGTTTCTCGACCACTTTCTCGACAAAATCACGCATAGCAGGGAAGTCATTCCTTGTGCTATCAGAACCATCCAGAAGGAAAACAATATCCTTTTGGGTAGGGTCAACTGAGAGAAGACAGGAGGACAAAGAATAAAAACTTTTGCAAAAGGTAAGTTTGTGTACTAATCATAAAGTTTTAAACTACTTATTGAAAAGCAAAAGCCCTGCGTTCTCTAATTGTTAATAGTAGGGAAGTATACCATAACCTCTTTTAACAAAATATCATTGAGCTAAAAAGGTATTTCACTGGATTCATATCCCTCACTATAGGTGAAACAAGTCAAGTAGCCATTCAGGACACTAGCAGGCTGTGCTTGTTTACATACCAAGTACAGTTGGTGATTCTGGGGTGATGTCAATCACCACAGCCTCCAAGGAGGACTGAAGTTGCTGTTGGATGCGTTGAAGGTCAGTGAAATCAGACACAGAGAGAGCAGAATTGTCATCGTGGGAGATCTTCTGCAGTTCTCTGCTATCAGACCCCTTGGTTCCAATTGCAAAGGTCAAGACACCCAGCTGTTTGAGAGCAGAGGCTGGTGCATCAACACTGTCAGAAGACCGTCCACCAGTTAGCAATATCAGGACCTGTGGAACTCCTTCCAGACGCCTACTTCCGGCAGAGGCATTGAAGACATTATTCCTCAAGTACTGGAGAGCTGCTCCAGTGTTGAGGGGTCTTCCACCTTTGTGCCTCAAACCTCTGACAATGTCAAGGATCTTGACTTTTGTCCTGTGTGTGTTCAAATAGAACTGGACAGCTGGATCTCTGCTGTACTGAACCACTGAGACACGGTCTTTGTTATCATCCACACTGAGTCCCTCGACTACTCTTTGGACAAAGTCTTGCATAGCTGGGAATCCAGTTCTAGTACCATCAGATCCATCCAACAAGAACACAACATCTCTTCCTGTTGGCTGTGTCACCACTGGGAAACATACAATTCAAGACATATTTAGGTTCATGTTCCAAACATTTACCGTACAAAAGTCAGATGAAAAGTTAACCCCAAGGTTTCCAAATTGAATCTATCAATCCAAGCTCAACTATTTTGTCAAAGTTGCATTGGCGGACCTGTACTTGAAGAAATACACTTCAATACAGTTCAATTTGCGTACTACCATCATCTTGAAATGTAAATTTAGTCACGTTCTTACCAGTTACTGTCGGTGTCATGGGTGTGGCCATCACTGGCCCTGTGCTCATTAGAGAGGCGAGCTGTTCTTGAACACTGGGGAGGTCAGTGAACTCAGAGACGGATAGAGTGTATTTAGGGCCATGTGATATTTTCCGCAGCTCTCCACTGTCAGAGCTCCTTGTTCCAATGCCAATGACAATAACGCCCTGCTGTTTGAGAACAGAGGCTGGAGTATCTACATTGTCAAATGACCTTCCACCATTTAGTAGGATCAATATCTGTGGAACACCTTGCAGGCGCCTACTCCCGGCGGGGTTTGTAAAGACGTTGTTCCTGACGTATTGGAGGGCGGCCCCGGTGTTGAGGGGTCTGCCTCCTCTGTGTCTCAGCCCTCTTACTGAATCCACAATATCTTCTTTTGTGGTGTATGTATTCAAATAGAAATGGATCTCTGCATCTCTGCTGTATTGGACTACAGAGACACGGTCTTTGCTTTCTCCAACATTGAGTTTCTCGACCACTTTCTCGACAAAATCACGCATAGCAGGGAAGTCATTCCTTGTGCTATCAGAACCATCCAGAAGGAAAACAATATCCTTTTGGGTAGGGTCAACTGAGAGAAGACAGGAGGACAAAGAATAAAAACTTTTGCAAAAGGTAAGTTTGTGTACTAATCATAAAGTTTTAAACTACTTATTGAAAAGCAAAAGCCCTGCGTTCTCTAATTGTTAATAGTAGGGAAGTATACCATAACCTCTTTTAACAAAATATCATTGAGCTAAAAAGGTATTTCACTGGATTCATATCCCTCACTATAGGTGAAACAAGTCAAGTAGCCATTCAGGACACTAGCAGGCTGTGCTTGTTTACATACCAAGTACAGTTGGTGATTCTGGGGTGATGTCAATCACCACAGCCTCCAAGGAGGACTGAAGTTGCTGTTGGATGCGTTGAAGGTCAGTGAAATCAGACACGGAGAGAGCAGAATTGTCATCGTGGGAGATCTTCTGCAGTTCTCTGCTATCAGACCCCTTGGTTCCAATTGCAAAGGTCAAGACACCCAGCTGTTTGAGAGCAGAGGCTGGTGCATCAACACTGTCAGAAGACTGTCCACCAGTTAGCAATATCAGGACCTGTGGAACTCCTTCCAGACGCCTGCTTCCGGCAGAGGCATTGAAGACATTATTCCTCAAGTACTGGAGAGCTGCTCCAGTGTTGAGGGGTCTTCCACCTTTGTGCCTCAAACCTCTGACAATGTCAAGGATCTTGACTTTTGTCCTGTGTGTGTTCAAATAGAACTGGACAGCTGGATCTCTGCTGTACTGAACCACTGAGACACGGTCTTTGTTATCATCCACACTGAGTCCCTCGACTACTCTTTGGACAAAGTCTTGCATAGCTGGGAATCCAGTTCTAGTACCATCAGATCCATCCAACAAGAACACAACATCTCTTCCTGTTGGCTGTGTCACCACTGGGAAACATACAATTCAAGACATATTTAGGTTCATGTTCCAAACATTTACCGTACAAAAGTCAGATGAAAAGTTAACCCCAAGGTTTCCAAATTGAATCTATCAATCCAAGCTCAACTATTTTGTCAAAGTTGCATTGGCGGACCTGTACTTGAAGAAATACACTTCAATACAGTTCAATTTGCGTACTACCATCATCTTGAAATGTAAATTTAGTCACGTTCTTACCAGTTACTGTTGGTGTCATGGGTGTGGCCATCACTGGCCCTGTGCTCATTAGAGAGGCGAGCTGTTCTTGAACACTGGGGAGGTCAGTGAACTCAGAGACGGATAGAGTGTATTTAGGGCCATGTGATATTTTCCGCAGCTCTCCACTGTCAGAGCTCCTTGTTCCAATGCCAATGACAATAACGCCCTGCTGTTTGAGAACAGAGGCTGGAGTATCTACATTGTCAAATGACCTTCCACCATTTAGTAGGATCAATATCTGTGGAACACCTTGCAGGCGCCTACTCCCGGCGGGGTTTGTAAAGACGTTGTCCTTAACGTATTGGAGGGCGGCCCCGGTGTTGAGGGGTCTGCCTCCTCTGTGTCTCAACCCTCTTACTGAATCCACAATATCTTCTTTTGTGGTGTATGTATTCAAATAGAAATGGATCTCTGCATCTCTGCTGTATTGGACTACAGAGACACGGTCTTTGCTTTCTCCAACATTGAGTTTCTCGACCACTTTCTCGACAAAATCACGCATAGCAGGGAAGTCATTCCTTGTGCTATCAGAACCATCCAGAAGGAAAACAATATCCTTTTGGGTAGGGTCAACTGAGAGAAGACAGGAGGACAAAGAATAAAAACTTTTGCAAAAGGTAAGTTTGTGTACTAATCATAAAGTTTTAAACTACTTATTGAAAAGCAAAAGCCCTGCGTTCTCTAATTGTTAATAGTAGGGAAATATACCATAACCTCTTTTAACAAAATATCATTGAGCTAAAAAGGTATTTCACTGGATTCATATCCCTCACTATAGGTGAAACAAGTCAAGTAGCTTTTCAGGACACTAAGAGGCTGTGCTTGTTTACATACCAAGTACAGTTGGTGATTCTGGGGTGATGTCAATAACCACAGCCTCCAAGGAGGACTGAAGTTGCTGTTGGATGCGTTGAAGGTCAGTGAAATCAGACACAGAGAGAGCAGAATTGTCATCGTGGGAGATCTTCTGCAGTTCTCTGCTATCAGACCCCTTGGTTCCAATTGCAAAGGTCAAGACACCCAGCTGTTTGAGAGCAGAGGCTGGTGCATCAACACTGTCAGAAGACCGTCCACCAGTTAGCAATATCAGGACCTGTGGAACTCCTTCCAGACGCCTGCTTCCGGCAGAGGCCGTGAAGACATTATTCCTCAAGTACTGGAGAGCTGCTCCAGTGTTGAGGGGTCTTCCACCTTTGTGCCTCAAACCTCTGACAATGTCGAGGATCTCGACTTTTGTCGTGTATGTGTTCAAATAGAACTGGACAGCTGGATCTCTGCTGTACTGAACCACTGAGACACGGTCTTTGTTATCATCCACACTGAGTCTCTCTACTACTCTTTGGACAAAGTCTTGCATAGCTGGGAATCCAGTTCTAGTACCATCAGATCCATCCAACAAGAACACAACATCTCTTCCTGTTGGCTGTGTCACCACTGGGAAACATACAATTCAAAACATATTTAGGTTCATGTTTCAAACATTTACCATACAAATGTCAGATGAAAAGTTAACCCCAAGGTTTCCAAATTGATTCTATTAATCCAAGCTCAACTGTTTTGTCAAAGTTGCATTGGCAGACCTGAACTTGAAGAAATACACTTCAATAAAGTTCAATTTGCGTATTACCATCATCTTGAAATGTAAATTTAGTCATGTTCTTACCAGTTACTGTTGGTGTCATGGGTGTGGCCATCACTGGCCCTGTGCTTATTAGAGAGGCGAGCTGTTCCTGAACACTGGGGAGGTCAGTGAACTCAAAGACGGATAGAGTGTAATTAGGGTCATGTGATATTTTCCGCAGCTCTCCACTGTCAGAACTCCTTGTTCCAATGCCAATGACAATAATGCCCTGCTGTTTGAAAACAGAGGCTGGAGTATCTACATTGTCAAAAGACCTTCCACCATTTAGTAGGATCAATATCTGTGGAACACCTTGCAGGCGCCTACTCCCGGCGGGGTTTGTAAAGACGTTGTTCCTGACGTATTGGAGGGCGGCCCCGGTGTTGAGGGGTCTGCCTCCTCTGTGTCTCAGCCCTCTTACTGAATCCACAATATCTTCTTTTGTGGTGTATGTATTCAAATAGAAATGGATCTCTGCATCTCTGCTGTATTGGACTACAGAGACACGGTCTTTGCTTTCTCCAACATTGAGTTTCTCGACCACTTTCTCGACAAAATCACGCATAGCAGGGAAGTCATTCCTTGTGCTATCAGAACCATCCAGAAGGAAAACAATATCCTTTTGGGTAGGGTCAACTGAGAGAAGACAGGAGGACAAAGAATAAAAACTTTTGCAAAAGGTAAGTTTGTGTACTAATCATAAAGTTTTAAACTACTTATTGAAAAGCAAAAGCCCTGCGTTCTCTAATTGTTAATAGTAGGGAAGTATACCATAACCTCTTTTAACAAAATATCATTGAGCTAAAAAGGTATTTCACTGGATTCATATCCCTCACTATAGGTGAAACAAGTCAAGTAGCCATTCAGGACACTAGCAGGCTGTGCTTGTTTACATACCAAGTACAGTTGGTGATTCTGGGGTGATGTCAATCACCACAGCCTCCAAGGAGGACTGAAGTTGCTGTTGGATGCGTTGAAGGTCAGTGAAATCAGACACGGAGAGAGCAGAATTGTCATCGTGGGAGATCTTCTGCAGTTCTCTGCTATCAGACCCCTTGGTTCCAATTGCAAAGGTCAAGACACCCAGCTGTTTGAGAGCAGAGGCTGGTGCATCAACACTGTCAGAAGACCGTCCACCAGTTAGCAATATCAGGACCTGTGGAACTCCTTCCAGACGCCTGCTTCCGGCAGAGGCCGTGAAGACATTATTCCTCAAGTACTGGAGAGCTGCTCCAGTGTTGAGGGGTCTTCCACCTTTGTGCCTCAAACCTCTGACAATGTCGAGGATCTCGACTTTTGTCGTGTATGTGTTCAAATAGAACTGGACAGCTGGATCTCTGCTGTACTGAACCACTGAGACACGGTCTTTGTTATCATCCACACTGAGTCTCTCTACTACTCTTTGGACAAAGTCTTGCATAGCTGGGAATCCAGTTCTAGTACCATCAGATCCATCCAACAAGAACACAACATCTCTTCCTGTTGGCTGTGTCACCACTGGGAAACATACAATTCAAGACATATTTAGGTTCATGTTTCAAACATTTACCATACAAATGTCAGATGAAAAGTTAACCCCAAGGTTTCCAAATTGATTCTATTAATCCAAGCTCAACTGTTTTGTCAAAGTTGCATTGGCAGACCTGAACTTGAAGAAATACACTTCAATAAAGTTCAATTTGCGTATTACCATCATCTTGAAATGTAAATTTAGTCATGTTCTTACCAGTTACTGTTGGTGTCATGGGTGTGGCCATCACTGGCCCTGTGCTTATTAGAGAGGCGAGCTGTTCCTGAACACTGGGGAGGTCAGTGAACTCAAAGACGGATAGAGTGTAATTAGGGTCATGTGATATTTTCCGCAGCTCTCCACTGTCAGAACTCCTTGTTCCAATGCCAATGACAATAATGCCCTGCTGTTTGAGAACAGAGGCTGGAGTATCTACATTGTCAAAAGACCTTCCACCATTTAGTAGGATCAATATCTGTGGAACACCTTGCAGGCGCCTACTCCCGGCGGGGTTTGTAAAGACGTTGTTCCTGACGTATTGGAGGGCGGCCCCGGTGTTGAGGGGTCTGCCTCCTCTGTGTCTCAGCCCTCTTACTGAATCCACAATATCTTCTTTTGTGGTGTATGTATTCAAATAGAAATGGATCTCTGCATCTCTGCTGTATTGGACTACAGAGACACGGTCTTTGCTTTCTCCAACATTGAGTTTCTCGACCACTTTCTCGACAAAATCACGCATAGCAGGGAAGTCATTCCTTGTGCTATCAGAACCATCCAGAAGGAAAACAATATCCTTTTGGGTAGGGTCAACTGAGAGAAGACAGGAGGACAAAGAATAAAAACTTTTGCAAAAGGTAAGTTTGTGTACTAATCATAAAGTTTTAAACTACTTATTGAAAAGCAAAAGCCCTGCGTTCTCTAATTGTTAATAGTAGGGAAGTATACCATAACCTCTTTTAACAAAATATCATTGAGCTAAAAAGGTATTTCACTGGATTCATATCCCTCACTATAGGTGAAACAAGTCAAGTAGCCATTCAGGACACTAGCAGGCTGTGCTTGTTTACATACCAAGTACAGTTGGTGATTCTGGGGTGATGTCAATCACCACAGCCTCCAAGGAGGACTGAAGTTGCTGTTGGATGCGTTGAAGGTCAGTGAAATCAGACACGGAGAGAGCAGAATTGTCATCGTGGGAGATCTTCTGCAGTTCTCTGCTATCAGACCCCTTGGTTCCAATTGCAAAGGTCAAGACACCCAGCTGTTTGAGAGCAGAGGCTGGTGCATCAACACTGTCAGAAGACTGTCCACCAGTTAGCAATATCAGGACCTGTGGAACTCCTTCCAGACGCCTGCTTCCGGCAGAGGCATTGAAGACATTATTCCTCAAGTACTGGAGAGCTGCTCCAGTGTTGAGGGGTCTTCCACCTTTGTGCCTCAAACCTCTGACAATGTCAAGGATCTTGACTTTTGTCCTGTGTGTGTTCAAATAGAACTGGACAGCTGGATCTCTGCTGTACTGAACCACTGAGACACGGTCTTTGTTATCATCCACACTGAGTCCCTCGACTACTCTTTGGACAAAGTCTTGCATAGCTGGGAATCCAGTTCTAGTACCATCAGATCCATCCAACAAGAACACAACATCTCTTCCTGTTGGCTGTGTCACCACTGGGAAACATACAATTCAAGACATATTTAGGTTCATGTTCCAAACATTTACCGTACAAAAGTCAGATGAAAAGTTAACCCCAAGGTTTCCAAATTGAATCTATCAATCCAAGCTCAACTATTTTGTCAAAGTTGCATTGGCGGACCTGTACTTGAAGAAATACACTTCAATACAGTTCAATTTGCGTACTACCATCATCTTGAAATGTAAATTTAGTCACGTTCTTACCAGTTACTGTTGGTGTCATGGGTGTGGCCATCACTGGCCCTGTGCTCATTAGAGAGGCGAGCTGTTCTTGAACACTGGGGAGGTCAGTGAACTCAGAGACGGATAGAGTGTATTTAGGGCCATGTGATATTTTCCGCAGCTCTCCACTGTCAGAGCTCCTTGTTCCAATGCCAATGACAATAACGCCCTGCTGTTTGAGAACAGAGGCTGGAGTATCTACATTGTCAAATGACCTTCCACCATTTAGTAGGATCAATATCTGTGGAACACCTTGCAGGCGCCTACTCCCGGCGGGGTTTGTAAAGACGTTGTCCTTAACGTATTGGAGGGCGGCCCCGGTGTTGAGGGGTCTGCCTCCTCTGTGTCTCAACCCTCTTACTGAATCCACAATATCTTCTTTTGTGGTGTATGTATTCAAATAGAAATGGATCTCTGCATCTCTGCTGTATTGGACTACAGAGACACGGTCTTTGCTTTCTCCAACATTGAGTTTCTCGACCACTTTCTCGACAAAATCACGCATAGCAGGGAAGTCATTCCTTGTGCTATCAGAACCATCCAGAAGGAAAACAATATCCTTTTGGGTAGGGTCAACTGAAAGAAGACAGGAGGACAACAAATAAAAACTTTTTCTAAAGGTACGTTTGTGTACTTATCATAAAGTTATAAACTACTTTTTGAAAAGCAAAAGCACTGCGTTTTCTAATTATTAATTGTAGGGAAGTATACCATAACCTCTTTTAACAAAATAACATCGAGCTAAACAGGTATTTCACTGGATTCATATCCCTCACTATAGGTGAAACAAGTCAAGTAGCTTTTCAGGACACTAAGAGGCTGTGCTTGTTTACATACCAAGTACAGTTGGTGATTCTGGGGTGATGTCAATAACCACAGCCTCCAAGGAGGACTGAAGTTGCTGTTGGATGCGTTGAAGGTCAGTGAAATCAGACACAGAGAGAGCAGAATTGTCATCGTGGGAGATCTTCTGCAGTTCTCTGCTATCAGACCCCTTGGTTCCAATTGCAAAGGTCAAGACACCCAGCTGTTTGAGAGCAGAGGCTGGTGCATCAACACTGTCAGAAGACCGTCCACCAGTTAGCAATATCAGGACCTGTGGAACTCCTTCCAGACGCCTGCTTCCGGCAGAGGCCGTGAAGACATTATTCCTCAAGTACTGGAGAGCTGCTCCAGTGTTGAGGGGTCTTCCACCTTTGTGCCTCAAACCTCTGACAATGTCGAGGATCTCGACTTTTGTCGTGTATGTGTTCAAATAGAACTGGACAGCTGGATCTCTGCTGTACTGAACCACTGAGACACGGTCTTTGTTATCATCCACACTGAGTCTCTCTACTACTCTTTGGACAAAGTCTTGCATAGCTGGGAATCCAGTTCTAGTACCATCAGATCCATCCAACAAGAACACAACATCTCTTCCTGTTGGCTGTGTCACCACTGGGAAACATACAATTCAAGACATATTTAGGTTCATGTTTCAAACATTTACCATACAAATGTCAGATGAAAAGTTAACCCCAAGGTTTCCAAATTGATTCTATTAATCCAAGCTCAACTGTTTTGTCAAAGTTGCATTGGCAGACCTGAACTTGAAGAAATACACTTCAATAAAGTTCAATTTGCGTATTACCATCATCTTGAAATGTAAATTTAGTCATGTTCTTACCAGTTACTGTTGGTGTCATGGGTGTGGCCATCACTGGCCCTGTGCTTATTAGAGAGGCGAGCTGTTCCTGAACACTGGGGAGGTCAGTGAACTCAAAGACGGATAGAGTGTAATTAGGGTCATGTGATATTTTCCGCAGCTCTCCACTGTCAGAACTCCTTGTTCCAATGCCAATGACAATAATGCCCTGCTGTTTGAGAACAGAGGCTGGAGTATCTACATTGTCAAAAGACCTTCCACCATTTAGTAGGATCAATATCTGTGGAACACCTTGCAGGCGCCTACTCCCGGCGAGGTTTGTAAAGACGTTGTCCGTGACGTATTGGAGGGCGGCCCCGGTGTTGAGGGGTCTGCCTCCTCTGTGTCTCAGCCCTCTTACTGAATCCACAATATCTTCTTTTGTGGTGTATGTATTCAAATAGAAATGGACCTCTGCATCTCTGCTGTATTGGACTACAGAGACACGGTCTTTGCTTTCTCCAACATTGAGTTTCTCGACCACTTTCTCGACAAAATCACGCATAGCAGGGAAGCCATTCCTTGTGCTATCAGAACCATCCAGAAGGAAAACAATATCCTTTTGGGTAGGGTCAACTGAAAGAAGACAGGAGGACAACAAATAAAAACTTTTTCTAAAGGTACGTTTGTGTACTTATCATAAAGTTATAAACTACTTTTTGAAAAGCAAAAGCCCTGCGTTTTCTAATTATTAATTGTAGGGAAGTATACCATAACCTCTTTTAACAAAATAACATCGAGCTAAACAGGTATTTCACTGGATTCATATCCCTCATTATAGGTGAAACAAGTCAAGTAGCTTTTCAGGACACTAAGAGGCTGTGCTTGTTTACATACCAAGTACAGTTGGTGATTCTGGGGTGATGTCAATCACCACAGCCTCCAAGGAGGACTGAAGTTGCTGTTGGATGCGTTGAAGGTCAGTGAAATCAGACACAGAGAGAGCAGAATTGTCATCGTGGGAGATCTTCTGCAGTTCTCTGCTATCAGACCCCTTGGTTCCAATTGCAAAGGTCAAGACACCCAGCTGTTTGAGAGCAGAGGCTGGTGCATCAACACTGTCAGAAGACCGTCCACCAGTTAGCAATATCAGGACCTGTGGAACTCCTTCCAGACGCCTGCTTCCGGCAGAGGCCGTGAAGACATTATTCCTCAAGTACTGGAGAGCTGCTCCAGTGTTGAGGGGTCTTCCACCTTTGTGCCTCAAACCTCTGACAATGTCAAGGATCTCGACTTTTGTCGTGTATGTGTTCAAATAGAACTGGACAGCTGGATCTCTGCTGTACTGAACCACTGAGACACGGTCTTTGTTATCATCCACACTGAGTCTCTCTACTACTCTTTGGACAAAGTCTTGCATAGCTGAGAATCCAGTTCTAGTACCATCAGATCCATCCAACAAGAACACAACATCTCTTCCTGTTGGCTGTGTCACCACTGGGAAACATACAATTCAAAACATATTTAGGTTCATGTTTCAAAGATTTACCGTACAAATGTCAGATGAAAAGTTAACCCCAAGATTTCCAAATTGATTCTATTAATCCAAGCTCAACTGTTTTGTCAAAGTTGCATTGGCAGACCTGAACTTGAAGAAATACACTTCAATAAAGTTCAATTTGCGTATTACCATCATCTTGAAATGTAAATTTAGTCATGTTCTTACCAGTTACTGTTGGTGTCATGGGTGTGGCCATCACTGGCCCTGTGCTTATTAGAGAGGCGAGCTGTTCCTGAACACTGGGGAGGTCAGTGAACTCAAAGACGGATAGAGTGTAATTAGGGTCATGTGATATTTTCCGCAGCTCTCCACTGTCAGAACTCCTTGTTCCAATGCCAATGACAATAATGCCCTGCTGTTTGAGAACAGAGGCTGGAGTATCTACATTGTCAAAAGACCTTCCACCATTTAGTAGGATCAATATCTGTGGAACACCTTGCAGGCGCCTACTCCCGGCGAGGTTTGTAAAGACGTTGTTTGTGACGTATTGGAGGGCGGCCCCGGTGTTGAGGGGTCTGCCTCCTCTGTGTCTCAGCCCTCTTACTGAATCCACAATATCTTCTTTTGTGGTGTATGTATTCAAATAGAAATGGACCTCTGCATCTCTGCTGTATTGGACTACAGAGACACGGTCTTTGCTTTCTCCAACATTGAGTTTCTCTACCACTTTCTCGACAAAATCACGCATAGCAGGGAAGCCATTCCTTGTGCTATCAGAACCATCCAAAAGGAAAACAATATCCTTTTGGGTAGGGTCAACTGAAAGAAGACAGGAGGACAACAAATAAAAACTTTTTCTAAAGGTACGTTTGTGTACTTATCATAAAGTTATAAACTACTTTTTGAAAAGCAAAAGCCCTGCGTTTTCTAATTATTAATTGTAGGGAAGTATACCATAACCTCTTTTAACAAAATAACATCGAGCTAAACAGGTATTTCACTGGATTCATATCCCTCACTATAGGTGAAACAAGTCAAGTAGCTTTTCAGGACACTAAGAGGCTGTGCTTGTTTACATACCAAGTACAGTTGGTGATTCTGGGGTGATGTCAATAACCACAGCCTCCAAGGAGGACTGAAGTTGCTGTTGGATGCGTTGAAGGTCAGTGAAATCAGACACAGAGAGAGCAGAATTGTCATCGTGGGAGATCTTCTGCAGTTCTCTGCTATCAGACCCCTTGGTTCCAATTGCAAAGGTCAAGACACCCAGCTGTTTGAGAGCAGAGGCTGGTGCATCAACACTGTCAGAAGACCGTCCACCAGTTAGCAATATCAGGACCTGTGGAACTCCTTCCAGACGCCTGCTTCCGGCAGAGGCCGTGAAGACATTATTCCTCAAGTACTGGAGAGCTGCTCCAGTGTTGAGGGGTCTTCCACCTTTGTGCCTCAAACCTCTGACAATGTCAAGGATCTCGACTTTTGTCGTGTATGTGTTCAAATAGAACTGGACAGCTGGATCTCTGCTGTACTGAACCACTGAGACACGGTCTTTGTTATCATCCACACTGAGTCTCTCTACTACTCTTTGGACAAAGTCTTGCATAGCTGGGAATCCAGTTCTAGTACCATCAGATCCATCCAACAAGAACACAACATCTCTTCCTGTTGGCTGTGTCACCACTGCGAAACATACAATTCAAAACATATTTAGGTTCATGTTTCAAAGATTTACCGTACAAATGTCAGATGAAAAGTTAACCCCAAGATTTCCAAATTGATTCTATTAATCCAAGCTCAACTGTTTTGTCAAAGTTGCATTGGCAGACCTGAACTTGAAGAAATGCACTTCAATAAAGTTCAATTTGCGTATTACCATCATCTTGAAATGTAAATTTAGTCATGTTCTTACCAGTTACTGTTGGTGTCATGGGTGTGGCCATCACTGGCCCTGTGCTTATTAGAGAGGCGAGCTGTTCCTGAACACTGGGGAGGTCAGTGAACTCAAAGACGGATAGAGTGTAATTAGGGTCATGTGATATTTTCCGCAGCTCTCCACTGTCAGAACTCCTTGTTCCAATGCCAATGACAATAATGCCCTGCTGTTTGAGAACAGAGGCTGGAGTATCTACATTGTCAAAAGACCTTCCACCATTTAGTAGGATCAATATCTGTGGAACACCTTGCAGGCGCCTACTCCCGGCGAGGTTTGTAAAGACGTTGTCCGTGACGTATTGGAGGGCGGCCCCGGTGTTGAGGGGTCTGCCTCCTCTGTGTCTCAGCCCTCTTACTGAATCCACAATATCTTCTTTTGTGGTGTATGTATTCAAATAGAAATGGACCTCTGCATCTCTGCTGTATTGGACTACAGAGACACGGTCTTTGCTTTCTCCAACATTGAGTTTCTCTACCACTTTCTCGACAAAATCACGCATAGCAGGGAAGCCATTCCTTGTGCTATCAGAACCATCCAAAAGGAAAACAATATCCTTTTGGGTAGGGTCAACTGAAAGAAGACAGGAGGACAACAAATAAAAACTTTTTCTAAAGGTACGTTTGTGTACTTATCATAAAGTTATAAACTACTTTTTGAAAAGCAAAAGCCCTGCGTTTTCTAATTATTAATTGTAGGGAAGTATACCATAACCTCTTTTAACAAAATAACATCGAGCTAAACAGGTATTTCACTGGATTCATATCACTCACTATAGGTGAAACAAGTCAAGTAGCTTTTCAGGACACTAAGAGGCTGTGCTTGTTTACATACCAAGTACAGTTGGTGATTCTGGGGTGATGTCAATAACCACAGCCTCCAAGGAGGACTGAAGTTGCTGTTGGATGCGTTGAAGGTCAGTGAAATCAAACACAGAGAGAGCAGAATTGTCATCGTGGGAGATCTTCTGCAGTTCTCTGCTATCAGACCCCTTGGTTCCAATTGCAAAGGTCAAGACACCCAGCTGTTTGAGAGCAGAGGCTGGTGCATCAACACTGTCAGAAGACCGTCCACCAGTTAGCAATATCAGGACCTGTGGAACTCCTTCCAGACGCCTGCTTCCGGCAGAGGCATTGAAGACATTATTCCTCAAGTACTGGAGAGCTGCTCCAGTGTTGAGGGGTCTTCCACCTTTGTGCCTCAAACCTCTGACAATGTCAAGGATCTCGACTTTTGTCGTGTATGTGTTCAAATAGAACTGGACAGCTGGATCTCTGCTGTACTGAACCACTGAGACACGGTCTTTGTTATCATCCACACTGAGTCTCTCTACTACTCTTTGGACAAAGTCTTGCATAGCTGGGAATCCAGTTCTAGTACCATCAGATCCATCCAACAAGAACACAACATCTCTTCCTGTTGGCTGTGTCACCACTGGGAAACATACAATTCAAAACATATTTAGGTTCATGTTTCAAACATTTACCATACAAATGTCAGATGAAAAGTTAACCCCAAGGTTTCCAAATTGATTCTATTAATCCAAGCTCAACTGTTTTGTCAAAGTTGCATTGGCAGACCTGAACTTGAAGAAATACACTTCAATAAAGTTCAATTTGCGTATTACCATCATCTTGAAATGTAAATTTAGTCATGTTCTTACCAGTTACTGTTGGTGTCATGGGTGTGGCCATCACTGGCCCTGTGCTTATTAGAGAGGCGAGCTGTTCCTGAACACTGGGGAGGTCAGTGAACTCAAAGACGGATAGAGTGTAATTAGGGTCATGTGATATTTTCCGCAGCTCTCCACTGTCAGAACTCCTTGTTCCAATGCCAATGACAATAATGCCCTGCTGTTTGAGAACAGAGGCTGGAGTATCTACATTGTCAAAAGACCTTCCACCATTTAGTAGGATCAATATCTGTGGAACACCTTGCAGGCGCCTACTCCCGGCGAGGTTTGTAAAGACGTTGTCCGTGACGTATTGGAGGGCGGCCCCGGTGTTGAGGGGTCTGCCTCCTCTGTGTCTCAGCCCTCTTACTGAATCCACAATATCTTCTTTTGTGGTGTATGTATTCAAATAGAAATGGACCTCTGCATCTCTGCTGTATTGGACTACAGAGACACGGTCTTTGCTTTCTCCAACATTGAGTTTCTCTACCACTTTCTCGACAAAATCACGCATAGCAGGGAAGCCATTCCTTGTGCTATCAGAACCATCCAGAAGGAAAACAATATCCTTTTGGGTAGGGTCAACTGAAAGAAGACAGGAGGACAACAAATAAAAACTTTTTCTAAAGGTACGTTTGTGTACTTATCATAAAGTTATAAACTACTTTTTGAAAAGCAAAAGCCCTGCGTTTTCTAATTATTAATTGTAGGGAAGTATACCATAACCTCTTTTAACAAAATAACATCGAGCTAAACAGGTATTTCACTGGATTCATATCCCTCACTATAGGTGAAACAAGTCAAGTAGCTTTTCAGGACACTAAGAGGCTGTGCTTGTTTACATACCAAGTACAGTTGGTGATTCTGGGGTGATGTCAATAACCACAGCCTCCAAGGAGGACTGAAGTTGCTGTTGGATGCGTTGAAGGTCAGTGAAATCAGACACAGAGAGAGCAGAATTGTCATCGTGGGAGATCTTCTGCAGTTCTCTGCTATCAGACCCCTTGGTTCCAATTGCAAAGGTCAAGACACCCAGCTGTTTGAGAGCAGAGGCTGGTGCATCAACACTGTCAGAAGACTGTCCACCAGTTAGCAATATCAGGACCTGTGGAACTCCTTCCAGACGCCTGCTTCCGGCAGAGGCCGTGAAGACATTATTCCTCAAGTACTGGAGAGCTGCTCCAGTGTTGAGGGGTCTTCCACCTTTGTGCCTCAAACCTCTGACAATGTCGAGGATCTCGACTTTTGTCGTGTATGTGTTCAAATAGAACTGGACAGCTGGATCTCTGCTGTACTGAACCACTGAGACACGGTCTTTGTTATCATCCACACTGAGTCTCTCTACTACTCTTTGGACAAAGTCTTGCATAGCTGGGAATCCAGTTCTAGTACCATCAGATCCATCCAACAAGAACACAACATCTCTTCCTGTTGGCTGTGTCACCACTGAGAAACATACAATTCAAAACATATTTAGATTCATGTTTCAAACATTTACCATACAAATGTCAGATGAAAAGTTAACCCCAAGGTTTCCAAATTGATTCTATTAATCCAAGCTCAACTGTTTTGTCAAAGTTGCATTGGCAGACCTGAACTTGAAGAAATACACTTCAATAAAGTTCAATTTGCGTATTACCATCATCTTGAAATGTAAATTTAGTCATGTTCTTACCAGTTACTGTTGGTGTCATGGGTGTGGCCATCACTGGCCCTGTGCTTATTAGAGAGGCGAGCTGTTCCTGAACACTGGGGAGGTCAGTGAACTCAAAGACGGATAGAGTGTAATTAGGGTCATGTGATATTTTCCGCAGCTCTCCACTGTCAGAACTCCTTGTTCCAATGCCAATGACAATAATGCCCTGCTGTTTGAGAACAGAGGCTGGAGTATCTACATTGTCAAAAGACCTTCCACCATTTAGTAGGATCAATATCTGTGGAACACCTTGCAGGCGCCTACTCCCAGCGAGGTTTGTAAAGACGTTGTTTGTGACGTATTGGAGGGCGGCCCCGGTGTTGAGGGGTCTGCCTCCTCTGTGTCTCAGCCCTCTTACTGAATCCACAATATCTTCTTTTGTGGTGTATGTATTCAAATAGAAATGGACCTCTGCATCTCTGCTGTATTGGACTACAGAGACACGGTCTTTGCTTTCTCCAACATTGAGTTTCTCTACCACTTTCTCGACAAAATCACGCATAGCAGGGAAGCCATTCCTTGTGCTATCAGAACCATCCAGAAGGAAAACAATATCCTTTTGGGTAGGGTCAACTGAAAGAAGACAGGAGGACAACAAATAAAAACTTTTTCTAAAGGTACGTTTGTGTACTTATCATAAAGTTATAAACTACTTTTTGAAAAGCAAAAGCCCTGCGTTTTCTAATTATTAATTGTAGGGAAGTATACCATAACCTCTTTTAACAAAATAACATCGAGCTAAACAGGTATTTCACTGGATTCATATCCCTCACTATAGGTGAAACAAGTCAAGTAGCTTTTCAGGACACTAAGAGGCTGTGCTTGTTTACATACCAAGTACAGTTGGTGATTCTGGGGTGATGTCAATAACCACAGCCTCCAAGGAGGACTGAAGTTGCTGTTGGATGCGTTGAAGGTCAGTAAAATCAGACACAGAGAGAGCAGAATTGTCATCGTGGGAGATCTTCTGCAGTTCTCTGCTATCAGACCCCTTGGTTCCAATTGCAAAGGTCAAGACACCCAGCTGTTTGAGAGCAGAGGCTGGTGCATCAACACTGTCAGAAGACCGTCCACCAGTTAGCAATATCAGGACTTGTGGAACTCCTTCCAGACGCCTGCTTCCGGCAGAGGCATTGAAGACATTATTCCTCAAGTACTGGAGAGCTGCTCCAGTGTTGAGGGGTCTTCCACCTTTGTGCCTCAAACCTCTGACAATGTCAAGGATCTCGACTTTTGTCGTGTATGTGTTCAAATAGAACTGGACAGCTGGATCTCTGCTGTACTGAACCACTGAGACACGGTCTTTGTTATCATCCACACTGAGTCTCTCTACTACTCTTTGGACAAAGTCTTGCATAGCTGGGAATCCAGTTCTAGTACCATCAGATCCATCCAACAAGAACACAACATCTCTTCCTGTTGGCTGTGTCACCACTGGGAAACATACAATTCAAAACATATTTAGGTTCATGTTTCAAACATTTACCGTACAAATGTCAGATGAAAAGTTAACCCCAAGGTTTCCAAATTGATTCTATTAATCCAAGCTCAACTGTTTTGTCAAAGTTGCATTGGCAGACCTGAACTTGAAGAAATACACTTCAATAAAGTTCAATTTGCGTATTACCATCATCTTGAAATGTAAATTTAGTCATGTTCTTACCAGTTACTGTTGGTGTCATGGGTGTGGCCATCACTGGCCCTGTGCTTATTAGAGAGGCGAGCTGTTCCTGAACACTGGGGAGGTCAGTGAACTCAAAGACGGATAGAGTGTAATTAGGGTCATGTGATATTTTCCGCAGCTCTCCACTGTCAGAACTCCTTGTTCCAATGCCAATGACAATAATGCCCTGCTGTTTGAGAACAGAGGCTGGAGTATCTACATTGTCAAAAGACCTTCCACCATTTAGTAGGATCAATATCTGTGGAACACCTTGCAGGCGCCTACTCCCGGCGAGGTTTGTAAAGACGTTGTCCGTGACGTATTGGAGGGCGGCCCCGGTGTTGAGGGGTCTGCCTCCTCTGTGTCTCAGCCCTCTTACTGAATCCACAATATCTTCTTTTGTGGTGTATGTATTCAAATAGAAATGGACCTCTGCATCTCTGCTGTATTGGACTACAGAGACACGGTCTTTGCTTTCGCCAACATTGAGTTTCTCTACCACTTTCTCGACAAAATCACGCATAGCAGGGAAGCCATTCCTTGTGCTATCAGAACCATCCAGAAGGAAAACAATATCCTTTTGGGTAGGGTCAACTGAAAGAAGACAGGAGGACAACAAATAAAAACTTTTTCTAAAGGTACGTTTGTGTACTTATCATAAAGTTATAAACTACTTTTTGAAAAGCAAAAGCCCTGCGTTTTCTAATTATTAATTGTAGGGAAGTATACCATAACCTCTTTTAACAAAATAACATCGAGCTAAACAGGTATTTCACTGGATTCATATCCCTCACTATAGGTGAAACAAGTCAAGTAGCTTTTCAGGACACTAAGAGGCTGTGCTTGTTTACATACCAAGTACAGTTGGTGATTCTGGGGTGATGTCAATAACCACAGCCTCCAAGGAGGACTGAAGTTGCTGTTGGATGCGTTGAAGGTCAGTAAAATCAGACACAGAGAGAGCAGAATTGTCATCGTGGGAGATCTTCTGCAGTTCTCTGCTATCAGACCCCTTGGTTCCAATTGCAAAGGTCAAGACACCCAGCTGTTTGAGAGCAGAGGCTGGTGCATCAACACTGTCAGAAGACCGTCCACCAGTTAGCAATATCAGGACCTGTGGAACTCCTTCCAGACGCCTGCTTCCGGCAGAGGCCGTGAAGACATTATTCCTCAAGTACTGGAGAGCTGCTCCAGTGTTGACGGGTCTTCCACCTTTGTGCCTCAAACCTCTGACAATGTCGAGGATCTCGACTTTTGTCGTGTATGTGTTCAAATAGAACTGGACAGCTGGATCTCTGCTGTACTGAACCACTGAGACACGGTCTTTGTTATCATCCACACTGAGTCTCTCTACTACTCTTTGGACAAAGTCTTGCATAGCTGGGAATCCAGTTCTAGTACCATCAGATCCATCCAACAAGAACACAACATCTCTTCCCGTTGGCTGTGTCACCACTGGGAAACATACAATTCAAAACATATTTAGGTTCATGTTTCAAACATTTACCATACAAATGTCAGATGAAAAGTTAACCCCAAGGTTTCCAAATTGATTCTATTAATCCAAGCTCAACTGTTTTGTCAAAGTTGCATTGGCAGACCTGAACTTGAAGAAATACACTTCAATAAAGTTCAATTTGTGTATTACCATCATCTTGAAATTTAAATTTAGTCATGTTCTTACCAGTTACTGTTGGTGTCATGGGTGTGGCCATCACTGGCCCTGTGCTTATTAGAGAGGCGAGCTGTTCCTGAACACTGGGGAGGTCAGTGAACTCAAAGACGGATAGAGTGTAATTAGGGTCATGTGATATTTTCCGCAGCTCTCCACTGTCAGAACTCCTTGTTCCAATGCCAATGACAATAATGCCCTGCTGTTTGAGAACAGAGGCTGGAGTATCTACATTGTCAAAAGACCTTCCACCATTTAGTAGGATCAATATCTGTGGAACACCTTGCAGGCGCCTACTCCCGGCGAGGTTTGTAAAGACGTTGTTTGTGACGTATTGGAGGGCGGCCCCGGTGTTGAGGGGTCTGCCTCCTCTGTGTCTCAGCCCTCTTACTGAATCCACAATATCTTCTTTTGTGGTGTATGTATTCAAATAGAAATGGACCTCTGCATCTCTGCTGTATTGGACTACAGAGACACGGTCTTTGCTTTCTCCAACATTGAGTTTCTCTACCACTTTCTCGACAAAATCACGCATAGCAGGGAAGCCATTCCTTGTGCTATCAGAACCATCCAGAAGGAAAACAATATCCTTTTGGGTAGGGTCAACTGAAAGAAGACAGGAGGACAACAAATAAAAACTTTTTCTAAAGGTACGTTTGTGTACTTATCATAAAGTTATAAACTACTTTTTGAAAAGCAAAAGCCCTGCGTTTTCTAATTATTAATTGTAGGGAAGTATACCATAACCTCTTTTAACAAAATAACATCGAGCTAAACAGGTATTTCACTGGATTCATATCCCTCACTATAGGTGAAACAAGTCAAGTAGCTTTTCAGGACACTAAGAGGCTGTGCTTGTTTACATACCAAGTACAGTTGGTGATTCTGGGGTGATGTCAATAACCACAGCCTCCAAGGAGGACTGAAGTTGCTGTTGGATGCGTTGAAGGTCAGTAAAATCAGACACAGAGAGAGCAGAATTGTCATCGTGGGAGATCTTCTGCAGTTCTCTGCTATCAGACCCCTTGGTTCCAATTGCAAAGGTCAAGACACCCAGCTGTTTGAGAGCAGAGGCTGGTGCATCAACACTGTCAGAAGACCGTCCACCAGTTAGCAATATCAGGACCTGTGGAACTCCTTCCAGACGCCTGCTTCCGGCAGAGGCCGTGAAGACATTATTCCTCAAGTACTGGAGAGCTGCTCCAGTGTTGAGGGGTCTTCCACCTTTGTGCCTCAAACCTCTGACAATGTCAAGGATCTCGACTTTTGTCGTGTATGTGTTCAAATAGAACTGGACAGCTGGATCTCTGCTGTACTGAACCACTGAGACACGGTCTTTGTTATCATCCACACTGAGTCTCTCTACTACTCTTTGGACAAAGTCTTGCATAGCTGGGAATCCAGTTCTAGTACCATCAGATCCATCCAACAAGAACACAACATCTCTTCCCGTTGGCTGTGTCACCACTGGGAAACATACAATTCAAAACATATTTAGGTTCATGTTTCAAACATTTACCATACAAATGTCAGATGAAAAGTTAACCCCAAGGTTTCCAAATTGATTCTATTAATCCAAGCTCAACTGTTTTGTCAAAGTTGCATTGGCAGACCTGAACTTGAAGAAATACACTTCAATAAAGTTCAATTTGTGTATTACCATCATCTTGAAATTTAAATTTAGTCATGTTCTTACCAGTTACTGTTGGTGTCATGGGTGTGGCCATCACTGGCCGTGTGCTTATTAGAGAGGCGAGCTGTTCCTGAACACTGGGGAGGTCAGTGAACTCAAAGACGGATAGAGTGTAATTAGGGTCATGTGATATTTTCCGCAGCTCTCCACTGTCAGAACTCCTTGTTCCAATGCCAATGACAATAATGCCCTGCTGTTTGAGAACAGAGGCTGGAGTATCTACATTGTCAAAAGACCTTCCACCATTTAGTAGGATCAATATCTGTGGAACACCTTGCAGGCGCCTACTCCCGGCGAGGTTTGTAAAGACGTTGTTTGTGACGTATTGGAGGGCGGCCCCGGTGTTGAGGGGTCTGCCTCCTCTGTGTCTCAGCCCTCTTACTGAATCCACAATATCTTCTTTTGTGGTGTATGTATTCAAATAGAAATGGACCTCTGCATCTCTGCTGTATTGGACTACAGAGACACGGTCTTTGCTTTCTCCAACATTGAGTTTCTCTACCACTTTCTCGACAAAATCACGCATAGCAGGGAAGCCATTCCTTGTGCTATCAGAACCATCCAGAAGGAAAACAATATCCTTTTGGGTAGGGTCAACTGAAAGAAGACAGGAGGACAACAAATAAAAACTTTTTCTAAAGGTACGTTTGTGTACTTATCATAAAGTTATAAACTACTTTTTGAAAAGCAAAAGCCCTGCGTTTTCTAATTATTAATTGTAGGGAAGTATACCATAACCTCTTTTAACAAAATAACATCGAGCTAAACAGGTATTTCACTGGATTCATATCCCTCACTATAGGTGAAACAAGTCAAGTAGCTTTTCAGGACACTAAGAGGCTGTGCTTGTTTACATACCAAGTACAGTTGGTGATTCTGGGGTGATGTCAATAACCACAGCCTCCAAGGAGGACTGAAGTTGCTGTTGGATGCGTTGAAGGTCAGTGAAATCAGACACAGAGAGAGCAGAATTGTCATCGTGGGAGATCTTCTGCAGTTCTCTGCTATCAGACCCCTTGGTTCCAATTGCAAAGGTCAAGACACCCAGCTGTTTGAGAGCAGAGGCTGGTGCATCAACACTGTCAGAAGACCGTCCACCAGTTAGCAATATCAGGACCTGTGGAACTCCTTCCAGACGCCTGCTTCCGGCAGAGGCCGTGAAGACATTATTCCTCAAGTACTGGAGAGCTGCTCCAGTGTTGAGGGGTCTTCCACCTTTGTGCCTCAAACCTCTGACAATGTCGAGGATCTCGACTTTTGTCGTGTATGTGTTCAAATAGAACTGGACAGCTGGATCTCTGCTGTACTGAACCACTGAGACACGGTCTTTGTTATCATCCACACTGAGTCTCTCTACTACTCTTTGGACAAAGTCTTGCATAGCTGGGAATCCAGTTCTAGTACCATCAGATCCATCCAACAAGAACACAACATCTCTTCCTGTTGGCTGTGTCACCACTGGGAAACATACAATTCAAGACATATTTAGGTTCATGTTTCAAACATTTACCGTACAAATGTCAGATGAAAAGTTAACCCCAAGGTTTCCAAATTGATTCTATTAATCCAAGCTCAACTGTTTTGTCAAAGTTGCATTGGCAGACCTGACCTTGAAGAAATACACTTTAATAAAGTTCAATTTGCGTATTACCATCATCTTGAAATGTAAATTTAGTCATGTTCTTACCAGTTACTGTTGGTGTCATGGGTGTGGCCATCACTGGCCCTGTGCTTATTAGAGAGGCGAGCTGTTCCTGAACACTGGGGAGGTCAGTGAACTCAAAGACGGATAGAGTGTAATTAGGGTCATGTGATATTTTCCGCAGCTCTCCACTGTCAGAACTCCTTGTTCCAATGCCAATGACAATAATGCCCTGCTGTTTGAGAACAGAGGCTGGAGTATCTACATTGTCAAAAGACCTTCCACCATTTAGTAGGATCAATATCTGTGGAACACCTTGCAGGCGCCTACTCCCGGCGAGGTTTGTAAAGACGTTGTCCGTGACGTATTGGAGGGCGGCCCCGGTGTTGAGGGGTCTGCCTCCTCTGTGTCTCAGCCCTCTTACTGAATCCACAATATCTTCTTTTGTGGTGTATGTATTCAAATAGAAATGGACCTCTGCATCTCTGCTGTATTGGACTACAGAGACACGGTCTTTGCTTTCTCCAACATTGAGTTTCTCTACCACTTTCTCGACAAAATCACGCATAGCAGGGAAGCCATTCCTTGTGCTATCAGAACCATCCAGAAGGAAAACAATATCCTTTTGGGTAGGGTCAACTGAAAGAAGACAGGACGACAACAAATAAAAACTTTTTCTAAAGGTACGTTTGTGTACTTATCATAAAGTTATAAACTACTTTTTGAAAAGCAAAAGCCCTGCGTTTTCTAATTATTAATTGTAGGGAAGTATACCATAACCTCTTTTAACAAAATAACATCGAGCTAAACAGGTATTTCACTGGATTCATATCCCTCACTATAGGTGAAACAAGTCAAGTATCTTTTCAGGACACTAAGAGGCTGTGCTTGTTTACATACCAAGTACAGTTGGTGATTCTGGGGTGATGTCAATAACCACAGCCTCCAAGGAGGACTGAAGTTGCTGTTGGATGCGTTGAAGGTCAGTGAAATCAGACACAGAGAGAGCAGAATTGTCATCGTGGGAGATCTTCTGCAGTTCTCTGTTATCAGACCCCTTGGTTCCAATTGCAAAGGTCAAGACACCCAGCTGTTTGAGAGCAGAGGCTGGTGCATCAACACTGTCAGAAGACCGTCCACCAGTTAGCAATATCAGGACCTGTGGAACTCCTTCCAGACGCCTGCTTCCGGCAGAGGCATTGAAGACATTATTCCTCAAGTACTGGAGAGCTGCTCCAGTGTTGAGGGGTCTTCCACCTTTGTGCCTCAAACCTCTGACAATGTCAAGGATCTCGACTTTTGTCGTGTATGTGTTCAAATAGAACTGGACAGCTGGATCTCTGCTGTACTGAACCACTGAGACACGGTCTTTGTTATCATCCACACTGAGTCTCTCTACTACTCTTTGGACAAAGTCTTGCATAGCTGGGAATCCAGTTCTAGTACCATCAGATCCATCCAACAAGAAAACAACATCTCTTCCTGTTGGCTGTGTCACCACTGGGAAACATACAATTCAAAACATATTTAGATTCATGTTTCAAACATTTACCATACAAATGTCAGATGAAAAGTTAACCCCAAGGTTTCCAAATTGATTCTATTAATCCAAGCTCAACTGTTTTGTCAAAGTTGCATTGGCAGACCTGAACTTGAAGAAATACACTTTAATAAAGTTCAATTTGCGTATTACCATCATCTTGAAATGTAAATTTAGTCATGTTCTTACCAGTTACTGTTGGTGTCATGGGTGTGGCCATCACTGGCCCTGTGCTTATTAGAGAGGCGAGCTGTTCCTGAACACTGGGGAGGTCAGTGAACTCAAAGACGGATAGAGTGTAATTAGGGTCATGTGATATTTTCCGCAGCTCTCCACTGTCAGAACTCCTTGTTCCAATGCCAATGACAATAATGCCCTGCTGTTTGAGAACAGAGGCTGGAGTATCTACATTGTCAAAAGACCTTCCACCATTTAGTAGGATCAATATCTGTGGAACACCTTGCAGGCGCCTACTCCCGGCGAGGTTTGTAAAGACGTTGTCCGTGACGTATTGGAGGGCGGCCCCGGTGTTGAGGGGTCTGCCTCCTCTGTGTCTCAGCCCTCTTACTGAATCCACAATATCTTCTTTTGTGGTGTATGTATTCAAATAGAAATGGACCTCTGCATCTCTGCTGTATTGGACTACAGAGACACGGTCTTTGCTTTCTCCAACATTGAGTTTCTCTACCACTTTCTCGACAAAATCACGCATAGCAGGGAAGCCATTCCTTGTGCTATCAGAACCATCCAGAAGGAAAACAATATCCTTTTGGGTAGGGTCAACTGAAAGAAGACAGGAGGACAACAAATAAAAACTTTTTCTAAAGGTACGTTTGTGTACTTATCATAAAGTTATAAACTACTTTTTGAAAAGCAAAAGCCCTGCGTTTTCTAATTATTAATTGTAGGGAAGTATACCATAACCTCTTTTAACAAAATAACATCGAGCTAAACAGGTATTTCACTGGATTCATATCCCTCACTATAGGTGAAACAAGTCAAGTAGCTTTTCAGGACACTAAGAGGCTGTGCTTGTTTACATACCAAGTACAGTTGGTGATTCTGGGGTGATGTCAATAACCACAGCCTCCAAGGAGGACTGAAGTTGCTGTTGGATGTGTTGAAGGTCAGTGAAATCAGACACAGAGAGAGCAGAATTGTCATCGTGGGAGATCTTCTGCAGTTCTCTGCTATCAGACCCCTTGGTTCCAATTGCAAAGGTCAAGACACCCAGCTGTTTGAGAGCAGAGGCTGGTGCATCAACACTGTCAGAAGACCGTCCACCAGTTAGCAATATCAGGACCTGTGGAACTCCTTCCAGACGCCTGCTTCCGGCAGAGGCCGTGAAGACATTATTCCTCAAGTACTGGAGAGCTGCTCCAGTGTTGAGGGGTCTTCCACCTTTGTGCCTCAAACCTCTGACAATGTCGAGGATCTCGACTTTTGTCGTGTATGTGTTCAAATAGAACTGGACAGCTGGATCTCTGCTGTACTGAACCACTGAGACACGGTCTTTGTTATCATCCACACTGAGTCTCTCTACTACTCTTTGGACAAAGTCTTGCATAGCTGGGAATCCAGTTCTAGTACCATCAGATCCATCCAACAAGAACACAACATCTCTTCCTGTTGGCTGTGTCTCCACTGGGAAACATACAATTCAAAACATATTTAGATTCATGTTTCAAACATTTACCATACAAATGTCAGATGAAAAGTTAACCCCAAGGTTTCCAAATTGATTCTATTAATCCAAGCTCAACTGTTTTGTCAAAGTTGCATTGGCAGACCTGAACTTGAAGAAATACACTTTAATAAAGTTCAATTTGTGTATTACCATCATCTTGAAATGTAAATTTAGTCATGTTCTTACCAGTTACTGTTGGTGTCATGGGTGTGGCCATCACTGGCCCTGTGCTTATTAGAGAGGCGAGCTGTTCCTGAACACTGGGGAGGTCAGTGAACTCAAAGACGGATAGAGTGTAATTAGGGTCATGTGATATTTTCCGCAGCTCTCCACTGTCAGAACTCCTTGTTCCAATGCCAATGACAATAATGCCCTGCTGTTTGAGAACAGAGGCTGGAGTATCTACATTGTCAAAAGACCTTCCACCATTTAGTAGGATCAATATCTGTGGAACACCTTGCAGGCGCCTACTCCCGGCGAGGTTTGTAAAGACGTTGTTTGTGACGTATTGGAGGGCGGCCCCGGTGTTGAGGGGTCTGCCTCCTCTGTGTCTCAGCCCTCTTACTGAATCCACAATATCTTCTTTTGTGGTGTATGTATTCAAATAGAAATGGACCTCTGCATCTCTGCTGTATTGGACTACAGAGACACGGTCTTTGCTTTCTCCAACATTGAGTTTCTCTACCACTTTCTCGACAAAATCACGCATAGCAGGGAAGCCATTCCTTGTGCTATCAGAACCATCCAGAAGGAAAACAATATCCTTTTGGGTAGGGTCAACTGAAAGAAGACAGGAGGACAACAAATAAAAACTTTTTCTAAAGGTACGTTTGTGTACTTTTCATAAAGTTATAAACTTCTTTTTGAAAAGCAAAAGCCCTGCGTTTTCTAATTATTAATTGTAGGGAAGTATACCATAACCTCTTTTAACAAAATAACATCGAGCTAAACAGGTATTTCACTGGATTCATATCCCTCACTATAGGTGAAACAAGTCAAGTAGCTTTTCAGGACACTAAGAGGCTGTGCTTGTTTACATACCAAGTACAGTTGGTGATTCTGGGGTGATGTCAATAACCACAGCCTCCAAGGAGGACTGAAGTTGCTGTTGGATGCGTTGAAGGTCAGTGAAATCAGACACAGAGAGAGCAGAATTGTCATCGTGGGAGATCTTCTGCAGTTCTCTGCTATCAGACCCCTTGGTTCCAATTGCAAAGGTCAAGACACCCAGCTGTTTGAGAGCAGAGGCTGGTGCATCAACACTGTCAGAAGACCGTCCACCAGTTAGCAATATCAGGACCTGTGGAACTCCTTCCAGACGCCTGCTTCCGGCAGAGGCCGTGAAGACATTATTCCTCAAGTACTGGAGAGCTGCTCCAGTGTTGAGGGGTCTTCCACCTTTGTGCCTCAAACCTCTGACAATGTCGAGGATCTCGACTTTTGTCGTGTATGTGTTCAAATAGAACTGGACAGCTGGATCTCTGCTGTACTGAACCACTGAGACACGGTCTTTGTTATCATCCACACTGAGTCTCTCTACTACTCTTTGGACAAAGTCTTGCATAGCTGGGAATCCAGTTCTAGTACCATCAGATCCATCCAACAAGAACACAACATCTCTTCCTGTTGGCTGTGTCTCCACTGGGAAACATACAATTCAAAACATATTTAGATTCATGTTTCAAACATTTACCATACAAATGTCAGATGAAAAGTTAACCCCAAGGTTTCCAAATTGATTCTATTAATCCAAGCTCAACTGTTTTGTCAAAGTTGCATTGGCAGACCTGAACTTGAAGAAATACACTTTAATAAAGTTCAATTTGTGTATTACCATCATCTTGAAATGTAAATTTAGTCATGTTCTTACCAGTTACTGTTGGTGTCATGGGTGTGGCCATCACTGGCCCTGTGCTTATTAGAGAGGCGAGCTGTTCCTGAACACTGGGGAGGTCAGTGAACTCAAAGACGGATAGAGTGTAATTAGGGTCATGTGATATTTTCCGCAGCTCTCCACTGTCAGAACTCCTTGTTCCAATGCCAATGACAATAATGCCCTGCTGTTTGAGAACAGAGGCTGGAGTATCTACATTGTCAAAAGACCTTCCACCATTTAGTAGGATCAATATCTGTGGAACACCTTGCAGGCGCCTACTCCCGGCGAGGTTTGTAAAGACGTTGTTTGTGACGTATTGGAGGGCGGCCCCGGTGTTGAGGGGTCTGCCTCCTCTGTGTCTCAGCCCTCTTACTGAATCCACAATATCTTCTTTTGTGGTGTATGTATTCAAATAGAAATGGACCTCTGCATCTCTGCTGTATTGGACTACAGAGACACGGTCTTTGCTTTCTCCAACATTGAGTTTCTCTACCACTTTCTCGACAAAATCACGCATAGCAGGGAAGCCATTCCTTGTGCTATCAGAACCATCCAGAAGGAAAACAATATCCTTTTGGGTAGGGTCAACTGAAAGAAGACAGGAGGACAACAAATAAAAACTTTTTCTAAAGGTACGTTTGTGTACTTTTCATAAAGTTATAAACTTCTTTTTGAAAAGCAAAAGCCCTGCGTTTTCTAATTATTAATTGTAGGGAAGTATACCATAACCTCTTTTAACAAAATAACATCGAGCTAAACAGGTATTTCACTGGATTCATATCCCTCACTATAGGTGAAACAAGTCAAGTAGCTTTTCAGGACACTAAGAGGCTGTGCTTGTTTACATACCAAGTACAGTTGGTGATTCTGGGGTGATGTCAATAACCACAGCCTCCAAGGAGGACTGAAGTTGCTGTTGGATGCGTTGAAGGTCAGTGAAATCAGACACAGAGAGAGCAGAATTGTCATCGTGGGAGATCTTCTGCAGTTCTCTGCTATCAGAACCCTTGGTTCCAATTGCAAAGGTCAAGACACCCAGCTGTTTGAGAGCAGAGGCTGGTGCATCAACACTGTCAGAAGACCGTCCACCAGTTAGCAATATCAGGACCTGTGGAACTCCTTCCAGACGCCTGCTTCCGGCAGAGGCTGTGAAGACATTATTCCTCAAGTACTGGAGAGCTGCTCCAGTGTTGAGGGGTCTTCCACCTTTGTGCCTCAAACCTCTGACAATGTCAAGGATCTCGACTTTTGTCGTGTATGTGTTCAAATAGAACTGGACAGCTGGATCTCTGCTGTACTGAACCACTGAGACACGGTCTTTGTTATCATCCACACTGAGTCTCTCTACTACTCTTTGGACAAAGTCTTGCATAGCTGGGAATCCAGTTCTAGTACCATCAGATCCATCCAACAAGAACACAACATCTCTTCCTGTTGGCTGTGTCACCACTGGGAAACATACAATTCAAAACATATTTAGGTTCATGTTTCAAACATTTACCATACAAATGTCAGATGAAAAGTTAACCCCAAGGTTTCCAAATTGATTCTATTAATCCAAGCTCAACTGTTTTGTCAAAGTTGCATTGGCAGACCTGAACTTGAAGAAATACACTTCAATAAAGTTCAATTTGCGTATTACCATCATCTTGAAATGTAAATTTAGTCATGTTCTTACCAGTTACTGTTGGTGTCATGGGTGTGGCCATCACTGGCCCTGTGCTTATTAGAGAGGCGAGCTGTTCCTGAACACTGGGGAGGTCAGTGAACTCAAAGACGGATAGAGTGTAATTAGGGTCATGTGATATTTTCCGCAGCTCTCCACTGTCAGAACTCCTTGTTCCAATGCCAATGACAATAATGCCCTGCTGTTTGAGAACAGAGGCTGGAGTATCTACATTGTCAAAAGACCTTCCACCATTTAGTAGGATCAATATCTGTGGAACACCTTGCAGGCGCCTACTCCCGGCGAGGTTTGTAAAGATGTTGTTTGTGACGTATTGGAGGGCGGCCCCAGTGTTGAGGGGTCTGCCTCCTCTGTGTCTCAGCCCTCTTACTGAATCCACAATATCTTCTTTTGTGGTGTATGTATTCAAATAGAAATGGACCTCTGCATCTCTGCTGTATTGGACTACAGAGACACGGTCTTTGCTTTCTCCAACATTGAGTTTCTCTACCACTTTCTCGACAAAATCACGCATAGCAGGGAAGCCATTCCTTGTGCTATCAGAACCATCCAGAAGGAAAACAATATCCTTTTGGGTAGGGTCAACTGAAAGAAGACAGGAGGACAACAAATAAAAACTTTTTCTAAAGGTACGTTTGTGTACTTATCATAAAGTTATAAACTACTTTTTGAAAAGCAAAAGCCCTGCGTTTTCTAATTATTAATTGTAGGGAAGTATACCATAACCTCTTTTAACAAAATAACATCGAGCTAAACAGGTATTTCACTGGATTCATATCCCTCACTATAGGTGAAACAAGTCAAGTAGCTTTTCAGGACACTAAGAGGCTGTGCTTGTTTACATACCAAGTACAGTTGGTGATTCTGGGGTGATGTCAATAACCACAGCCTCCAAGGAGGACTGAAGTTGCTGTTGGATGCGTTGAAGGTCAGTGAAATCAGACACAGAGAGAGCAGAATTGTCATCGTGGGAGATCTTCTGCAGTTCTCTGCTATCAGACCCCTTGGTTCCAATTGCAAAGGTCAAGACACCCAGCTGTTTGAGAGCAGAGGCTGGTGCATCAACACTGTCAGAAGACCGTCCACCAGTTAGCAATATCAGGACCTGTGGAACTCCTTCCAGACGCCTGCTTCCGGCAGAGGCATTGAAGACATTATTCCTCAAGTACTGGAGAGCTGCTCCAGTGTTGAGGGGTCTTCCACCTTTGTGCCTCAAACCTCTGACAATGTCAAGGATCTCGACTTTTGTCGTGTATGTGTTCAAATAGAACTGGACAGCTGGATCTCTGCTGTACTGAACCACTGAGACACGGTCTTTGTTATCATCCACACTGAGTCTCTCTACTACTCTTTGGACAAAGTCTTGCATAGCTGGGAATCCAGTTCTAGTACCATCAGATCCATCCAACAAGAAAACAACATCTCTTCCTGTTGGCTGTGTCACCACTGGGAAACATACAATTCAAAACATATTTAGATTCATGTTTCAAACATTTACCATACAAATGTCAGATGAAAAGTTAACCCCAAGGTTTCCAAATTGATTCTATTAATCCAAGCTCAACTGTTTTGTCAAAGTTGCATTGGCAGACCTGAACTTGAAGAAATACACTTTAATAAAGTTCAATTTGCGTATTACCATCATCTTGAAATGTAAATTTAGTCATGTTCTTACCAGTTACTGTTGGTGTCATGGGTGTGGCCATCACTGGCCCTGTGCTTATTAGAGAGGCGAGCTGTTCCTGAACACTGGGGAGGTCAGTGAACTCAAAGACGGATAGAGTGTAATTAGGGTCATGTGATATTTTCCGCAGCTCTCCACTGTCAGAACTCCTTGTTCCAATGCCAATGACAATAATGCCCTGCTGTTTGAGAACAGAGGCTGGAGTATCTACATTGTCAAAAGACCTTCCACCATTTAGTAGGATCAATATCTGTGGAACACCTTGCAGGCGCCTACTCCCGGCGAGGTTTGTAAAGACGTTGTCCGTGACGTATTGGAGGGCGGCCCCGGTGTTGAGGGGTCTGCCTCCTCTGTGTCTCAGCCCTCTTACTGAATCCACAATATCTTCTTTTGTGGTGTATGTATTCAAATAGAAATGGACCTCTGCATCTCTGCTGTATTGGACTACAGAGACACGGTCTTTGCTTTCTCCAACATTGAGTTTCTCTACCACTTTCTCGACAAAATCACGCATAGCAGGGAAGCCATTCCTTGTGCTATCAGAACCATCCAGAAGGAAAACAATATCCTTTTGGGTAGGGTCAACTGAAAGAAGACAGGAGGACAACAAATAAAAACTTTTTCTAAAGGTACGTTTGTGTACTTATCATAAAGTTATAAACTACTTTTTGAAAAGCAAAAGCCCTGCGTTTTCTAATTATTAATTGTAGGGAAGTATACCATAACCTCTTTTAACAAAATAACATCGAGCTAAACAGGTATTTCACTGGATTCATATCCCTCACTATAGGTGAAACAAGTCAAGTATCTTTTCAGGACACTAAGAGGCTGTGCTTGTTTACATACCAAGTACAGTTGGTGATTCTGGGGTGATGTCAATAACCACAGCCTCCAAGGAGGACTGAAGTTGCTGTTGGATGCGTTGAAGGTCAGTGAAATCAGACACAGAGAGAGCAGAATTGTCATCGTGGGAGATCTTCTGCAGTTCTCTGCTATCAGACCCCTTGGTTCCAATTGCAAAGGTCAAGACACCCAGCTGTTTGAGAGCAGAGGCTGGTGCATCAACACTGTCAGAAGACCGTCCACCAGTTAGCAATATCAGGACCTGTGGAACTCCTTCCAGACGCCTGCTTCCGGCAGAGGCCGTGAAGACATTATTCCTCAAGTACTGGAGAGCTGCTCCAGTGTTGAGGGGTCTTCCACCTTTGTGCCTCAAACCTCTGACAATGTCGAGGATCTCGACTTTTGTCGTGTATGTGTTCAAATAGAACTGGACAGCTGGATCTCTGCTGTACTGAACCACTGAGACACGGTCTTTGTTATCATCCACACTGAGTCTCTCTACTACTCTTTGGACAAAGTCTTGCATAGCTGGGAATCCAGTTCTAGTACCATCAGATCCATCCAACAAGAAAACAACATCTCTTCCTGTTGGCTGTGTCACCACTGGGAAACATACAATTCAAAACATATTTAGATTCATGTTTCAAACATTTACCGTACAAATGTCAGATGAAAAGTTAACCCCAAGGTTTCCAAATTGATTCTATTAATCCAAGCTCAACTGTTTTGTCAAAGTTGCATTGGCAGACCTGACCTTGAAGAAATACACTTTAATAAAGTTCAATTTGCGTATTACCATCATCTTGAAATGTAAATTTAGTCATGTTCTTACCAGTTACTGTTGGTGTCATGGGTGTGGCCATCACTGGCCCTGTGCTTATTAGAGAGGCGAGCTGTTCCTGAACACTGGGGAGGTCAGTGAACTCAAAGACGGATAGAGTGTAATTAGGGTCATGTGATATTTTCCGCAGCTCTCCACTGTCAGAACTCCTTGTTCCAATGCCAATGACAATAATGCCCTGCTGTTTGAGAACAGAGGCTGGAGTATCTACATTGTCAAAAGACCTTCCACCATTTAGTAGGATCAATATCTGTGGAACACCTTGCAGGCGCCTACTCCCGGCGAGGTTTGTAAAGACGTTGTCCGTGACGTATTGGAGGGCGGCCCCGGTGTTGAGGGGTCTGCCTCCTCTGTGTCTCAGCCCTCTTACTGAATCCACAATATCTTCTTTTGTGGTGTATGTATTCAAATAGAAATGGACCTCTGCATCTCTGCTGTATTGGACTACAGAGACACGGTCTTTGCTTTCTCCAACATTGAGTTTCTCTACCACTTTCTCGACAAAATCACGCATAGCAGGGAAGCCATTCCTTGTGCTATCAGAACCATCCAGAAGGAAAACAATATCCTTTTGGGTAGGGTCAACTGAAAGAAGACAGGAGGACAACAAATAAAAACTTTTTCTAAAGGTACGTTTGTGTACTTATCATAAAGTTATAAACTACTTTTTGAAAAGCAAAAGCCCTGCGTTTTCTAATTATTAATTGTAGGGAAGTATACCATAACCTCTTTTAACAAAATAACATCGAGCTAAACAGGTATTTCACTGGATTCATATCCCTCACTATAGGTGAAACAAGTCAAGTAGCTTTTCAGGACACTAAGAGGCTGTGCTTGTTTACATACCAAGTACAGTTGGTGATTCTGGGGTGATGTCAATAACCACAGCCTCCAAGGAGGACTGAAGTTGCTGTTGGATGCGTTGAAGGTCAGTGAAATCAGACACAGAGAGAGCAGAATTGTCATCGTGGGAGATCTTCTGCAGTTCTCTGTTATCAGACCCCTTGGTTCCAATTGCAAAGGTCAAGACACCCAGCTGTTTGAGAGCAGAGGCTGGTGCATCAACACTGTCAGAAGACCGTCCACCAGTTAGCAATATCAGGACCTGTGGAACTCCTTCCAGACGCCTGCTTCCGGCAGAGGCATTGAAGACATTATTCCTCAAGTACTGGAGAGCTGCTCCAGTGTTGAGGGGTCTTCCACCTTTGTGCCTCAAACCTCTGACAATGTCAAGGATCTCGACTTTTGTCGTGTATGTGTTCAAATAGAACTGGACAGCTGGATCTCTGCTGTACTGAACCACTGAGACACGGTCTTTGTTATCATCCACACTGAGTCTCTCTACTACTCTTTGGACAAAGTCTTGCATAGCTGGGAATCCAGTTCTAGTACCATCAGATCCATCCAACAAGAACACAACATCTCTTCCTGTTGGCTGTGTCACCACTGGGAAACATACAATTCAAAACATATTTAGGTTCATGTTTCAAACATTTACCGTACAAATGTCAGATGAAAAGTTAACCCCAAGGTTTCCAAATTGATTCTATTAATCCAAGCTCAACTGTTTTGTCAAAGTTGCATTGGCAGACCTGAACTTGAAGAAATACACTTCAATAAAGTTCAATTTGCGTATTACCATCATCTTGAAATGTAAATTTAGTCATGTTCTTACCAGTTACTGTTGGTGTCATGGGTGTGGCCATCACTGGCCCTGTGCTTATTAGAGAGGCGAGCTGTTCCTGAACACTGGGGAGGTCAGTGAACTCAAAGACGGATAGAGTGTAATTAGGGTCATGTGATATTTTCCGCAGCTCTCCACTGTCAGAACTCCTTGTTCCAATGCCAATGACAATAATGCCCTGCTGTTTGAGAACAGAGGCTGGAGTATCTACATTGTCAAAAGACCTTCCACCATTTAGTAGGATCAATATCTGTGGAACACCTTGCAGGCGCCTACTCCCGGCGAGGTTTGTAAAGACGTTGTTTGTGACGTATTGGAGGGCGGCCCCGGTGTTGAGGGGTCTGCCTCCTCTGTGTCTCAGCCCTCTTACTGAATCCACAATATCTTCTTTTGTGGTGTATGTATTCAAATAGAAATGGACCTCTGCATCTCTGCTGTATTGGACTACAGAGACACGGTCTTTGCTTTCTCCAACATTGAGTTTCTCTACCACTTTCTCGACAAAATCACGCATAGCAGGGAAGCCATTCCTTGTGCTATCAGAACCATCCAGAAGGAAAACAATATCCTTTTGGGTAGGGTCAACTGAAAGAAGACAGGAGGACAACAAATAAAAACTTTTTCTAAAGGTACGTTTGTGTACTTTTCATAAAGTTATAAACTTCTTTTTGAAAAGCAAAAGCCCTGCGTTTTCTAATTATTAATTGTAGGGAAGTATACCATAACCTCTTTTAACAAAATAACATCGAGCTAAACAGGTATTTCACTGGATTCATATCCCTCACTATAGGTGAAACAAGTCAAGTAGCTTTTCAGGACACTAAGAGGCTGTGCTTGTTTACATACCAAGTACAGTTGGTGATTCTGGGGTGATGTCAATAACCACAGCCTCCAAGGAGGACTGAAGTTGCTGTTGGATGCGTTGAAGGTCAGTGAAATCAGACACAGAGAGAGCAGAATTGTCATCGTGGGAGATCTTCTGCAGTTCTCTGCTATCAGAACCCTTGGTTCCAATTGCAAAGGTCAAGACACCCAGCTGTTTGAGAGCAGAGGCTGGTGCATCAACACTGTCAGAAGACCGTCCACCAGTTAGCAATATCAGGACCTGTGGAACTCCTTCCAGACGCCTGCTTCCGGCAGAGGCCGTGAAGACATTATTCCTCAAGTACTGGAGAGCTGCTCCAGTGTTGAGGGGTCTTCCACCTTTGTGCCTCAAACCTCTGACAATGTCAAGGATCTCGACTTTTGTCGTGTATGTGTTCAAAGAGAACTGGACAGCTGGATCTCTGCTGTACTGAACCACTGAGACACGGTCTTTGTTATCATCCACACTGAGTCTCTCTACTACTCTTTGGACAAAGTCTTGCATAGCTGGGAATCCAGTTCTAGTACCATCAGATCCATCCAACAAGAACACAACATCTCTTCCTGTTGGCTGTGTCACCACTGGGAAACATACAATTCAAAACATATTTAGGTTCATGTTTCAAACATTTACCATACAAATGTCAGATGAAAAGTTAACCCCAAGGTTTCCAAATTGATTCTATTAATCCAAGCTCAACTGTTTTGTCAAAGTTGCATTGGCAGACCTGAACTTGAAGAAATACACTTCAATAAAGTTCAATTTGCGTATTACCATCATCTTGAAATGTAAATTTAGTCATGTTCTTACCAGTTACTGTTGGTGTCATGGGTGTGGCCATCACTGGCCCTGTGCTTATTAGAGAGGCGAGCTGTTCCTGAACACTGGGGAGGTCAGTGAACTCAAAGACGGATAGAGTGTAATTAGGGTCATGTGATATTTTCCGCAGCTCTCCACTGTCAGAACTCCTTGTTCCAATGCCAATGACAATAATGCCCTGCTGTTTGAGAACAGAGGCTGGAGTATCTACATTGTCAAAAGACCTTCCACCATTTAGTAGGATCAATATCTGTGGAACACCTTGCAGGCGCCTACTCCCGGCGAGGTTTGTAAAGATGTTGTTTGTGACGTATTGGAGGGCGGCCCCAGTGTTGAGGGGTCTGCCTCCTCTGTGTCTCAGCCCTCTTACTGAATCCACAATATCTTCTTTTGTGGTGTATGTATTCAAATAGAAATGGACCTCTGCATCTCTGCTGTATTGGACTACAGAGACACGGTCTTTGCTTTCTCCAACATTGAGTTTCTCTACCACTTTCTCGACAAAATCACGCATAGCAGGGAAGCCATTCCTTGTGCTATCAGAACCATCCAGAAGGAAAACAATATCCTTTTGGGTAGGGTCAACTGAAAGAAGACAGGAGGACAACAAATAAAAACTTTTTCTAAAGGTACGTTTGTGTACTTATCATAAAGTTATAAACTACTTTTTGAAAAGCAAAAGCCCTGCGTTTTCTAATTATTAATTGTAGGGAAGTATACCATAACCTCTTTTAACAAAATAACATCGAGCTAAAAAGGTATTTCACTGGATTCATATCCCTCACTATAGGTGAAACAAGTCAAGTAGCTTTTCAGGACACTAAGAGGCTGTGCTTGTTTACATACCAAGTACAGTTGGTGATTCTGGGGTGATGTCAATAACCACAGCCTCCAAGGAGGACTGAAGTTGCTGTTGGATGCGTTGAAGGTCAGTGAAATCAGACACAGAGAGAGCAGAATTGTCATCGTGGGAGATCTTCTGCAGTTCTCTGCTATCAGACCCCTTGGTTCCAATTGCAAAGGTCAAGACACCCAGCTGTTTGAGAGCAGAGGCTGGTGCATCAACACTGTCAGAAGACCGTCCACCAGTTAGCAATATCAGGACCTGTGGAACTCCTTCCAGACGCCTGCTTCCGGCAGAGGCATTGAAGACATTATTCCTCAAGTACTGGAGAGCTGCTCCAGTGTTGAGGGGTCTTCCACCTTTGTGCCTCAAACCTCTGACAATGTCAAGGATCTCGACTTTTGTCGTGTATGTGTTCAAATAGAACTGGACAGCTGGATCTCTGCTGTACTGAACCACTGAGACACGGTCTTTGTTATCATCCACACTGAGTCTCTCTACTACTCTTTGGACAAAGTCTTGCATAGCTGGGAATCCAGTTCTAGTACCATCAGATCCATCCAACAAGAAAACAACATCTCTTCCTGTTGGCTGTGTCACCACTGGGAAACATACAATTCAAAACATATTTAGATTCATGTTTCAAACATTTACCATACAAATGTCAGATGAAAAGTTAACCCCAAGGTTTCCAAATTGATTCTATTAATCCAAGCTCAACTGTTTTGTCAAAGTTGCATTGGCAGACCTGAACTTGAAGAAATACACTTTAATAAAGTTCAATTTGCGTATTACCATCATCTTGAAATGTAAATTTAGTCATGTTCTTACCAGTTACTGTTGGTGTCATGGGTGTGGCCATCACTGGCCCTGTGCTTATTAGAGAGGCGAGCTGTTCCTGAACACTGGGGAGGTCAGTGAACTCAAAGACGGATAGAGTGTAATTAGGGTCATGTGATATTTTCCGCAGCTCTCCACTGTCAGAACTCCTTGTTCCAATGCCAATGACAATAATGCCCTGCTGTTTGAGAACAGAGGCTGGAGTATCTACATTGTCAAAAGACCTTCCACCATTTAGTAGGATCAATATCTGTGGAACACCTTGCAGGCGCCTACTCCCGGCGAGGTTTGTAAAGACGTTGTCCGTGACGTATTGGAGGGCGGCCCCGGTGTTGAGGGGTCTGCCTCCTCTGTGTCTCAGCCCTCTTACTGAATCCACAATATCTTCTTTTGTGGTGTATGTATTCAAATAGAAATGGACCTCTGCATCTCTGCTGTATTGGACTACAGAGACACGGTCTTTGCTTTCTCCAACATTGAGTTTCTCTACCACTTTCTCGACAAAATCACGCATAGCAGGGAAGCCATTCCTTGTGCTATCAGAACCATCCAGAAGGAAAACAATATCCTTTTGGGTAGGGTCAACTGAAAGAAGACAGGAGGACAACAAATAAAAACTTTTTCTAAAGGTACGTTTGTGTACTTATCATAAAGTTATAAACTACTTTTTGAAAAGCAAAAGCCCTGCGTTTTCTAATTATTAATTGTAGAGAAGTATACCATAACCTCTTTTAACAAAATAACATCGAGCTAAACAGGTATTTCACTGGATTCATATCCCTCACTATAGGTGAAACAAGTCAAGTATCTTTTCAGGACACTAAGAGGCTGTGCTTGTTTACATACCAAGTACAGTTGGTGATTCTGGGGTGATGTCAATAACCACAGCCTCCAAGGAGGACTGAAGTTGCTGTTGGATGCGTTGAAGGTCAGTGAAATCAGACACAGAGAGAGCAGAATTGTCATCGTGGGAGATCTTCTGCAGTTCTCTGCTATCAGACCCCTTGGTTCCAATTGCAAAGGTCAAGACACCCAGCTGTTTGAGAGCAGAGGCTGGTGCATCAACACTGTCAGAAGACCGTCCACCAGTTAGCAATATCAGGACCTGTGGAACTCCTTCCAGACGCCTGCTTCCGGCAGAGGCCGTGAAGACATTATTCCTCAAGTACTGGAGAGCTGCTCCAGTGTTGAGGGGTCTTCCACCTTTGTGCCTCAAACCTCTGACAATGTCGAGGATCTCGACTTTTGTCGTGTATGTGTTCAAATAGAACTGGACAGCTGGATCTCTGCTGTACTGAACCACTGAGACACGGTCTTTGTTATCATCCACACTGAGTCTCTCTACTACTCTTTGGACAAAGTCTTGCATAGCTGGGAATCCAGTTCTAGTACCATCAGATCCATCCAACAAGAAAACAACATCTCTTCCTGTTGGCTGTGTCACCACTGGGAAACATACAATTCAAAACATATTTAGATTCATGTTTCAAACATTTACCGTACAAATGTCAGATGAAAAGTTAACCCCAAGGTTTCCAAATTGATTCTATTAATCCAAGCTCAACTGTTTTGTCAAAGTTGCATTGGCAGACCTGACCTTGAAGAAATACACTTTAATAAAGTTCAATTTGCGTATTACCATCATCTTGAAATGTAAATTTAGTCATGTTCTTACCAGTTACTGTTGGTGTCATGGGTGTGGCCATCACTGGCCCTGTGCTTATTAGAGAGGCGAGCTGTTCCTGAACACTGGGGAGGTCAGTGAACTCAAAGACGGATAGAGTGTAATTAGGGTCATGTGATATTTTCCGCAGCTCTCCACTGTCAGAACTCCTTGTTCCAATGCCAATGACAATAATGCCCTGCTGTTTGAGAACAGAGGCTGGAGTATCTACATTGTCAAAAGACCTTCCACCATTTAGTAGGATCAATATCTGTGGAACACCTTGCAGGCGCCTACTCCCGGCGAGGTTTGTAAAGACGTTGTCCGTGACGTATTGGAGGGCGGCCCCGGTGTTGAGGGGTCTGCCTCCTCTGTGTCTCAGCCCTCTTACTGAATCCACAATATCTTCTTTTGTGGTGTATGTATTCAAATAGAAATGGACCTCTGCATCTCTGCTGTATTGGACTACAGAGACACGGTCTTTGCTTTCTCCAACATTGAGTTTCTCTACCACTTTCTCGACAAAATCACGCATAGCAGGGAAGCCATTCCTTGTGCTATCAGAACCATCCAGAAGGAAAACAATATCCTTTTGGGTAGGGTCAACTGAAAGAAGACAGGAGGACAACAAATAAAAACTTTTTCTAAAGGTACGTTTGTGTACTTATCATAAAGTTATAAACTACTTTTTGAAAAGCAAAAGCCCTGCGTTTTCTAATTATTAATTGTAGGGAAGTATACCATAACCTCTTTTAACAAAATAACATCGAGCTAAACAGGTATTTCACTGGATTCATATCCCTCACTATAGGTGAAACAAGTCAAGTAGCTTTTCAGGACACTAAGAGGCTGTGCTTGTTTACATACCAAGTACAGTTGGTGATTCTGGGGTGATGTCAATAACCACAGCCTCCAAGGAGGACTGAAGTTGCTGTTGGATGCGTTGAAGGTCAGTGAAATCAGACACAGAGAGAGCAGAATTGTCATCGTGGGAGATCTTCTGCAGTTCTCTGTTATCAGACCCCTTGGTTCCAATTGCAAAGGTCAAGACACCCAGCTGTTTGAGAGCAGAGGCTGGTGCATCAACACTGTCAGAAGACCGTCCACCAGTTAGCAATATCAGGACCTGTGGAACTCCTTCCAGACGCCTGCTTCCGGCAGAGGCATTGAAGACATTATTCCTCAAGTACTGGAGAGCTGCTCCAGTGTTGAGGGGTCTTCCACCTTTGTGCCTCAAACCTCTGACAATGTCAAGGATCTCGACTTTTGTCGTGTATGTGTTCAAATAGAACTGGACAGCTGGATCTCTGCTGTACTGAACCACTGAGACACGGTCTTTGTTATCATCCACACTGAGTCTCTCTACTACTCTTTGGACAAAGTCTTGCATAGCTGGGAATCCAGTTCTAGTACCATCAGATCCATCCAACAAGAACACAACATCTCTTCCTGTTGGCTGTGTCACCACTGGGAAACATACAATTCAAAACATATTTAGGTTCATGTTTCAAACATTTACCGTACAAATGTCAGATGAAAAGTCAACCCCAAGGTTTCCAAATTGATTCTATTAATCCAAGCTCAACTGTTTTGTCAAAGTTGCATTGGCAGACCTGAACTTGAAGAAATACACTTCAATAAAGTTCAATTTGCGTATTACCATCATCTTGAAATGTAAATTTAGTCATGTTCTTACCAGTTACTGTTGGTGTCATGGGTGTGGCCATCACTGGCCCTGTGCTTATTAGAGAGGCGAGCTGTTCCTGAACACTGGGGAGGTCAGTGAACTCAAAGACGGATAGAGTGTAATTAGGGTCATGTGATATTTTCCGCAGCTCTCCACTGTCAGAACTCCTTGTTCCAATGCCAATGACAATAATGCCCTGCTGTTTGAGAACAGAGGCTGGAGTATCTACATTGTCAAAAGACCTTCCACCATTTAGTAGGATCAATATCTGTGGAACACCTTGCAGGCGCCTACTCCCGGCGAGGTTTGTAAAGACGTTGTTTGTGACATATTGGAGGGCGGCCCCGGTGTTGAGGGGTCTGCCTCCTCTGTGTCTCAGCCCTCTTACTGAATCCACAATATCTTCTTTTGTGGTGTATGTATTCAAATAGAAATGGACCTCTGCATCTCTGCTGTATTGGACTACAGAGACACGGTCTTTGCTTTCTCCAACATTGAGTTTCTCTACCACTTTCTCGACAAAATCACGCATAGCAGGGAAGCCATTCCTTGTGCTATCAGAACCATCCAGAAGGAAAACAATATCCTTTTGGGTAGGGTCAACTGAAAGAAGACAGGAGGACAACAAATAAAAACTTTTTCTAAAGGTACGTTTGTGTACTTATCATAAAGTTATAAACTACTTTTTGAAAAGCAAAAGCCCTGCGTTTTCTAATTATTAATTGTAGGGAAGTATACCATAACCTCTTTTAACAAAATAACATCGAGCTAAACAGGTATTTCACTGGATTCATATCCCTCACTATAGGTGAAACAAGTCAAGTAGCTTTTCAGGACACTAAGAGGCTGTGCTTGTTTACATACCAAGTACAGTTGGTGATTCTGGGGTGATGTCAATAACCACAGCCTCCAAGGAGGACTGAAGTTGCTGTTGGATGCGTTGAAGGTCAGTGAAATCAGACACAGAGAGAGCAGAATTGTCATCGTGGGAGATCTTCTGCAGTTCTCTGCTATCAGACCCCTTGGTTCCAATTGCAAAGGTCAAGACACCCAGCTGTTTGAGAGCAGAGGCTGGTGCATCAACACTGTCAGAAGACCGTCCACCAGTTAGCAATATCAGGACCTGTGGAACTCCTTCCAGACGCCTGCTTCCGGCAGAGGCCGTGAAGACATTATTCCTCAAGTACTGGAGAGCTGCTCCAGTGTTGAGGGGTCTTCCACCTTTGTGCCTCAAACCTCTGACAATGTCGAGGATCTCGACTTTTGTCGTGTATGTGTTCAAATAGAACTGGACAGCTGGATCTCTGCTGTACTGAACCACTGAGACACGGTCTTTGTTATCATCCACACTGAGTCTCTCTACTACTCTTTGGACAAAGTCTTGCATAGCTGGGAATCCAGTTCTAGTACCATCAGATCCATCCAACAAGAACACAACATCTCTTCCTGTTGGCTGTGTCACCACTGGGAAACATACAATTCAAAACATATTTAGGTTCATGTTTCAAACATTTACTGTACAAATGTCAGATGAAAAGTTAACCCCAAGGTTTCCAAATTGATTCTATTAATCCAAGCTCAACTGTTTTGTCAAAGTTGCATTGGCAGACCTGAACTTGAAGAAATACACTTCAATAAAGTTCAATTTGCGTATTACCATCATCTTGAAATGTAAATTTAGTCATGTTCTTACCAGTTACTGTTGGTGTCATGGGTGTGGCCATCACTGGCCCTGTGCTTATTAGAGAGGCGAGCTGTTCCTGAACACTGGGGAGGTCAGTGAACTCAAAGACGGATAGAGTGTAATTAGGGTCATGTGATATTTTCCGCAGCTCTCCACTGTCAGAACTCCTTGTTCCAATGCCAATGACAATAATGCCCTGCTGTTTGAGAACAGAGGCTGGAGTATCTACATTGTCAAAAGACCTTCCACCATTTAGTAGGATCAATATCTGTGGAACACCTTGCAGGCGCCTACTCCCGGCGAGGTTTGTAAAGACGTTGTTTGTGACGTATTGGAGGGCGGCCCCGGTGTTGAGGGGTCTGCCTCCTCTGTGTCTCAGCCCTCTTACTGAATCCACAATATCTTCTTTTGTGGTGTATGTATTCAAATAGAAATGGACCTCTGCATCTCTGCTGTATTGGACTACAGAGACACGGTCTTTGCTTTCTCCAACATTGAGTTTCTCTACCACTTTCTCGACAAAATCACGCATAGCAGGGAAGCCATTCCTTGTGCTATCAGAACCATCCAGAAGGAAAACAATATCCTTTTGGGTAGGGTCAACTGAAAGAAGACAGGAGGACAACAAATAAAAACTTTTGCAAAAGGTACGTTTGTGTACTTATCATAAAGTTATAAACTACTTTTTGAAAAGCAAAAGCCCTGCGTTTTCTAATTATTAATTGTAGGGAAGTATACCATAACCTCTTTTAACAAAATAACATCAAGCTAAACAGGTATTTTACTGGATTCATATCCCACACTATAGGTGAAACAAGTCAAGTAGCTTTTCAGGACACTAAGAGGCTGTGCTTGTTTACATACCAAGTACAGTTGGTGATTCTGGGGTGATGTCAATAACCACAGCCTCCAAGGAGGACTGAAGTTGCTGTTGGATACTTTGAAGGTCAGTAAAATCAGACACAGAGAGTGCAGAATTGACATCGTGGGATATCTTCTGCAGTTCTCTCCTATCAGACCTCTTGGTTCCAATTGCAAAGGTCAACACACCCATCTCTTTGAGAGCAGAAGCTGGTGCATCAACACTGTCAGAAGACCTTCCGCCACTTAGCAATATTAGGACCTGAGGAACTCCTTCCAGGAGCCTGCTTCCAGCAGAGACTGAGAAGACATTATCCCTCACGTACTGGAGAGCTGCTCCAGTGTTGAGGGGTCTTCCGCCTTTGTGCTTCAAACCTCTGACAATGTCAAGGATCTCGGCTTTTGTCACATATGTATTTAAATAGAACTGGACAGCTGGATCTCTACTGTACTGGATCACTGAGACACGGTCTTTGTTGTCATCCATACTGAGTTTTTCTATTACTCTTTGCAAAAAATCTCGTAGAGCTGGGAATCCAGTTCTAGTTCCATCAGATCCATCCAACAAGAACACAACATCTCTTCCTGTTGGCTGTGTCTCCACTAGAGGAGATAGAATTTCAGAGATATTTAGGTTGGTTTGTCAAATATTTCTCTTGCAAAAGTCAGATGTTGAAAGGTAACCTCAAGTTTTAGAAATGTACCATTTTAATGCTGGCACAACTTTTTTGCAACATTGCCACTAGCTGACCTGAACTTAGAGAAATTCACTTGATAATAGTGCAATATGCATACTACAACGATTTGGAAATGTAGAATTCAGTCCCTCTCTTACCAGTTACTGTTGGCGTAATGGGCGTGGCCCTCTCTAACCCTGTGCTGATTAGTGAGGAAAGCTTTTCCTGGACACTGGGGAGGTCAGTGAAATCAGACACCGATAGAGTGTAATTAGGGTCATATGATATTTTCTGCAGCTCTTCACTGTCAGAGCTTCTTGTTCCAATTCCAATGACATTGATTCCCTGTTGTCTGAGAACAGAGGCGGGGGTATCTACATTGTCAAAAGACCTTCCAGCATTTAGCAGGATCAATATCTGTGGTACACCTTGCTCACGCCTACTACCAGCAGGGTGTGTAAAGACAGTGTCGCTGACATATTGGAGGGCAGCCCCAGTGTTGAGGGGTCTGCCTCCTCTGTGTCTCAACCCTCTGACCAAATCAACAATATCCTGTTTTTTGGTGTATGTATTCAGATAGAAGTGGACCTCTGCATCTCTGCTGTACTGGACGACAGACACACGGTCTTTGTTTTCTCCCACATTTAGTTTCATAATTACTTTCTCAATAAAATCACGCATTGCAGGGAAGCCTTTCCTTGTGCTATCAGAACCATCCAGAAGGAATACAATATCGTTTTTGGCTGTGTAAACTGAGAAAAGACAGGAAGAAAAAAAATAAAACACTTTTTCAAAGTATGCTCGTGTACTAATCATGAAGGAGTGGATCATTTTTAGAAAGCACTTCAGACTGCCTATTTTAATTCAAGAAAGTATGGAAGCACACCACCACCTCATTTCAAATAGAAAAATGTAGCTTAAAAGGAATTTCACTTCATTTGATTCACTCAGTGTAAGTGAAACAAGGCAGGTAGCCTTTCAGGCCTGCAAGAGGCCGTGCTTGTTAACATACCAAGTACAGTTGGTGATTCTGGGGTGACGTCAATAACTAAAGCCTCCAAGGAGGACTGAAGTTGCTGTTGGATATGTTGAAGGTCAGTAAAATCAGAGACAGAGAGTGCAGAATTGTCATCGTGGGATATCTTCTGCAGTTCTCTCCTATCAGACCTCTTGGTTCCAATTGCAAAGGTCAAGACACCCATATGTTTGAGAGCAGAAGCTGGTGCATCAACACTGTCAGAAGACCTTCCGCCACTTAGCAATATTAGGACCTGAGGAACTCCTTCCAGGAGCCTGCTTCCAGCAGAGACTGAGAAGACATTATCCCTCACGTACTGGAGAGCTGCTCCAGTGTTGAGGGGTCTTCCGCCTTTGTGCTTCAAACCTCTGACAATGTCAAGGATCTCGGCTTTTGTCACATATGTATTTAAATAGAACTGGACAGCTGGATCTCTACTGTACTGGACCACTGAGACACGGTCTTTGTTGTCATCCATACTGAGTTTTTCTATTACTTTTTGCAAAAAATCTCGTAGAGCTGGGAATCCAGTTCTAGTTCCATCAGATCCATCCAACAAGAACACAACATCTCTTCCTGTTGGCTGTGTCTCCACTAGAGGAGATAGAATTTCAGACATATTTAGGTTGGTGTGTCAAATATTTCTCTTGCAAAAGTCAGATGTTGAAAGGTAACTTCAAGGTTTAGAAATGTATTATTTTAATGCTGGCACAACTTTTTTGCAACATTGCCACTAGCTGACCTGAACTTAGAGAAATTGACTTGATAATAGTGCAATATGCATACTACAACAATTTTGAAATGTAGAATTCAGTCCCTCTCTTACCAGTTACTGTTGGCGTAATGGGCGTGGCCCTCTCTAACCCTGTGCTGATTAGTGAGGAAAGCTTTTCCTGGACACTGGGGAGGTCAGTGAAATCAGACACCGATAGAGTGTAATTAGGGTCATATGATATTTTCTGCAGCTCTTCACTGTCAGAGCTTCTTGTTCCAATTCCAATGACATTGATTCCCTGTTGTCTGAGAACAGAGGCGGGTGTATCTACATTGTCAAAAGACCTTCCAGCATTTAGCAGGATCAATATCTGTGGTACACCTTGCTCACGCCTACTACCAGCAGGGTGTGTAAAGACAGTGTCGCTGACATATTGGAGGGCGGCCCCAGTGTTGAGGGGTCTGCCTCCTCTGTGTCTCAACCCTCTGACCAAATCAACAATATCCTGTTTTATGGTGTATGTATTGAGATAGAAGTGGACCTCTGCATCTCTGCTGTACTGGACGACAGACACACGGTCTTTGTTTTCTCCCACATTTAGTTTCATAATTACTTTCTCAATAAAATCACGCATTGCAGGGAAGCCTTTCCTTGTGCTATCAGAACCATCCAGAAGGAATACAATATCGTTTTTGGCTGTGTAAACTGAGAAAAGACAGGAAGAAAAAAAATAAAACACTTTTTCAAAGTATGCTCGTGTACTAATCATGAAGGAGTGGATCATTTTTAGAAAGCACTAAACACTGCCTATTTTAATTCAAGAAAGTATGGAAGCACACCGCCACCTCATTTCAAATAGAAAAATGTAGCTTAAAAGGAATTTCACTTCATTTGATTCACTCAGTGTAAGTGAAACAAGGCAGGTAGCCTTTCAGGCCTGCAAGAGGCCGTGCTTGTTAACATACCAAGTACAGTTGGTGATTCTGGGGTGACGTCAATAACTAAAGCCTCCAAGGAGGACTGAAGTTGCTGTTGGATACGTTGAAGGTCAGTAAAATCAGAGACAGAGAGTGCAGAATTGTCATCGTGGGATATCTTCTGCAGTTCTCTCCTATCAGACCTCTTGGTTCCAATTGCAAAGGTCAAGACACCCATATGTTTGAGAGCAGAAGCTGGTGCATCAACACTGTCAGAAGACCTTCCGCCACTTAGCAATATTAGGACCTGAGGAACTCCTTCCAGGAGCCTGCTTCCAGCAGAGACTGAGAAGACATTATCCCTCACGTACTGGAGAGCTGCTCCAGTGTTGAGGGGTCTTCCGCCTTTGTGCTTCAAACCTCTGACAATGTCAAGGATCTCGGCTTTTGTCACATATGTATTTAAATAGAACTGGACAGCTGGATCTCTACTGTACTGGACCACTGAGACACGGTCTTTGTTGTCATCCATACTGAGTTTTTCTATTACTCTTTGCAAAAAATCTCGTAGAGCTGGGAATCCAGTTCTAGTTCCATCAGATCCATCCAACAAGAACACAACATCTCTTCCTGTTGGCTGTGTCTCCACTAGAGGAGATAGAATTTCAGACATATTTAGGTTGGTGTGTCAAATATTTCTCTTGCAAAAGTCAGATGTTGAAAGGTAACTTCAAGGTTTAGAAATGTATTATTTTAATGCTGGCACAACTTTTTTGCAACATTGCCACTAGCTGACCTGAACTTAGAGAAATTGACTTGATAATAGTGCAATATGCATACTACAACAATTTTGAAATGTAGAATTCAGTCCCTCTCTTACCAGTTACTGTTGGCGTAATGGGCGTGGCCCTCTCTAACCCTGTGCTGATTAGTGAGGAAAGCTTTTCCTGGACACTGGGGAGGTCAGTGAAATCAGACACCGATAGAGTGTAATTAGGGTCATATGATATTTTCTGCAGCTCTTCACTGTCAGAGCTTCTTGTTCCAATTCCAATGACATTGATTCCCTGTTGTCTGAGAACAGAGGCGGGTGTATCTACATTGTCAAAAGACCTTCCAGCATTTAGCAGGATCAATATCTGTGGTACACCTTGCTCACGCCTACTACCAGCAGGGTGTGTAAAGACAGTGTCGCTGACATATTGGAGGGCGGCCCCAGTGTTGAGGGGTCTGCCTCCTCTGTGTCTCAACCCTCTGACCAAATCAACAATATCCTGTTTTATGGTGTATGTATTGAGATAGAAGTGGACCTCTGCATCTCTGCTGTACTGGACGACAGACACACGGTCTTTGTTTTCTCCCACATTTAGTTTCATAATTACTTTCTCAATAAAATCACGCATTGCAGGGAAGCCTTTCCTTGTGCTATCAGAACCATCCAGAAGGAATACAATATCGTTTTTGGCTGTGTAAACTGAGAAAAGACAGGAAGAAAAAAAATAAAACACTTTTTCAAAGTATGCTCGTGTACTAATCATGAAGGAGTGGATCATTTTTAGAAAGCACTAAACACTGCCTATTTTAATTCAAGAAAGTATGGAAGCACACCGCCACCTCATTTCAAATAGAAAAATGTAGCTTAAAAGGAATTTCACTTCATTTGATTCACTCAGTGTAAGTGAAACAAGGCAGGTAGCCTTTCAGGCCTGCAAGAGGCCGTGCTTGTTAACATACCAAGTACAGTTGGTGATTCTGGGGTGACGTCAATAACTAAAGCCTCCAAGGAGGACTGAAGTTGCTGTTGGATACGTTGAAGGTCAGTAAAATCAGAGACAGAGAGTGCAGAATTGTCATCGTGGGATATCTTCTGCAGTTCTCTCCTATCAGACCTCTTGGTTCCAATTGCAAAGGTCAAGACACCCATATGTTTGAGAGCAGAAGCTGGTGCATCAACACTGTCAGAAGACCTTCCGCCACTTAGCAATATTAGGACCTGAGGAACTCCTTCCAGGAGCCTGCTTCCAGCAGAGACTGAGAAGACATTATCCCTCACGTACTGGAGAGCTGCTCCAGTGTTGAGGGGTCTTCCGCCTTTGTGCTTCAAACCTCTGACAATGTCAAGGATCTCGGCTTTTGTCACATATGTATTTAAATAGAACTGGACAGCTGGATCTCTACTGTACTGGACCACTGAGACACGGTCTTTGTTGTCATCCATACTGAGTTTTTCTATTACTCTTTGCAAAAAATCTCGTAGAGCTGGGAATCCAGTTCTAGTTCCATCAGATCCATCCAACAAGAACACAACATCTCTTCCTGTTGGCTGTGTCTCCACTAGAGGAGATAGAATTTCAGACATATTTAGGTTGGTGTGTCAAATATTTCTCTTGCAAAAGTCAGATGTTGAAAGGTAACTTCAAGGTTTAGAAATGTATTATTTTAATGCTGGCACAACTTTTTTGCAACATTGCCACTAGCTGACCTGAACTTAGAGAAATTGACTTGATAATAGTGCAATATGCATACTACAACAATTTTGAAATGTAGAATTCAGTCCCTCTCTTACCAGTTACTGTTGGCGTAATGGGCGTGGCCCTCTCTAACCCTGTGCTGATTAGTGAGGAAAGCTTTTCCTGGACACTGGGGAGGTCAGTGAAATCAGACACCGATAGAGTGTAATTAGGGTCATATGATATTTTCTGCAGCTCTTCACTGTCAGAGCTTCTTGTTCCAATTCCAATGACATTGATTCCCTGTTGTCTGAGAACAGAGGCGGGTGTATCTACATTGTCAAAAGACCTTCCAGCATTTAGCAGGATCAATATCTGTGGTACACCTTGCTGACGCCTACTACCAGCAGGGTGTGTAAAGACAGTGTCGCTGACATATTGGAGGGCGGCCCCAGTGTTGAGGGGTCTGCCTCCTCTGTGTCTCAACCCTCTGACCAAATCAACAATATCCTGTTTTATGGTGTATGTATTGAGATAGAAGTGGACCTCTGCATCTCTGCTGTACTGGACGACAGACACACGGTCTTTGTTTTCTCCCACATTTAGTTTCATAATTACTTTCTCAATAAAATCACGCATTGCAGGGAAGCCTTTCCTTGTGCTATCAGAACCATCCAGAAGGAATACAATATCGTTTTTGGCTGTGTAAACTGAGAAAAGACAGGAAGAAAAAAAATAAAACACTTTTTCAAAGTATGCTCGTGTACTAATCATGAAGGAGTGGATCATTTTTAGAAAGCACTTCAGACTGCCTATTTTAATTCAAGAAAGTATGGAAGCACACCACCACCTCATTTCAAATAGAAAAATGTAGCTTAAAAGGAATTTCACTTCATTTGATTCACTCAGTGTAAGTGAAACAAGGCAGGTAGCCTTTCAGGCCTGCAAGAGGCCGTGCTTGTTAACATACCAAGTACAGTTGGTGATTCTGGGGTGACGTCAATAACTAAAGCCTCCAAGGAGGACTGAAGTTGCTGTTGGATATGTTGAAGGTCAGTAAAATCAGAGACAGAGAGTGCAGAATTGTCATCGTGGGATATCTTCTGCAGTTCTCTCCTATCAGACCTCTTGGTTCCAATTGCAAAGGTCAAGACACCCATATGTTTGAGAGCAGAAGCTGGTGCATCAACACTGTCAGAAGACCTTCCGCCACTTAGCAATATTAGGACCTGAGGAACTCCTTCCAGGAGCCTGCTTCCAGCAGAGACTGAGAAGACATTATCCCTCACGTACTGGAGAGCTGCTCCAGTGTTGAGGGGTCTTCCGCCTTTGTGCTTCAAACCTCTGACAATGTCAAGGATCTCGGCTTTTGTCACATATGTATTTAAATAGAACTGGACAGCTGGATCTCTACTGTACTGGACCACTGAGACACGGTCTTTGTTGTCATCCATACTGAGTTTTTCTATTACTTTTTGCAAAAAATCTCGTAGAGCTGGGAATCCAGTTCTAGTTCCATCAGATCCATCCAACAAGAACACAACATCTCTTCCTGTTGGCTGTGTCTCCACTAGAGGAGATAGAATTTCAGACATATTTAGGTTGGTGTGTCAAATATTTCTCTTGCAAAAGTCAGATGTTGAAAGGTAACTTCAAGGTTTAGAAATGTATTATTTTAATGCTGGCACAACTTTTTTGCAACATTGCCACTAGCTGACCTGAACTTAGAGAAATTGACTTGATAATAGTGCAATATGCATACTACAACAATTTTGAAATGTAGAATTCAGTCCCTCTCTTACCAGTTACTGTTGGCGTAATGGGCGTGGCCCTCTCTAACCCTGTGCTGATTAGTGAGGAAAGCTTTTCCTGGACACTGGGGAGGTCAGTGAAATCAGACACCGATAGAGTGTAATTAGGGTCATATGATATTTTCTGCAGCTCTTCACTGTCAGAGCTTCTTGTTCCAATTCCAATGACATTGATTCCCTGTTGTCTGAGAACAGAGGCGGGTGTATCTACATTGTCAAAAGACCTTCCAGCATTTAGCAGGATCAATATCTGTGGTACACCTTGCTCACGCCTACTACCAGCAGGGTGTGTAAAGACAGTGTCGCTGACATATTGGAGGGCGGCCCCAGTGTTGAGGGGTCTGCCTCCTCTGTGTCTCAACCCTCTGACCAAATCAACAATATCCTGTTTTATGGTGTATGTATTGAGATAGAAGTGGACCTCTGCATCTCTGCTGTACTGGACGACAGACACACGGTCTTTGTTTTCTCCCACATTTAGTTTCATAATTACTTTCTCAATAAAATCACGCATTGCAGGGAAGCCTTTCCTTGTGCTATCAGAACCATCCAGAAGGAATACAATATCGTTTTTGGCTGTGTAAACTGAGAAAAGACAGGAAGAAAAAAAATAAAACACTTTTTCAAAGTATGCTCGTGTACTAATCATGAAGGAGTGGATCATTTTTAGAAAGCACTAAACACTGCCTATTTTAATTCAAGAAAGTATGGAAGCACACCGCCACCTCATTTCAAATAGAAAAATGTAGCTTAAAAGGAATTTCACTTCATTTGATTCACTCAGTGTAAGTGAAACAAGGCAGGTAGCCTTTCAGGCCTGCAAGAGGCCGTGCTTGTTAACATACCAAGTACAGTTGGTGATTCTGGGGTGACGTCAATAACTAAAGCCTCCAAGGAGGACTGAAGTTGCTGTTGGATACGTTGAAGGTCAGTAAAATCAGAGACAGAGAGTGCAGAATTGTCATCGTGGGATATCTTCTGCAGTTCTCTCCTATCAGACCTCTTGGTTCCAATTGCAAAGGTCAAGACACCCATATGTTTGAGAGCAGAAGCTGGTGCATCAACACTGTCAGAAGACCTTCCGCCACTTAGCAATATTAGGACCTGAGGAACTCCTTCCAGGAGCCTGCTTCCAGCAGAGACTGAGAAGACATTATCCCTCACGTACTGGAGAGCTGCTCCAGTGTTGAGGGGTCTTCCGCCTTTGTGCTTCAAACCTCTGACAATGTCAAGGATCTCGGCTTTTGTCACATATGTATTTAAATAGAACTGGACAGCTGGATCTCTACTGTACTGGACCACTGAGACACGGTCTTTGTTGTCATCCATACTGAGTTTTTCTATTACTCTTTGCAAAAAATCTCGTAGAGCTGGGAATCCAGTTCTAGTTCCATCAGATCCATCCAACAAGAACACAACATCTCTTCCTGTTGGCTGTGTCTCCACTAGAGGAGATAGAATTTCAGACATATTTAGGTTGGTGTGTCAAATATTTCTCTTGCAAAAGTCAGATGTTGAAAGGTAACTTCAAGGTTTAGAAATGTATTATTTTAATGCTGGCACAACTTTTTTGCAACATTGCCACTAGCTGACCTGAACTTAGAGAAATTGACTTGATAATAGTGCAATATGCATACTACAACAATTTTGAAATGTAGAATTCAGTCCCTCTCTTACCAGTTACTGTTGGCGTAATGGGCGTGGCCCTCTCTAACCCTGTGCTGATTAGTGAGGAAAGCTTTTCCTGGACACTGGGGAGGTCAGTGAAATCAGACACCGATAGAGTGTAATTAGGGTCATATGATATTTTCTGCAGCTCTTCACTGTCAGAGCTTCTTGTTCCAATTCCAATGACATTGATTCCCTGTTGTCTGAGAACAGAGGCGGGTGTATCTACATTGTCAAAAGACCTTCCAGCATTTAGCAGGATCAATATCTGTGGTACACCTTGCTGACGCCTACTACCAGCAGGGTGTGTAAAGACAGTGTCGCTGACATATTGGAGGGCGGCCCCAGTGTTGAGGGGTCTGCCTCCTCTGTGTCTCAACCCTCTGACCAAATCAACAATATCCTGTTTTATGGTGTATGTATTGAGATAGAAGTGGACCTCTGCATCTCTGCTGTACTGGACGACAGACACACGGTCTTTGTTTTCTCCCACATTTAGTTTCATAATTACTTTCTCAATAAAATCACGCATTGCAGGGAAGCCTTTCCTTGTGCTATCAGAACCATCCAGAAGGAATACAATATCGTTTTTGGCTGTGTAAACTGAGAAAAGACAGGAAGAAAAAAAATAAAACACTTTTTCAAAGTATGCTCGTGTACTAATCATGAAGGAGTGGATCATTTTTAGAAAGCACTAAACACTGCCTATTTTAATTCAAGAAAGTATGGAAGCACACCGCCACCTCATTTCAAATAGAAAAATGTAGCTTAAAAGGAATTTCACTTCATTTGATTCACTCAGTGTAAGTGAAACAAGGCAGGTAGCCTTTCAGGCCTGCAAGAGGCCGTGCTTGTTAACATACCAAGTACAGTTGGTGATTCTGGGGTGACGTCAATAACTAAAGCCTCCAAGGAGGACTGAAGTTGCTGTTGGATACGTTGAAGGTCAGTAAAATCAGAGACAGAGAGTGCAGAATTGTCATCGTGGGATATCTTCTGCAGTTCTCTCCTATCAGACCTCTTGGTTCCAATTGCAAAGGTCAAGACACCCATATGTTTGAGAGCAGAAGCTGGTGCATCAACACTGTCAGAAGACCTTCCGCCACTTAGCAATATTAGGACCTGAGGTACTCCTTCCAGGCGCCTGCTTCCAGCAGAGACTGAGAAGACATTATCCCTCACGTACTGGAGAGCTGCTCCAGTGTTGAGGGGTCTTCCGCCTTTGTGCTTCAAATCTCTGACAAAGTCAAGGATCTCGGCTTTTGTCACATATGTGTTTAAATAGAACTGGACAGCTGGATCTCTACTGTACTGGACCACTGAGACACGGTCTTTGTTGTCATCCACACTGAGTTTTTCTACTACTCTTTGCAAAACATCTCGTAGAGCTGGGAATCCAGTTCTAGTTCCATCAGATCCATCCAACAAGAACACAACATCTCTTCCTGTTGGCTGTGTCTCCACTAGAGGAGATAGAATTTCAGACATATTTAGGTTGGTGTGTCAAATATTTCTCTTGCAAAAGTCAGATGTTGAAAGGTAACTTCAAGGTTTAGAAATGTATTATTTTAATGCTGGCACAACTTTTTTGCAACATTGCCACTAGCTGACCTGAACTTAGAGAAATTGACTTGATAATAGTGCAATATGCATACTACAACAATTTTGAAATGTAGAATTCAGTCCCTCTCTTACCAGTTACTGTTGGCGTAATGGGCGTGGCCCTCTCTAACCCTGTGCTGATTAGTGAGGAAAGCTTTTCCTGGACACTGGGGAGGTCAGTGAAATCAGACACCGATAGAGTGTAATTAGGGTCATATGATATTTTCTGCAGCTCTTCACTGTCAGAGCTTCTTGTTCCAATTCCAATGACATTGATTCCCTGTTGTCTGAGAACAGAGGCGGGTGTATCTACATTGTCAAAAGACCTTCCAGCATTTAGCAGGATCAATATCTGTGGTACACCTTGCTCACGCCTACTACCAGCAGGGTGTGTAAAGACAGTGTCGCTGACATATTGGAGGGCGGCCCCAGTGTTGAGGGGTCTGCCTCCTCTGTGTCTCAACCCTCTGACCAAATCAACAATATCCTGTTTTTTGGTGTATGTATTGAGATAGAAGTGAACCTCTGCATCTCTGCTGTACTGGACGACAGACACACGGTCTTTGTTTTCTCCCACATTTAGTTTCATAATTACTTTCTCAATAAAATCACGCATTGCAGGGAAGCCTTTCCTTGTGCTATCAGAACCATCCAGAAGGAATACAATATCGTTTTTGGCTGTGTAAACTGAGAAGAGACAGGAAGAAAAAAATAAAACACTTTTTCAAAGTATGCTCGTGTACTAATCATGAAGGAGTGGATCATTTTTAGAAAGCACTAAACACTGCCTATTTTAATTCAAGAAAGTATGGAAGCACACCGCCACCTCATTTCAAATAGAAAAATGTAGCTTAAAAGGAATTTCACTTCATTTGATTCACTCAGTGTAAGTGAAACAAGGCAGGTAGCCTTTCAGGCCTGCAAGAGGCCGTGCTTGTTAACATACCAAGTACAGTTGGTGATTCTGGGGTGACGTCAATAACTAAAGCCTCCAAGGAGGACTGAAGTTGCTGTTGGATACGTTGAAGGTCAGTAAAATCAGAGACAGAGAGTGCAGAATTGTCATCGTGGGATATCTTCTGCAGTTCTCTCCTATCAGACCTCTTGGTTCCAATTGCAAAGGTCAAGACACCCATATGTTTGAGAGCAGAAGCTGGTGCATCAACACTGTCAGAAGACCTTCCGCCACTTAGCAATATTAGGACCTGAGGTACTCCTTCCAGGCGCCTGCTTCCAGCAGAGACTGAGAAGACATTATCCCTCACGTACTGGAGAGCTGCTCCAGTGTTGAGGGGTCTTCCGCCTTTGTGCTTCAAATCTCTGACAAAGTCAAGGATCTCGGCTTTTGTCACATATGTGTTTAAATAGAACTGGACAGCTGGATCTCTACTGTACTGGACCACTGAGACACGGTCTTTGTTGTCATCCACACTGAGTTTTTCTACTACTCTTTGCAAAAAATCTCGTAGAGCTGGGAATCCAGTTCTAGTTCCATCAGATCCATCCAACAAGAACACAACATCTCTTCCTGTTGGCTGTGTCTCCACTAGAGGAGATAGAATTTCAGACATATTTAGGTTGGTGTGTCAAATATTTCTCTTGCAAAAGTCAGATGTTGAAAGGTAACTTCAAGGTTTAGAAATGTATTATTTTAATGCTGGCACAACTTTTTTGCAACATTGCCACTAGCTGACCTGAACTTAGAGAAATTGACTTGATAATAGTGCAATATGCATACTACAACAATTTTGAAATGTAGAATTCAGTCCCTCTCTTACCAGTTACTGTTGGCGTAATGGGCGTGGCCCTCTCTAACCCTGTGCTGATTAGTGAGGAAAGCTTTTCCTGGACACTGGGGAGGTCAGTGAAATCAGACACCGATAGAGTGTAATTAGGGTCATATGATATTTTCTGCAGCTCTTCACTGTCAGAGCTTCTTGTTCCAATTCCAATGACATTGATTCCCTGTTGTCTGAGAGCAGAGGCGGGTGTATCTACATTGTCAAAAGACCTTCCAGCATTTAGCAGGATCAATATCTGTGGTACACCTTGCTCACGCCTACTACCAGCAGGGTGTGTAAAGACAGTGTCGCTGACATATTGGAGGGCGGCCCCAGTGTTGAGGGGTCTGCCTCCTCTGTGTCTCAACCCTCTGACCAAATCAACAATATCCTGTTTTTTGGTGTATGTATTGAGATAGAAGTGAACCTCTGCATCTCTGCTGTACTGGACGACAGACACACGGTCTTTGTTTTCTCCCACATTTAGTTTCATAATTACTTTCTCAATAAAATCACGCATTGCAGGGAAGCCTTTCCTTGTGCTATCAGAACCATCCAGAAGGAATACAATATCGTTTTTGGCTGTGTAAACTGAGAAGAGACAGGAAGAAAAAAATAAAACACTTTTTCAAAGTATGCTCGTGTACTAATCATGAAGGAGTGGATCATTTTAAGAAAGCACTTCAGACTGCCTATTTTAATTCAAGAAAGTATGGAAGCACACCACCACCTCATTTCAAATAGAAAAATGTAGCTTAAAAGGAATTTCACTTCATTTGATTCACTCAGTGTAAGTGAAACAAGGCAGGTAGCCTTTCAGGCCTGCAAGAGGCCGTGCTTGTTAACATACCAAGTACAGTTGGTGATTCTGGGGTGACGTCAATAACTAAAGCCTCCAAGGAGGACTGAAGTTGCTGTTGGATACGTTGAAGGTCAGTAAAATCAGAGACAGAGAGTGCAGAATTGTCATCGTGGGATATCTTCTGCAGTTCTCTCCTATCAGACCTCTTGGTTCCAATTGCAAAGGTCAAGACACCCATATGTTTGAGAGCAGAAGCTGGTGCATCAACACTGTCAGAAGACCTTCCGCCACTTAGCAATATTAGGACCTGAGGAACTCCTTCCAGGAGCCTGCTTCCAGCAGAGACTGAGAAGACATTATCCCTCACGTACTGGAGAGCTGCTCCAGTGTTGAGGGGTCTTCCGCCTTTGTGCTTCAAACCTCTGACAATGTCAAGGATCTCGGCTTTTGTCACATATGTATTTAAATAGAACTGGACAGCTGGATCTCTACTGTACTGGACCACTGAGACACGGTCTTTGTTGTCATCCATACTGAGTTTTTCTATTACTCTTTGCAAAAAATCTCGTAGAGCTGGGAATCCAGTTCTAGTTCCATCAGATCCATCCAACAAGAACACAACATCTCTTCCTGTTGGCTGTGTCTCCACTAGAGGAGATAGAATTTCAGACATATTTAGGTTGGTGTGTCAAATATTTCTCTTGCAAAAGTCAGATGTTGAAAGGTAACTTTAAGGTTTAGAAATGTACTATTTTAATGCTGGCACAACTTTTTTGCAACATTGCCACTAGCTGACCTGAACTTAGAGAAATTCACTTTATAATAGTGCAATTTGCATACTACAACAATTTTGAAATGTAGAAATCAGTCCCTCTCTTACCAGTTACTGTTGGCGTAATGGGCGTGGCCCTCTCTAACCCTGTGCTGATTAGTGAGGAAAGCTTTTCCTGGACACTGGGGAGGTCAGTGAAATCAGACACCGATAGAGTGTAATTAGGGTCATATGATATTTTCTGCAGCTCTTCACTGTCAGAGCTTCTTGTTCCAATTCCAATGACATTGATTCCCTGTTGTCTGAGAACAGAGGCGGGGGTATCTACATTGTCAAAAGACCTTCCAGCATTTAGCAGGATCAATATCTGTGGTACACCTTGCTGACGCCTACTACCAGCAGGGTGTGTAAAGACAGTGTTGCTGACATATTGGAGGGCGACCCCAGTGTTGAGGGGTCTGCCTCCTCTGTGTCTCAACCCTCTGACCAAATCAACAATATCCTGTTTTTTGGTGTATGTATTCAGATAGAAGTGGACCTCTGCATCTCTGCTGTACTGGACGACAGACACACGGTCTTTGTTTTCTCCCACATTTAGTTTCATAATTACTTTCTCAATAAAATCACGCATTGCAGGGAAGCCTTTCCTTGTGCTATCAGAACCATCCAGAAGGAATACAATATCGTTTTTGGCTGTGTAAACTGAGAAAAGACAGGAAGAAAAAAAATAAAACACTTTTTCAAAGTATGCTCGTGTACTAATCATGAAGGAGTGGATCATTTTTAGAAAGCACTTCAGACTGCCTATTTTAATTCAAGAAAGTATGGAAGCACACCACCACCTCATTTCAAATAGAAAAATGTAGCTTAAAAGGAATTTCACTTCATTTGATTCACTCAGTGTAAGTGAAACAAGGCAGGTAGCCTCTCAGGCCTGCAAGAGGCCGTGCTTGTTAACATACCAAGTACAGTTGGTGATTCTGGGGTGACGTCAATAACTAAAGCCTCCAAGGAGGACTGAAGTTGCTGTTGGATACGTTGAAGGTCAGTAAAATCAGAGACAGAGAGTGCAGAATTGTCATCGTGGGATATCTTCTGCAGTTCTCTGCTATCAGACCTCTTGGTTCCAATTGCAAAGGTCAAGACACCCATATGTTTGAGAGCAGAAGCTGGTGCATCAACACTGTCAGAAGACCTTCCGCCACTTAGCAATATTAGGACCTGAGGAACTCCTTCCAGGAGCCTGCTTCCAGCAGAGACTGAGAAGACATTATCCCTCACGTACTGGAGAGCTGCTCCAGTGTTGAGGGGTCTTCCGCCTTTGTGCTTCAAACCTCTAACAATGTCAAGGATCTCGGCTTTTGTCACATATGTGTTTAAATAGAACTGGACAGCTGGATCTCTACTGTACTGGACCACTGAGACACGGTCTTTGTTGTCATCCACACTGAGTTTTTCTATTACTCTTTGCAAAAAATCTCGTAGAGCTGGGAATCCAGTTCTAGTTCCATCAGATCCATCCAACAAGAACACAACATCTCTTCCTGTTGGCTGTGTCTCCACTAGAGGAGATAGAATTTCAGACATATTTAGGTTGGTGTGTCAAATATTTCTCTTGCAAAAGTCAGATGTTGAAAGGTAACTTTAAGGTTTAGAAATGTACTATTTTAATGCTGGCACAACTTTTTTGCAACATTGCCACTAGCTGACCTGAACTTAGAGAAATTCACTTTATAATAGTGCAATTTGCATACTACAACAATTTTGAAATGTAGAAATCAGTCCCTCTCTTACCAGTTACTGTTGGCGTAATGGGCGTGGCCCTCTCTAACCCTGTGCTGATTAGTGAGGAAAGCTTTTCCTGGACACTGGGGAGGTCAGTGAAATCAGACACCGATAGAGTGTAATTAGGGTCATATGATATTTTCTGCAGCTCTTCACTGTCAGAGCTTCTTGTTCCAATTCCAATGACATTGATTCCCTGTTGTCTGAGAACAGAGGCGGGGGTATCTACATTGTCAAAAGACCTTCCAGCATTTAGCAGGATCAATATCTGTGGTACACCTTGCTGACGCCTACTACCAGCAGGGTGTGTAAAGACAGTGTTGCTGACATATTGGAGGGCGGCCCCAGTGTTGAGGGGTCTGCCTCCTCTGTGTCTCAACCCTCTGACCAAATCAACAATATCCTGTTTTTTGGTGTATGTATTCAGATAGAAGTGGACCTCTGCATCTCTGCTGTACTGGACGACAGACACACGGTCTTTGTTTTCTCCCACATTTAGTTTCATAATTACTTTCTCAATAAAATCACGCATTGCAGGGAAGCCTTTCCTTGTGCTATCAGAACCATCCAGAAGGAATACAATATCGTTTTTGGCTGTGTAAACTGAGAAAAGACAGGAAGAAAAAAAATAAAACACTTTTTCAAAGTATGCTCGTGTACTAATCATGAAGGAGTGGATCATTTTTAGAAAGCACTAAACACTGCCTATTTTAATTCAAGAAAGTATGGAAGCACACCACCACCTCATTTCAAATAGAAAAATGTAGCTTAAAAGGAATTTCACTTCATTTGATTCACTCAGTGTAAGTGAAACAAGGCAGGTAGCCTCTCAGGCCTGCAAGAGGCCGTGCTTGTTAACATACCAAGTACAGTTGGTGATTCTGGGGTGACGTCAATAACTAAAGCCTCCAAGGAGGACTGAAGTTGCTGTTGGATACGTTGAAGGTCAGTAAAATCAGAGACAGAGAGTGCAGAATTGTCATCGTGGGATATCTTCTGCAGTTCTCTGCTATCAGACCTCTTGGTTCCAATTGCAAAGGTCAAGACACCCATATGTTTGAGAGCAGAAGCTGGTGCATCAACACTGTCAGAAGACCTTCCGCCACTTAGCAATATTAGGACCTGAGGAACTCCTTCCAGGAGCCTGCTTCCAGCAGAGACTGAGAAGACATTATCCCTCACGTACTGGAGAGCTGCTCCAGTGTTGAGGGGTCTTCCGCCTTTGTGCTTCAAACCTCTAACAATGTCAAGGATCTCGGCTTTTGTCACATATGTGTTTAAATAGAACTGGACAGCTGGATCTCTACTGTACTGGACCACTGAGACACGGTCTTTGTTGTCATCCACACTGAGTTTTTCTACTACTCTTTGCAAAAAATCTCGTAGAGCTGGGAATCCAGTTCTAGTTCCATCAGATCCATCCAACAAGAACACAACATCTCTTCCTGTTGGCTGTGTCTCCACTGGAGGAGATAGAATTTCAGACATATTTAGGTTGGTGTGTCAAATATTTCTCTTGCAAAAGTCAGATGTTGAAAGGTAACTTCAATGTTTAGAAATGTACTATTTTAATGCTGACACAACTGTTTTGCAACATTTCCACAAGCTGACCTGAACTTAGAGTAATTCACTTGATAATAGTGCAATTTGCATACTACAACAATTTTGAAATGTAGAAATCAGTCCCTCTCTTACCAGTTACTGTTGGCGTAATGGGCGTGGCCCTCTCTAACCCTGTGCTGATTAGAGAAGAAACCTTTTCCTGGACACTGGGGAGGTCAGTGAAATCAGACACCGATAGAGTGTAATTAGGGTCATATGATATTTTCTGCAGCTCTTCACTGTCAGAGCTTCTTGTTCCAATTCCAATGACAATGATGCCCTGTTGTCTGAGAACAGAGGCGGGGGTATCTACATTGTCAAAAGACCTTCCAGCATTTAGCAGGATCAATATCTGTGGTACACCTTGCTGGCGCCTACTACCAGCAGGGTGTGTAAAGACAGTGTCGCTGACATATTGGAGGGCGGCCCCAGTGTTGAGGGGTCTGCCTCCTCTGTGTCTCAACCCTCTGACCAAATCAACAATATCCTGTTTTTTGGTGTATGTATTCAGATAGAAGTGGACCTCTGCATCTCTGCTGTACTGGACGACAGACACACGGTCTTTGTTTTCTCCCACATTTAGTTTCATAATTACTTTCTCAATAAAATCACGCATTGCAGAGAAGCCTTTCCTTGTGCTATCAGAACCATCCAGAAGGAATACAATATCGTTTTTGGCTGTGTAAACTGAGAAGAGACAGGAAGAAAAAAATAAAACACTTTTTCAAAGTATGCTCGTGTACTAATCATGAAGGAGTGGATCATTTTAAGAAAGCATTTCAGACTGCCTATTTTAATTCAAGAAAGTATGGAAGCACACCACCACCTCATTTCAAATAGAAAAATGTAGCTTAAAAGGAATTTCACTTCATTTGATTCACTCAGTGTAAGTGAAACAAGGCAGGTAGCCTTTCAGGCCTGCAAGAGGCCGTGCTTGTTAACATACCAAGTACAGTTGGTGATTCTGGGGTGACGTCAATAACTAAAGCCTCCAAGGAGGACTGAAGTTGCTGTTGGATACGTTGAAGGTCAGTAAAATCAGAGACAGAGAGTGCAGAATTGTCATCGTGGGATATCTTCTGCAGTTCTCTCCTATCAGACCTCTTGGTTCCAATTGCAAAGGTCAAGACACCCATATGTTTGAGAGCAGAAGCTGGTGCATCAACACTGTCAGAAGACCTTCCGCCACTTAGCAATATTAGGACCTGAGGAACTCCTTCCAGGAGCCTGCTTCCAGCAGAGACTGAGAAGACATTATCCCTCACGTACTGGAGAGCTGCTCCAGTGTTGACGGGTCTTCCGCCTTTGTGCTTCAAACCTCTGACAATGTCAAGGATCTCGGCTTTTGTCACATATGTATTTAAATAGAACTGGACAGCTGGATCTCTACTGTACTGGACCACTGAGACACGGTCTTTGTTGTCATCCACACTGAGTTTTTCTACTACTCTTTGCAAAAAATCTCGTAGAGCTGGGAATCCAGTTCTAGTTCCATCAGATCCATCCAACAAGAACACAACATCTCTTCCTGTTGGCTGTGTCTCCACTAGAGGAGATAGAATTTCAGACATATTTAGGTTGGTTTGTCAAATATTTCTCTTGCAAAAGTCAGATGTTGAAAGGTAACCTCAAGGTTTAGAAATGTACTATTTTAATGCTGGCACAACTTTTTTGCAACATTGCCACTAGCTGACCTGAACTTAGAGAAATTCACTTGATAATAGTGCAATTTGCATACTACAACGATTTTGAAATGTAGAATTCAGTCCCTCTCTTACCAGTTACTGTTGACGTAATGGGCGTGGCCCTCTCTAACCCTGTGCTGATTAGTGAGGAAAGCTTTTCCTGGACACTGGGGAGGTCAGTGAAATCAGACACCGATAGAGTGTATTTAGGGTCATATGATATTTTCTGCAGCTCTTCACTGTCAGAGCTTCTTGTTCCAATTCCAATGACATTGATTCCCTGTTGTCTGAGAACAGAGGCGGGGGTATTTACATTGTCAAAAGACCTTCCAGCATTTAGCAGGATCAATATCTGTGGTACACCTTGCTCACGCCTACTACCAGCAGGGTGTGTAAAGACAGTGTCGCTGACATATTGGAGGGCGGCCCCAGTGTTGAGGGGTCTGCCTCCTCTGTGTCTCAACCCTCTGACCAAATCAACAATATCCTGTTTTTTGGTGTATGTATTGAGATAGAAGTGAACCTCTGCATCTCTGCTGTACTGGACGACAGACACACGGTCTTTGTTTTCTCCCACATTTAGTTTCATAATTACTTTCTCAATAAAATCACGCATTGCAGGGAAGCCTTTCCTTGTGCTATCAGAACCATCCAGAAGGAATACAATATCGTTTTTGGCTGTGTAAACTGAGAAGAGACAGGAAGAAAAAAAAAAAACACTTTTTCAAAGTATGCTCGTGTACTAATCATGAAGGAGTGGATCATTTTAAGAAAGCATTTCAGACTGCCTTTTTTAATTCAAGAAAGTATGGAAGCACACCACCACCTCATTTCAAATAGAAAAATGTAGCTTAAAAGGAATTTCACTTCATTTGATTCACTCAGTGTAAGTGAAACAAGGCAGGTAGCCTTTCAGGCCTGCAAGAGGCCGTGCTTGTTAACATACCAAGTACAGTTGGTGATTCTGGGGTGACGTCAATAACTAAAGCCTCCAAGGAGGACTGAAGTTGCTGTTGGATACGTTGAAGGTCAGTAAAATCAGAGACAGAGAGTGCAGAATTGTCATCGTGGGATATCTTCTGCAGTTCTCTCCTATCAGACCTCTTGGTTCCAATTGCAAAGGTCAAGACACCCATATGTTTGAGAGCAGAAGCTGGTGCATCAACACTGTCAGAAGACCTTCCGCCACTTAGCAATATTAGGACCTGAGGAACTCCTTCCAGGAGCCTGCTTCCAGCAGAGACTGAGAAGACATTATCCCTCACGTACTGGAGAGCTGCTCCAGTGTTGAGGGGTCTTCCGCCTTTGTGCTTCAAACCTCTGACAATGTCAAGGATCTCGGCTTTTGTCACATATGTATTTAAATAGAACTGGACAGCTGGATCTCTACTGTACTGGACCACTGAGACACGGTCTTTGTTGTCATCCACACTGAGTTTTTCTACTACTCTTTGCAAAAAATCTCGTAGAGCTGGGAATCCAGTTCTAGTTCCATCAGATCCATCCAACAAGAACACAACATCTCTTCCTGTTGGCTGTGTCTCCACTAGAGGAGATAGAATTTCAGACATATTTAGGTTGGTGTGTCAAATATTTCTCTTGCAAAAGTCAGATGTTGAAAGGTAACTTCAATGTTTAGAAATGTACTATTTTAATGCTGACACAACTGTTTTGCAACATTGCCACAAGCTGACCTGAACTTAGAGAAATTCACTTGATAATAGTGCAATTTGCATACTACAACGATTTTGAAATGTAGAATTCAGTCCCTCTCTTACCAGTTACTGTTGACGTAATGGGCGTGGCCCTCTCTAACCCTGTGCTGATTAGTGAGGAAAGCTTTTCCTGGACACTGGGGAGGTCAGTGAAATCAGACACCGATAGAGTGTAATTAGGGTCATATGATATTTTCTGCAGCTCTTCACTGTCAGAGCTTCTTGTTCCAATTCCAATGACATTGATTCCCTGTTGTCTGAGAACAGAGGCGGGGGTATTTACATTGTCAAAAGACCTTCCAGCATTTAGCAGGATCAATATCTGTGGTACACCTTGCTCACGCCTACTACCAGCAGGGTGTGTAAAGACAGTGTCGCTGACATATTGGAGGGCGGCCCCAGTGTTGAGGGGTCTGCCTCCTCTGTGTCTCAACCCTCTGACCAAATCAACAATATCCTGTTTTTTGGTGTATGTATTCAGATAGAAGTGAACCTCTGCATCTCTGCTGTACTGGACGACAGACACACGGTCTTTGTTTTCTCCCACATTTAGTTTCATAATTACTTTCTCAATAAAATCACGCATTGCAGGGAAGCCTTTCCTTGTGCTATCAGAACCATCCAGAAGGAATACAATATCGTTTTTGGCTGTGTAAACTGAGAAGAGACAAGAAGAAAAAAAAAAAACACTTTTTCAAAGTATGCTCGTGTACTAATCATGAAGGAGTGGATCATTTTAAGAAAGCACTTCAGACTGCCTATTTTAATTCAAGAAAGTATAGAAGCACACCACCACCTAATTTCAAATAGAAAAATGTAGCTTAAAAGGAATTTCACTTCATTTGATTCACTCAGTGTAAGTGAAACAAGGCAGGTAGCCTTTCAGGCCTGCAAGAGGCCGTGCTTGTTAACATACCAAGTACAGTTGGTGATTCTGGGGTGACGTCAATAACTAAAGCCTCCAAGGAGGACTGAAGTTGCTGTTGGATACGTTGAAGGTCAGTAAAATCAGAGACAGAGAGTGCAGAATTGTCATCGTGGGATATCTTCTGCAGTTCTCTCCTATCAGACCTCTTGGTTCCAATTGCAAAGGTCAAGACACCCATATGTTTGAGAGCAGAAGCTGGTGCATCAACACTGTCAGAAGACCTTCCGCCACTTAGCAATATTAGGACCTGAGGAACTCCTTCCAGGAGCCTGCTTCCAGCAGAGACTGAGAAGACATTATCCCTCACGTACTGGAGAGCTGCTCCAGTGTTGAGGGGTCTTCCGCCTTTGTGCTTCAAACCTCTGACAATGTCAAGGATCTCGGCTTTTGTCACATATGTATTTAAATAGAACTGGACAGCTGGATCTCTACTGTACTGGACCACTGAGACACGGTCTTTGTTGTCATCCACACTGAGTTTTTCTACTACTCTTTGCAAAAAATCTCGTAGAGCTGGGAATCCAGTTCTAGTTCCATCAGATCCATCCAACAAGAACACAACATCTCTTCCTGTTGGCTGTGTCTCCACTAGAGGAGATAGAATTTCAGACATATTTAGGTTGGTGTGTCAAATATTTCTCTTGCAAAAGTCAGATGTTGAAAGGTAACTTCAATGTTTAGAAATGTACTATTTTAATGCTGACACAACTGTTTTGCAACATTGCCACAAGCTGACCTGAACTTAGAGTAATTCACTTGATAATAGTGCAATTTGTATACTACAACAATTTTGAAATGTAGAAATCAGTCCCTCTCTTACCAGTTACTGTTGGCGTAATGGGCGTGGCCCTCTCTAACCCTGTGCTGATTAGAGAAGAAACCTTTTCCTGGACACTGGGGAGGTCAGTGAAATCAGACACCGATAGAGTGTATTTAGGGTCATATGATATTTTCTGCAGCTCTTCATTGTCAGAGCTTCTTGTTCCAATTCCAATGACAATGATGCCCTGTTGTCTGAGAACAGAGGCGGGGGTATCTACATTGTCAAAAGACCTTCCAGCATTTAGCAGGATCAATATCTGTGGTACACCTTGCTCACGCCTACTACCAGCAGGGTGTGTAAAGACAGTGTCGCTGACATATTGGAGGGCGACCCCAGTGTTGAGGGGTCTGCCTCCTCTGTGTCTCAACCCTCTGACCAAATCAACAATATCCTGTTTTATGGTGTATGTATTGAGATAGAAGTGGACCTCTGCATCTCTGCTGTACTGGACGACAGACACACGGTCTTTGTTTTCTCCCACATTTAGTTTCATAATTACTTTCTCAATAAAATCACGCATTGCAGGGAAGCCTTTCCTTGTGCTATCAGAACCATCCAGAAGGAATACAATATCGTTTTTGGCTGTGTAAACTGAGAAAAGACAGGAAGAAAAAAAATAAAACATTTTTTCAAAGTGTGCTTGTGTACTAATCATGAAGGAGTGGATCATTTTTAGAAAGCACTTCAGACTGCCTATGTTAATTCAAGAAAGTATGGAAGCACACCGCCACCTTGTTTCAAATAGAAAAATGTAGCTTAAAAGGAATTTCACTTCATTTGATTCACTCAGTGTAAGTGAAACAAGGCAGGTAGCCTTTCAGGCCTGCAAGAGGCCGTGCTTGTTAACATACCAAGTACAGTTGGTGATTCTGGGGTAAAGTCAATAACCAAAGCCTCCAAGGAGGACTGAAGTTGCTGTTGGATACTTTGAAGGTCAGTAAAATCAGAGACAGAGAGTGCAGAATTGTCATCGTGGGATATCTTCTGCAGTTCTCTCCTATCAGACCTCTTGGTTCCAATTGCAAAGGTCAAGACACCCATATGTTTGAGAGCAGAAGCTGGTGCATCAACACTGTCAGAAGACCTTCCGCCACTTAGCAATATTAGGACCTGAGGAACTCCTTCCAGGAGCCTGCTTCCAGCAGAGACTGAGAAGACATTATCCCTCACGTACTGGAGAGCTGCTCCAGTGTTGAGGGGTCTTCCGCCTTTGTGCCTCAAACCTCTGACATTGTCAAGGATCTCGGCGTTTGTCAAATATGTGTTTAAATAGAACTGGACAGCTGGATCTCTACTGTACTGGACCACTGAGACACGGTCTTTGTTGTCATCCACACTGAATTTTTCTACTATTCTTTGCAAAAACTCTCGTAGAGCTGGGAATCCAGTTCTAGTTCCATCAGATCCATCCAACAAGAACACAACATCTCTTCCTGTTGGCTGTGTCTGTGTCACCACTAGAGCACATATAATATTAGACATATTCAGTTTTGTGTGTCAAAAGTTTCCCATACAAAAGTCAGATGGTGAAAACTAACCTCAAGGTTTATAAATTAGTTCTATTCATTTTTGCATAACTGTTTTTTCAAATTGACACTTGCTCAGCTGCACTTTAACTATTGATTAGTGTTCAATTTGCAGCGTACCATGATGTTGAAATGTAAAGGTCGGTCACGTTCTTACCTGTTACTGTTGGTGTCATGGACGTGGCTCTCACTAGTACCATACTCATTAGAGAGTACAGCTTATCTTGGACACTGGGGAGGTCAGTCAGCTCAGACACTGATAGCGTGTAATTAGGGTCATGAGATATTTTCCGCAGCTCTCCACTGTCAGAGCTCCTTTTTCCAATGCCAATGACAATGATGCCCTGCTGTTTGAGAACAGAGGCTGGAGTATCTACATTGTCAAAAGACCTTCCACCATTTAGTAGGATCAATATCTGTGGAACACCTTGCAGGCGCCTACTCCCGGCGAGGTTTGTGAAGACGTTGTCCGTGACGTATTGGAGGGCGGCCCCAGTGTTGAGGGGTCTGCCTCCTCTGTGTCTCAACCGTTTCACAGACTTAACAATATCCTCTTTAGTGGTGTATGTATTCAGATAGAAGTGGACCTCTGCATCTCTGCTGTACTGGACAACAGAGACACGAACTTTGTTTTCTCCAACATTGAGTTTCTCTATCACTTTCTCAACAAAATCACGCATAGCAGGGAAGCCATTCCTTGTGCTATCAGAACCATCCAGAAGGAATACAATATCGTTTTTTGCAGTGTCAACTGAGAAAAGACAGGAAGACAGAAAATAAATCATTTTTGCCAATATTACGTTCCTGTTCTAATGAATAAATGGTGAACTATTTTTTTGAAAACACCTTCCTACTTTAATTCTAAACAGTAGGGAACTACACCACCACCTCTTTTCAAATACTGCTTACTAACATTGATATAAACAGGTTTTTCACTTCATATATTTCCCTTAGTGTAGGTGAAACAAGTCAGTTAGCCTTTCAGGCCAGCAAGAGGCCATGCTTGTTTACATACCAAGTACAGTTGGTGATTCTGGGGTGACGTCAATAACCAAAGCTTCCAAGGAGGACTGAAGTTGCTGTTGGATACGTTGAAGGTCAGTAAAATCAGACACAGAGAGTGCAGAATTGTCATCGTGGGAGATCTTCTGCAGTTCTCTGTTATCAGACCTCTTGGTTCCAATTGCAAAGGTCAAGACACCCAGCTGTTTGAGAGCAGAGGCTGCTGCATCAACACTGTCAGATGACCGTCCATCACTTAGCAATATCAGGACTTGTGGAACTCCTTCCAGGCGCCTGCTTCCAGCAGAGGCCGTGAAGACATTATTCCTCAAGTACTGGAGAGCTGCTCCAGTGTTGAGGGGTCTTCCACCTTTGTGCCTCAAACCTCTGACAGTGTCAAGGATCTCGCCTCTTGATGTGTACCTGTTCAGGTAGAATTCGACAGCTGGATCTCTGCTGTACTGAACCACTGAGACACGGTCTTTGTTATCATCCACACTGAGTCTCTCTACTACTCTTTGGACAAAGTCTTGCATAGCTGGGAATCCAGTTCTAGTACCATCAGATCCATCCAACAAGAACACAACATCCCTTCCTTTTGGCTGTCTCTTCACTGGGGAAAATATAATTTGAGACATATTTAGATCAATGTGTCAAATATTTTCTATGCAAAAGTCAGATGATGAAAGCTAATATCCAGTTTTGTAACATTCACTCTATTAATGCTTACACAACTGTTTTGTCTGCCTGACCTGAACTTAGTGAAATACACTTTGATACAGTTCAAGTCTTTCAGTGATAAAGAGTGATGAGTACATTTTTTTTTTTTTCATAATTTTTGTTTTTAAATATATAGCCTGGTTTTACTTGCAGTGCATCAAATACCTACACTCTGGCAGTGTTAGTGTCTTTATTACAGATGCACACGGTACCTTTTAGTTACTGTATGAGAGCCACTAGGCTTTTAACTAATTTCAATTTCAACCCTTTGACGTTCTTATTAGATGCTCATAGAAACGGACTTTTATTTAGTGAAAGAAGTCTTCTAAGCAAAGGCAGTCGGGGTGGTTCATTGGTCAAACAAACACAATCTTTTAATCAGGATTTAAACCAAAAGTTGACAGGTTTTTACTGAAGCTATGTCATGTGATGCAACGCTATTGAGTCACATGATGTTGCATCTGTATCTCATGTTACATTTCAACCATACTCATTTTAAGCTGAACCATGATATTTTTTCTAACCCTTACTCAGTGGTTTTGTTGCCTTAACCTAACTGCAACAGTTTGACAACGTTAACCATGTGTAACAATGTTAACACCAAACGTTTATTCATGTTAACCACGTGCAAACCATCAGTTTCAGGTTACTACGCAAAAGGCTTGGCTTTTGCCCATGCGGCAAAATGTGATGAGTAGAGAAGAGATCACATTGAAATAAAGTTAGAAATTATTATTTTGACCCATTAAAAGTAGTCGATTTATAGGTGAATACAAACCAAAGTGGACTTGTGCACTGAGATTATGGTAAGAATGGCAAATTGAACACGTATTATAAAAAGCTGTGCACTCGTGTATGTACTGTGTCATGCACAAAGTAAATACACATAATGTATATGATGTTAATTACAATCCTAATATGCTAACACCTGAAGGTGACTTATTTAAATACTTATTCAAATTCTTACCTGCTTTAATTTCCTCCTCAACCCCCATTTGAGAAAGATGACTAATCAAACTTTGTTGAATATGAGCAAGATTTACAAAGTCAGGGACTGAGTAAGCATAATTTGGGTCAGAGGACACGACTTGCATCTCAGCTAGATTAGATCCAATTGCAAATGTGTCAACCCCTGCAGCCTTAAGCATACTTGCTGGGCCACGTGGCGAATCTCTAGATCTTCCACCAGCCAATATGACAAGTATCTGCTTGGCACCTTCGTGTTGTCGTCCTCCAGCATTTGAAATAAAGACATTATCCCTCACAAATTGCAGTGCTGCTCCAATATACCGAGTTGTTCCACCTTTTGGTTTTAAGCTCGTGATGTGCTTAAGAACATCAACTTTTGTATTGTAAGTGTTTAGATTGAAATTGAGTTCAGTATTGTTGCTGTACTGTACAACAGCGATTTTATCTTTCCCTTGGTTCAGGTCAAAGCTGTTAACAATTTTTGCAACAAATTTCCGTATAGCAGGGAATCTGCTCCTGACATGATCAGATCCATCAATTACAAAGACAATATCTCTATTCATAATGGAGCTTGGACCTAGAAATGTTCACAATCATGCAAATTTGTGTTGGTTAACAATTCAAATGAAATCTGATTACTGTTGATGTAACCAATAAGTAAGTAAGATTTTCACTCACCTACACCAGTGCTGACAGTACCTTTGTAAGATGCAATGTCTGAGAGCAGTCGTTCGCTCACAAGAGGAAAGTCAGAAATCTCCTTGATAAAATACTCTGCTTTAGGACTGTGGGCTAATTGTTTCATCTCCAGCCTTTCTGCATCATTCACTCCAACACTGAAAAGGACAATTCCAACATTTCTCAGTTTGTCCACAGGACCTAAAACATCATCTTCTGACTTTCTTCCACTCAAGAGAATGAGTATCTGTGGAACTCCCTGTTGAGCTCGGCTTCCAGAGGAAGCAGTGAACACATTGCTCCTCACATAATCAAGGGCAACGCCTGTGTTCACAGTGAATCCTCCTTTCAGTTTTACATTGCTCAAATGACTCAAGACATCGTCTTTCAGTGAGTGCGTTTTCAGGAGAAAATCAGTAGTGGGCTCTGTGCTGTACTGAATCAATGCAACTTGTACTTTGCTTGACCCAATTTCCATTTGCTTGACAAGCTCTTTGACAAAATCCAAAATTTGTCTTTCACTTGCTCGCATGTCATCAGATCCATCAATTAGAAAAACAACATCGGCACTTTGGAGTATTATTTTTCCAACAGTGTCTGAAATTAATACAAACAAACAGTTTACAAAACCAACATCTTTGCTGTAGACAGAAACATCTGATTTACACACCTGGTACACAATCATACAACTTCCATGTAGAAAACATGTCTAAAATGATACTTGTTTTTTTACGTCTTACCAATAACAGTTGGAAATTCAGTTGTGTCTTCAGTACCCCTCAATGTGGCCTCCACAGATGGATGTATGCTTTGCAGATTGTTAAAGTTTGTGACATGAAAATAATGTCTAGGCGTGAAAGAGATGGTTTGCATTTCCAAAGTATCAGCATTCTGTGTTCCAATAGTAACAGTCTTTATCCCATTTTCTTTGAGAGACTGTGCTGGTCCTCTGACATCATCCCCGGATCTCCCACCACTAAATACATACAGATATTGTGGGACTGAATCTGCATTTCTACCTCCAACTGAAGCAGCAAAGACATTGTCTCTGACAAACTCAAGTGCTTTGCCAATGTTGAGGGGTCTCCCCGACTTATGCCTTATTGTTCCAATGGAATTGAGCACATCGTTCTTGGATGAATAGGAATTCAGGTAGAAATTGACTGTGGAATCACGGTTGTATTGAACAACAGCCACTTGGTCTCTGTTCTCATCTATGTTTAAACTCGCTACCATTTTTTTAACAAAGCCTCGTATCTCTTCGAAGCCGTTTCGTGAGTCATATGATCCATCAATAAGAAATACTACATCATGTTTCTTAGTATCTGCAACAAAGACAAAGATGTAGAAAAAAGTCCATGTGAATTTTTGCAGGTAACGGGTAAGCAGCTAGAGTGACATTCCCCCATGATCATGGTCATGGAATTCACCTCATTCCATTTTAGCCCATTCTCTTAACTGAAAAAAAATGCTTAAGCTAAAAGGTTAAAACATTACATCTTACCAAAACCCTTTGAGGGAGCAGTTTGCTCTATGTGATGGGAAGCATCTCTTAACAATGACAAGACATCCTTCTTAGCAGTGGGAAGCTCCTCATAATCAGTAACAGAGATCACATAATTGGGTTCATGAGATATTGTCTGCAGCTCTAGAGTGTCAGCATCAGGTGTTCCAATGGCAATTGAAATGACACCAGTCTCTTTCAGCATCCTGACAGGGGTTCTTATGTCATCTCCAGATCTTCCACTACTCAGTAGTATGAGTATCTGTGGAACTCCTTCAAGGAGTCTACTTCCTGAGTCAGAAGTAAATACCTGGTCCCTCACATACTGGAGAGCTGCCCCAATGTTGTGAGGATTCCCCCCTTTGTGACTGAGGTTTCTTACTGCATTGAGAACATCATCTTCTGTTGTGTAACGTCCCAAGTTAAAATCAATCTCTGCCGTATTGCTGTATTGGACCACAGCCACGCGATCTTTGTTTGTATCAACGTTAAGGTCCACCACTATCTTCTGCACAAAATCTTTAATATCTGGGAATCTTCGCTGAGAATCATCAGAACCATCAAGCACAAAAACCACGTCTCTTCTGTTAGGATCTGCAATCACACAGGCATTTAAGTAAATTGTTTGTTGATGAAATTTGTGATGAAAAGTGTTTTATTCCTGCAAATGTTTAATAACCCCATGTGCACAACTAACTGCTATTTTAGGGGAGCTTTTTTGTTGACGCAATCCTCACCACTGGATAGGGCTTAGCGATATGGCCAAAATCTTCTATAACAATAAATTTTCATATAAATTTGTGTAATTTCATATCACAATATAGTATGTTTTCAGGTAATTCAATGAATAAATAATCAATATGAAATACTGCATGGTAAAATCTATTTTTCTATTCACCTATGTGAATTAAATACTTGAGAAATGAAAAGTACTGAGTATGTTCTTATTAATTAAAAAAAATAAAAAAGTTAAATTATAGAAAAAAATACATGAATATTTCCAGCTATATTTCAAGTGAGTGATCAGAATACAACAATAGCTTGATTTAACTGATGTTGATCCGATTTTCAGAGAAATTGGAGTTAGTATGTAATTGACGATATATTATCAGATTGAATTATTGCCCAGCCCTACCACTACAACAGGGCAGCAGAGCTCTTTGCTTAACATTATCAGACGTCATTGTCAAAACAGAACAATAGTTATTGTGAGCAAAAGGACATTAGTCTGTTACCGTCCATCATTCACCCTCAGTTGGAATGAATGCCTTGAGGTCTATGTTGTGCACATGGCGTATAACATGAATTCATTACAGTCATTCGTCTTACCATATATTACTGGTTTGATAGAAGTGGTTACACCCTTCTTAATGGCAGAAAATACATGTTGTTCAATGTTGGACAGTTCACTGGATTCTGCTGCAAAGAAAGCATGACTGGCTTCCTGTGAAATAGACTGAATCTCAAGGGTATCTGCATTCTTTGTTCCCACCACATATAACATCACACCAATTCCTCTCAAGTTTTCCACGGCATGTCTGACATCATCATTTGACCGTCCGCCAGTTAAGAGAACCAAAATCTGAGGGACACCCTGTTGGTGCCTACTTCCAGAAGAGGCAGTGAAAACATTATCCTTGACGTACTGAAGGGCTGCACCAGTATTGAGGGTTCTGCCTCCTTTATGCCTCAGAATTCGCACATTGTCAGCAACCTTCTGCTGTGTTTTGTACGTGTTCAGAAAAAATTCAACAGAGGGTTGTCTGCTGTACTGCAGCACTGAAACACGATCTTTGTTCTCATCCACATTGAACTTGTTCACCATTCTCTCAACAAAGCCAAGGATTGCCTTAAAATAATTTTGCATTTCGTCCGAGGAATCCAGTAAAAATACAATATCGTGTTGAATGGATTCAGTTTGAGCTGCAGAAACTGTCAGACACAAGGATAATGCTTAGTTAGTTACACATAAATGTATCCATAATGAAAAAAAAGATAGATAGATAGATAGATAGATAGATAGATAGATAGATAGATAGATAGATAGATAGTCTTACCTAATACATTGTGTGGTTTTATTCTTGGCTGCTGTCGAGGCACCCTTTTTATAAATGACACAAGTTGTTGATGGATGCTCTCAAAATCATCAAACCGAAGCACAGAGAAAGCATAGGAAGGATTGTGTGCAATCATTTGAAGCTCAAGTATGTCTGCATTTCTTGTTCCTACACAAAATGGAACAACTTTGTCCTGTTTTAGAGTCACAATGGCACTTGCAACATCATCTTGAGATCTTCCCCCATTCAGCAGAATCAATATCTGAGGGACACCGTCTTGATGCCGACTCCCAGAGGATTCAGCGAAAGCATTTTTCCTCACATAGTCAAGAGCTGCCCCAGTGTTGAGGGGTCTGCCTCCTTTGTGGTTCAACTGCTGGACAGCAGCTAGAACATTTTGTTTTTCTTTGTAGGTGTTCAAACTGAAATGTGTCTGTTGATCTCTGCTATACTGGACCACAGAGACACGGTCTTTGTTCTCACCAACACTGAGGCTTTCTACCACTCTTTGGACAAAATGTTTCATTGCTTGGAAGCCAATCCGTGTGTCATCAGACCCATCCAATAGAAACACTATGTCTCTTTGAGGGGACTCTAATTCAACTAGAAAATAATAGAAAAACCTTTTTTAAGAATCACAGATATAGTACATAAGCTAGATGCAATCATTACACAATAGATGGGTGGTAAAGCCGTAAGAGCTGGTAATCGGAATTGGAAATAATTACAGCGATAACCAAGGTGTTAGATGCAAGAACATTTCAGAAAACAGTCATTATTAAGAAACTTAGAAATAACTGCAAGATAAGGAACATAGTCTTCTTTCAAAAATGAAAGATGGAGATAGCTGAAAAACATATTTCAATATTCTTCAACTCTGTACCAACTCTGGTCAATGATGTGATTATCATTGGCTCAAGGAAGAGCTTAGGAACAGAAAGAAAGGGCATATGCTGATGCAAGGCAGTCAAGACAAGACTCTCCAGGGTACAAGAAGGAAAAGGATGTGAGCCAATGAGACAGTTTGAGAAACATGAAACTGTTCGACTGATATTCTTCAGAAGGTGTTTCATTGCAATTCAAACTATGAAAGACCAAATTTATTAAACTATAAGCGGGGAGTCAGTTTGATTCTCAAATACTAATCTGTACTTCTTACCTACAACAGTGGGAGGCTCAATTTGTATTTTAGCCTGGACAAATGCAGCTATCTCTGTCTGAATGGACAAAAGTTCACCAAAGACAGGAAAGTTGAAAAGAAATCTTGAGGAGACAGCAATTTTTTCAAGTTCCTCCTGTGTAGCATTTTTCATTCCAATGGCGAAAGACAAAATACCAATTTGTTTTAGGTCTAATGCCGCCCCTGAAACATTGTCATTGGATATGCCACCAGTCAGTAAAAACAGAATCTGAGGGACTCCCTCCAAGCGTCTACTCCCAGATGAAGCCGTGAAAACATGGTCTCGTACAAACTGGAGTGCAGCTCCAGTGTTCCGAGGTCTTCCTCCTTTATGGCGCAGATTTCTTACAGCATAGATGATAGCCTTTTTGGTTCGGTGAGTTTTTAGGTTGAAGTATACTGTGGCGTCATCACTATACTGTACTACGGCCACTCGAACCTTATCTTCGCCAATGTCGAGCTCTTCTGCCATTCTTCTGATGAACTCACGCATAGCTGGTAGTCCATTTCTGGAGTCATCCGAACCATCAAGCAGAAACACTATGTCCCTCTTTTTACTTGCTGTGGCAACAAGGTGATACATGAATAGACAGAAAAAGTGTTCAAGACTTTTCTACACCCATGCGTATAATCAGCATGAGCAAGTTAGAAGTGTAGAAATAAACTCGGTATGGAAAGAAAGATAAGCCACTTCTCTGAAAGGGTTATTCCAAGCAGAACTGCTAAAGAACCATATTTTTATCAGAAAGATGTATGAAAGAATTTGTTGCCTGCAAAGTAACATTGATGTGGACGGATTTGAAAGAGGTATAAAAGAGGGATGGATTCTTAAAAGCTTAGGGGTTACAGAACAGTTGCTTTTTCAAACAGAACACATATTGGAGCAAGGGTCATCATAAATGTATGTGCAAAAGGAATGGGCCAAAACATTTTATTATTGTTAATCATTAGACTAAAAACCTTATGTTAAATATTCTTGAGTGAAAGACTTTTACAGAGACATGAAAGAATTTTATTCAGAAGATAAAAAATAATACTGTACTCCAATTTTAAGGATATAAATGTGGAATTCTTACCTACTAAATCAGAGATTCCAGTCATGGTTTCCCCTGTTTCTTTGTTTATGTTCAGTGTAGCAACAAGTTGCGATTGGATTGAGGGCAACTTGGAGAAATCAGTGACCTTGTATGTGAAACCAGGTTTGTAGGCAATCACTTCCAACTGCTTTGTATTGGCTTCTCCCACTCCAATCCCCACTGACACAATTCCATGCTCTTTAAGAGCAAAGGCTGGGCTTCTCACAATATCGGTGGATGGTTTACTACTTATAAGAATTAAAATCTGGGGCACACCTTCTAGTCTTCTACTCCCCGTTGAGGAAGTGAAGACATTGTGCCTCACAAACTGGAGAGCTCTCCCGATATTCTGGTGCCTCCCACCCTTGTGCCGTAAATTATCTATGGCATTTATTGTGTCATTCTTTGCTTTGTGAGCATTCAGATGAAAGTTGATCTCAGGATTATCAGCAAACTGAACCACAGACACTCTGTCTTGGCTCTTACTGACAGAGAGGCTCTCAACTATGCTCTGAACAAATAGTTTTAACTCTGGGAATCCTTTTCTTGTGTTATCAGAGCCATCCAGTAGGAACACAATATCTCTTTTTGCAGCATTGCTTTGTGCTAAGACACAACAAATAAGATTCAGTTATTCTGATAAACAAAAACATAAGTGGAAGTTGTTTTTTTTTCATATAGCAAGTTTAACACACCAATAAGAAAAGAGATTTAGCTTACCTTGTTGCAGAACTTGGGTCAGCTCTTCGTTTGGGAGTCCCACATAGTTGTTGAGCCTTTGTGGTATGCTGCTAAGCTCACTGAATTCCCTCACAGTGAAGGCAAAGGAAGGGTTGTGTGAAATGGCCTCAATCTGCTTTGGGTCTGCATCCTTAACACCAACACCAAATGGTACGACTCCCGATGTTTTCAGTTCACTAGCAGAATCCTTCACGTTATCCCTGGACTTGCTTCCAGTCAAAACGATTAGAAACTGAGGGACACTTCGCGCAGACCGACTACCATGCCTTTCGGACAAGATTGTGTCCTTCATGAATTTTAGTGCAGTTCCTGTGTTTAGGCTACGTCCACCAGCCAGTTGCATTCCGTTGACAGCTCTTATTACGTCATCTTTGGTTTGATAACTGTCAAGGTAGAAAGTTGGAGTTGGCCTCTCGCTGTGTTGAACCACTGAAACTCGCACCTTGTCAGTCCCAATGTCAAGTGGTTCAATGACTTTAATGATAAAATCCTTGATGTAGGCAAAATCTGCTCGAACATTTTCTGTGCCATCAATGAGAAAGGCAACATCCCTTTCAGCTCCAGCAACAACTGAGGGAAAACAACAAAAACAATTTTAGTTTCTCGGGATACCACTATTTACGTCACATTTATTTCATTGATAGAAACAGAAAGATGCAAAACTCACCAGTTTCTTCTGGTAATGTTGTCACATCTATATCGCCAACTACTGTTATCAACTTTGGCATGATTAGTTCTGCCATAGCTGGCAAATTAGAGAAGCTTATTTCATGGTAAGCCAAATCTGGAACAAAGGCAACTGTTTTCATTAGGGCTTCATCTGCTTGTCCAGAAGTGACGGTGAAAGTCAAAACTCCAAACATAGCCAATTTATCGGCTATCGCTTTAACTTGGTCCTGGGCTGGACCACCTGTGATCAGAACTAACACTTGCTGGACTCCCTCCCTCCTGCGTGAGCCACTTGTTGCCTTGAACATGTTGGCACGGGCATACTCCAATGCAGCTCCTGTATTCAAAACTGAGCCTCCAATCAGCCTGAGTTGAGAGATTTTATCCACAACATCTTGCCTGTTGCTGTAGCTGTTTAAGTCAAATTCCTTTTTTTGACGATCAGCAAACTGCGCAAGACCAATCTGAACCCTTTCAGGACGTATATCCAGCTGGTTGACCACGTTGATCATGAAGTCTCGCACATAGGGCAAGTTACTGCTGCCAACGTAGTTTGAGCCATCCACAAGGAAGACAATGTCTCGGACCACTTTTGTGGTCTGCACTGTGGTTATCTCCACCACTAGGGAAAAGCACAAAAAGAAAACCAATTTTACAAATTATACTGTGTCATACCACATACATATACTTTCAGGCTCTGGAAGACACACTTTATTAGACACATATTAAAAGGTCAAATGATGCTCATGGAAATTGTTATCTGTATAGGCTGCAAAGTTGATTCTTTGTTTTGAGCACTTGCAGACAAGTACCCATTACTTAACCCAGACGTTATTTTTGATTTAGAACTGGCTTTTGACACTCATGTGACCAAAGTCGTGCCGTCCTGCTTTGCTCAATTGAGACAACTAACCAAAAATCAACCACTCCTTTCATCTGCAGACTTAGATAGAGTCATTCATGCTTTTATCTCTTCAAGACTTGACTAATGCAATGCACTTTATTCAGCAGGCGAAACATTCAAAGACTGCAATTGATACAGAACGCTGCTGCCAGGCTTTTAACTCATACCAAGAGAGATGTCCACATCACACCAATCCTTGCTGCCCTTCACTGGTTACCTGTGAGCTTTAGAATTGATTTTAAGATTTTACTGCTAGTTTATGAAGCTTGAATGGCCTGGTCCTTTCCTATATCTGCCATCTGTTGACTCCCTATGAACCTGACCGCCGCCTGAGATCATCCGGCAGGGCTCTACCCTACTAACAGTTCCAAAATAATGACTAGTCACTAAAGCCATCCCTGCCTGGAGATCTAAGGCAAGCAAATTCAGTATCCTCTTTTGAATCTCTTCTAAAGACTCACTTTCAACGTATGGCTTATTCCTACATTTAACTGATTTTATTTGTTGCACATTTACAATTTTGCTTCATCTGGTTTTACCTCTTGGGTTATGGATTTAATTTGCACTGAAAGACTGAGATATTGAATCCCAAATACGGACTACATTTCTCTCTGTCATCTTTAAATTCCCTGCCTGAAGTTTTGAGAAATGCCTTTGCACCTTGTCAGTAGCTTGCGGTCTGAAAATAAATAAATGTTTTTCATCTGCCATTGTTCTGCCTACTGCGTTCTTGGAGCAGAAGGCAACATTAATACTTTGCCACATGGGTAATTGCCCTCATACACAGAAACAGGGGAAATTACACTTAGTTGTCATTATGGGTGTGTTTAAGCTGTAATATCTTTAGCGCAATATCTTTTGTGAAACAGAACTTAAGTATAATTGTTTTTTTCTTGCCTACTGATACTAAGTCACTAGCTCTGACTGTTCCACAGTCACCTGGATGAATTTAGTTTGTTAAGTTAACCTGAGCGACACAAAAAATTGACAATTCCTGTCCATCTACATGAAACCAATAGACTGAATTTTGTGACTATTTCACAACTTGCCATTAACTGCGCTGAACAATATATATAATATATAATATATTGCCACTGTCATAACTTTCAAAACATACAATCCTGTCTCTTACTCGTATTCTGTATGCAGTGTTTTGGCACCTACAAAACCAAAGCTTTCAAAACGACCAGATCTGGTACTTAAACTGGACATTCTTGATTATATTTATTGTCTCATGTTTCATGGGACACAATTATTCCAAAAGACTTCCTGTTTTGGTGGTTTGCTGATAGTGTTAGAAAGCGTTGGCCAACATATCGGTCCAAACTTTTCCATGCGTTCAGTTGGGTATGTCACACAACAAAGAGCATGTAGGATTTAATTCATTTTATCATGCAGCACACTTGTTCGGAAGCATCTCCATTAGTTGTTTGTCCATCTATTTATTCAAGGTTTTCCTTAATATGTCCCTTTAGTTACTTCATTGATTACATTATTATTACAATCATTATTACAATAAATTGAATGTACATAGAAGACAAAGCATTACCTGGCTCAGTGGGTACCTCAGTCACCACCACCCCAGCTAAAGTGGAGAGAGCATCAACGATTGCCTTTGGGTTGCGAATCAGTGAGCGGAAGTCCCTCATATAGAATGCAACGCTGTCGGCAAAGGCAATCTTTCGCAGCTCCTCCTCCTCAGCCGTTTTGGAGCCTGCAGCTAGAGTCAATACACCCAGTCGCTGCAGGGCCATAGCAGGTGCATCCACACTGTCACTGGACTTTTTGCTGGTCATCAACAGTAAAACCTGGGGTATCCCCTGTTGAATACGACTTCCCTTCTCAGGTCGCAGCATATTCGTCCGCACAAAGTCCAAGGCTGCTCCAATGTTGACTGCCTGGCCAGGCCTCGGTTTGATAGCGCCCAGAGCAGCAGTTAATGCCTCCCTGGATCCATGGGAGTTGAGATCCATCTCAAGCCGAGGGATATTGCTGAACTGGGCCAAACCCACTTGCACTTGGTCTGGGCCAATTGGCATGATGTCGACAAACCGCTTGATGAATTCACGCACAGAGTTGATGATCGTTGCACCCATCGTACTGTCAATTAGGAAGATGATGTCTCGTGGTCCCACAGCTAGGACTGAAAAGTAAAAAAAAAAAAGCATTAATATGCCGAAAAAAAACTACATTTAAGTGATGTTATGATGATAAATCTGTAAGTACTAAAGGCTGCCCAAACCCACCAATGATATTCTATAATTAGATATAAGTTTGAACTAATATTGGCACTTTTTAAAACTGGTATTGACAGCTGCATATGGACAAGATATACGGTATAGATTAAGCTGAGAATATCAGTGATAATGCTCAATAACATTAATGATTAATCAACAAAATGTGAAATGAAAATACATAGCCTGTAAGTGACTTTGTGCTCTTTATGAACTGTCGTTTCTATTGCTGATAGCTGATTTGTACATAGTAGTCTTTCAAACAGTTTGTAAAATATAATTTAATGCCATTTAACATTGCTAATATAGGTGGGCCATGTACTTCTGAGTATTGCTACATTTGTTGGAACTTTCTTTTTCTCAAAGTTTGACTACAAAAAACTGTATTCAAAGTAAAGTACATGCATTTTGCATTAGTAACATGAATGGAAGAACTTCTAAAATTCTATGCCGCTTTACAGATGTCTTTGCAATGGATTAATGATTTTCACTTTTGTGGATCTATATATTTGCATCAGAACACTTACAAGAGTTAATATTTCTCACTTTTAATATATCATTACCACATCTGTTAAGTCCTTAATATGACTGAGAATAATGCAATTTCAAGTTTAGCATATCTTACCTTGCACACTACATTCAATATGAGCTCTTTAGAACTTTTTGATTTCCCACAATGCCTTGCCAACTTGTACAGAGAAGTTACATACCTTCTGTGAACTCATTCTGAATTATAATGGTGCGCTGGACCACCCCTTTAATGTATGGGAGCAGCCGGTCACCCATGCTCGCCAATGCTCTGAAATCAGGAGTCGACAGGACAAAACTTTTATCTGTAGCAACTGCTTCCAGATCAGTAGTGGCAGTGTCACCAATCGTCAAGCCGACTGTGATAACACCGGCCCTCTTAAGGGCCCGGTCACCGGCACCAGTATCATCAGTGGATGGCCCAGCACTGACAACCACCAACATCTGGGGCACACCCTCGTCTGCCCTGCCCCCAGCTGTTTGGCTCAACAGGCTCTCGGCCACTTCCTCCAAGGCGAGCCCCAGGTTAGACTCGTCACCCCCTGAGTAGGCAAGGCCCTTCACCGCTTCCAGGACTGATGATTTGCTGTCATAGCTATTTAGATAGAACTTTATCTGCGGGTCGCCGTTGTACAGAGCCAAGGCCACCCGAATAGTGTCCCTGCCCACATCAAGGCGCTCAATGATTCTCAAAGCCAAATCACGCACAAAGGGGAAGTTTGCAGCTCCAACGTTCTGTGATCCATCAATTAAGAGTACTAGGTCAGTTGATTCTTGTGCTTTAAGGAGAGAGAGAGAAAACAAAACAAAATGGAACTTGTGAAAGCGTTAACATGGTGAGATAGAAACAAAGAATCCAGTCAAAGAACTTGTGCTTGCAAATCATTGCATGTGTCAAGTTACATTGAAAGTGAACAAATGAATCAAACATTACAAAACACATCATGCTGCATGTAGGCTGAACCAAGGAGATCTCATAAAAGTCATGTAATTTGTTCATTCTTTTTTCCCTAAAGGTCGCTTTGCATTCTTTAGTCGTGATTGTTGTAATATTTAGTGTGATTTCTCTTCTAGTAACATAACATAAGGTAACATAAGGGTGACTGATTATGATGATTGTCAATATGAATGATAATAGTATTAATTACAGTATTAATACTAATCATTTATATAAGATTCATGTAGTTGATTCTCCCCATATTATATGGTCAACAATAACAGCTTAATTAGGTCAACAAAAAATCAAAATTCCATGCAAACTATTGTTTTTAAACATCAGGGGCGGTTTAGTAAAACAATTTGACAATTTTGATTAATTGTGAACTAATTCTGGGAAATGGAATTTGTTTTGAATGTGGCTGAGTGACCTGATCTGAAATGTGAACATATTTTGTAGAAACAAATGTAACATTTTGAGCGGGGAAGAGGGGAAAAAATGGAAAATATTTAAAATGTGTAAAAACTAATTGTTTAATCGTTATAATCGATATAATTAAAAAGCAACCACAAGTGGTCAGGTAATATTAGGAATTGTCAGAATAATGATGAAGGGTACGCCATCATGAGACCACACTATTATAACAACTGCAAGTCATAAAGAAAAAAAAAATAATGCTTAAAAAAAACATTAAGCTGTTTCATCCTTGTTAAATTAGTCTCACGTGTCCCTTGTATAAGCTCCATTGGGTTCAGCCATCCCATGCAGACTCTTGTTACGGACCTCAGATAAAGTGACCAGTCATGACCCTGTGGCACATCCTTGGGGCCTACAAGCTTACAGTACTTGAGGATGAATTACATGTGATTCAATGTAAAATGAGTTTCATTTCAATTTGAATATTGTATGCTGGCAAAGGTAATGTTGTCTTTGGATATTTGACATTTTATGTATGTAGTTTCATAGGAATGTGTTTTAACTCATTATATATAATTTCTGTACATCAACATGTAAAGATATTCTCAAAGTACTGCTGCAGGTCAAGGATGAGTCCAAGCAGGTTCATCTCTGTTTCAAATACAGAATATTGCACATATTTCACACGGAGAGACATTGTGACTGATAAAACAAACACAAGACACATAAGCAGTGGTGCATGGTTAGCTATTGTTAAAAGCTCATTGGTTGATTTTCAGATGTGATATTTTAAAGGGTAAGGTATCCTCCAGTCTTTTTTCTTCTCCAAGGATTTTCTGAACAAATATCAGTCTGAGGTGTCAATGCTTGGATTTTACAATGTTATTATGTTGCAGTCTGTATAGTGTCATCATTTACAGATGTGTCTAAAAGAAACAGAAAATAGTGTCTTATTACTGAGGTTATTGCTGTTTGCAAACACAGAACTCAAATCCCTACCAATTGTAAATGCGCCTGGGACAGAATGTTCTCATCACTTCAAAAGCTTTCTCTCGATCTATACTCATTGTTTTTCTTCTGGCTTTGCACCAAATCTAAGATGCTGTAGGGATGTCTATTACATGCAGATCTTACTGTGATTTGTAAAGCATTAAGGGAGTATTAAGTGGGGTAAGACAAAACAAGTGATGTTAATTTTGCAGGTGGATAGTGAAAGGTTATTGTGGTTAAAAAACAAATACTTGATTGTGTTAATGATCAAATCCAGTCACGGCCACGAAGGCAGCAGCTTCGTCCTGCACATGTAGACATTAGTAATGGTAGTGACACTGGTCCCATTTCATTACCTGTCCCTCCTCCAGCCACGGGGGCCTCGTTTGCCACAGGACCACCCCCTGACCGGGTCACTGCGTCACAAAGCCCCACTACTAAATCTTGGATTATATCCCTCAAAGTCAGGAAAGAGTCTACACTGAATACATGAATGTCATGGGGCTTGCTAGCCATCTCCCTGAGCTCCGAGTCAACCGCATCCTGAACTCCGACCGCAAACACCTCCACGCCTGCCAGCCACAGCACCTGAGCCGGCTCGGCCACGTCATCCTGGGAGCGCCCATCCGTTAGCACCACGACCGCCTGGGCCACACCTTCAACAGCGCGGCTGCCCGAAGCAGTGGTCAAGTGTGTACGAATCAGGAAATCCAGGCCCAGGCCAGTCCGGGTGCCCCCGCCGCGGTACGGCATAGCCTTGATGTGTGCCAGGACTCCCTGTGTTGTTGGGTAGCTGTTGAGCTGGAACTCAGTTTGAGGCGTATTACTGTACTGCACGAGGGCAAATTTAAACCTGTCCCCTCCAGCCTGGTGAAGTGATTGTATCAAGCTGTACAGAAATTGTCTGACATGTTCAAAGTTCTCCTTGCCCATACTCCAAGACGAATCCACTAGAAAGTATATATCAGCTTCCAACCCTTGTGCACAATCTTTGAAAGAAAGTGTTTGGAGGACAAAAGTGAAGACCGGGGAAAAGATGCTTGATGTTTAATACCAAAATATTGTATTGGTGCTTAACACTAACTGTTGCACAATGCAACTAAAATGTTTAAGTAATTCTAAGTTTGACAGCATCATTCTGCTTGCTTTATTGAAAACATCTGACTGGACTTGGTACTCTAACACTCCTGAGGCCTCTATTCCATTTTTTTTGTGTCCACTGTTGTGCAAATTTTTAATATAATAATAATAACAATAATTTACAATCGAAAAATAGCCAGTTTAACAACAATGCTCACAAGAAGTGAACTATCGCTCCACGAATGTGTTTTGTTTTTTCTTAGGATGTCATACACACTTTTATAAATCCTACTTTTTCTTTGCAATATATGAAAAGGTGCACCTGTAGACTATATCACACTGTGCATTGCTGAAATCTGGAAAAGAACATTACTGTGCAAGCAGAACGACCATCTGCATAATTAGCACAGCCTGCTGAGATGAACTAAGTTCGACTTACCTTGCTGAGCCTCAAGGTTAGGGAGGAGCCCTGAAAACAGGACTCCCAGGAGGGCACAAAGCGGTAACAACCGATGCCTCCTCATCTTCTCTCAGCGAAACAGCCAAGGGGACACCTGTGAAACCAGAAGCAAAATATCATATGAATATGAGCCAGCAGCCCCATGAACATGCCAATACATAAACATGCTTAAGTACAAACTACAGGTTTCAGTGTTTTGAATGTCCTATTTTCACATACAGCTTGTATTTTTTGAATGGTTTGGTGAAAAAGTTGAGGGTTTTTTGGGGTTTTTTATCCAAGAGCGCATCATCTAATCTTTGACGCAGCGCACGTCTCCTGCCAGCCCTTTTTGTCAGTATGTGCAAGAATATGAGATGTCCTACTGCTACCACTGCTGAAGTGTCACTATGTCCTAGTTTCCTAAAGTACTGAGCCGAGCATTGTTCACATGAGGCTCACACAAAGCTTTAAAACACGCATGGTATCTGACATTAAATGCTGCTATGTTTAAATACAACAAAAATGATTAAAATCAGCAGCACAGACATTCCTAAGGACTGAATGTTCCAACTCACAAAATAAAGAGGGGTATTGGGCAGTAAGATACAGTTTCACTGTGATTTTAACTAAAGTCACAGGAAATTAAGGGAGGTCACATGTGGCTCACCATCTACTTTACAGTAAGCATCAAATTGCAAAAAGAGGAACCTCCATTGTCACAGCCAAAATCTAATTTTCTTCAAGTAGGTTACTAACACGTTTGTTTATCAGAGAGCCTAACACGTCCTCATTAGACCAAGATGTCCACATTATGAAACAAGCTCCCACAAAGATGGAAATACAGATTCACACACTTTAACTTTTGAACAAAATCCTCAATTTGAATAAAGAAATTCAACGTATTAAATGAGTTTGTTAATTTGATTCTTTAATGAATACAACTCGTCAGTTTTTGTTAATAAAAGACTTCTGTATCCAGTAAGTGTGTTTTTATGATTTTACTTGCATGTGCAAACCTAATCTGGACAATCTCAAGGCAAACAAATCCTGGCACACACTTTGTAATCTCTGGCGCCCCCCTGAGGGGGGCCCGGACCCCAGTTTGGGAACCACTGGCTTAAGTTAACCATCACTGCCAAAATGGCAAACCCCAGCCTTTTCTCGAGCTGTGGCCTAGAGACAGCTTAACCACCAAACAGCCCTTTGAGAAGTAAGGATTCCCCTTCTCACTCATAGGTCTAAAACTCACAATGGTCCTCTCAAAGATGGACGACCGAGAGCACAAAAACACACGGAGGCTATTAAATGTCAGACCACCCTGAGATGGTGATAATGTGGGTCCAGGTCCAAGAGCAGCCAGAGTAATTGCATTTTAATCACACTGAAGCCAGGATGTTTACACAGGAATATTAAGATTAGATTACAACAAAAAGGGTCCTTAAAAAAGAAATGTCTTTAGATGGCACAGGGCCAATGACCAAGGAAGTCGTTACCCTTAGACTAATGATGGGGGAGTGGAGGGAGTCTCTTTAAAAGTCTGTCAGCCTGCTGGCGGTCACACAATAAAAGCTCAGCACTAATGAGTGCACTGTAAAAAAATAAAGTGGTGTTTGGGTAATTAGAGATTTACTGTATGTCTGCTTTAATTGAAATAAATGAGTGCATTTATGCTGATGGAGGAGGGTATCATGGATACTGAGGCACAACTGGGGCTACACTGAAAACTACCAATGCCCTCTAGTGGAGAATGCAGGTATAACACAGTATAAGAGACACATAATGGCACATAAAACTTCTGTGCTTTTCATCTGTCTTTTATCATAAGCTTATATAATGGAATATGACTAAGTCACAGGGCTTATGTAATGAAGAACATATGCCAATGTCTTTGTGTGCAAATAACTTGGGAGACTGTAAAACGCAAAGCTTACAGTATGATTTTTCTGTTTCTGTTTGTTCATTCACTGATTAACCCCCCACAATTATTTTCAGTGGTGTTCAATTTGAAATGAAATACAACAAAATCAATTCCTGCACAAAGATTGCTACTAGTGAAGTGCAAATTGAGCTTTTTATTGCAGCAATTTAAGATGAAAACTAAGAGAGAGGAAACTCCTCAACTCCCCAACACACACTGATATTAGTACCTCTCAGTTGTGGAAAACGTCCCTGTCTACAGTGGATTCTGTCGCCCTCTGATCTTACTAAATGTTGACGTCAATCCTATTTGAATTAAATGATTTATTTATTTTTGCTGTGGAGTAAAAGAGACTCTTTCACGAAGATAGGAAAGCCTGGGTCAGCTAGGCTTGAATCAAAGCCATCCACAATAATGAATCATAAACACACACTGCAGGCGTTGAGTTGGTTGGAGTCACAGTGTTTACACTTTGCTGTGTGTGCCGTTTGTGCAGACCGCACTTTAAAAAGTGACAATGAAACTCTGAACCGTTCGGGGGGAAAAAAGCAGTAATAGTGACATTTGTACTGGCTCTTCAGACAGGCCCGTCAGTGCCTCTCTGGGAATGTTGGCCATTCGGTTGAATACAAGAACATTACTAAACGTACTAAATATTAGAGGTAGCAGTGTTTACCAACTGTGAAATGAAATGACCACGACCTCTTAACAGCACATTAACTCGGCGGTGGCACGCAACATGTTAAAACTGCCACCACGGAAACAATTTCACATTCTGTACAGGCAACAAAACCACTTAGGTTTAGGAAAAACATCATGGCTGGGCTTAAAATAAGTCAAATACGGAAACACGCAACAAACGTCACTAAAGTAACTTCACAGTGGTCTGCTGGTTTGACCCGTCCCCCTCCTGTCTTTCTCACTGGTTATGTTTTTAAGCTCAGAGCTAGGGACGTGGATGCGTCTAATTTGTGTGTCCACCATGACAGAGGACTCTAGTTGACTTTCCACTGGCATCGTTTCTGTGGTGTCGACACGTCATTTTAACGCATTATGCACCACCACCCCTTAATGCGCCGTTAAGAGGTCGGGGTCATTTCATATAATTCCGGGTGGGGTCCTTTTATATTTGCCCAACAAGATTATGATGATTGCACATAAACATTTTCTGTGATAATCGTTGCATTATAACACAATATGTTTCAACCAAGTAGAGAGAGGTTGTTTTTTTTTTATACTTTAGTGAGAAAAAATGTAAAAAAGGAAATCTAAGTCCTCTTGGACACTGCAACAGATGTTTGTGTTTTCCACTCATGCTCCTGTGATTTCAGGTCACTCTAAAGCCACTGCAGAGTTTGCCAGGCCTGGTCAATGTGTCAACACTATGGCTTCCCCCTCGCCGCCACGGAGGAAAACACAGCAGCACAGTGGAGTCCTGTTCTCGCTGATACGAGCAGCCAAAACAATGACAGCATGTGGAATTACATTAGAGAGAAAATGAAGAAATGCTGGCTCTGAATTACTAACTTAAAGTTAGTTCATCTTTTTTTTTTTTTACTGCCATTCTGGGAAAGAAGTGTAAATTTGTAATGGCAATCGTGTTAGCAAACATTTTCCTGTGGACACATTCAACAGACACGGAGAAACACTTTCATTCATTTGGTCTTATATGTTTATGGCAACCTCTTGGTCTCCACCTCCCTGAGAGGAACATCTGGCTCTTTAGCTGCCAAATGCTCAACTATGTTCACCAGCTCATCGCTGTCGGACGTTTTTGGTGCTGGGCAGGTTGTGCACATTGAGTTTATCCGAGGTTTTAACATTTTGAATTTGAATCTCAATCCCTGCCAGCATCCTAAAATTATCATCAGGTCTCAGCCCAAATAATTTGCACCTAACATGCTTCTGGCATTATAGGGAACTCAATAACTCCATTGTTAAGCTCTTCTTCTTACGGAAAAACTTGAGTCACGTTTACTCTCACTCACTCACTCACACACACACTGCGTGCACCACATGCTGTATGAACTGCGGATCACAGCTTCAAAACTGACATCCCTGCAAACCTAAACCCCCTGTGTACTAATGAGTAGTCTTTGTGTTACTTTCATCCCATTTAATGTCAGTGTCCCACAGTTAAACTGAGTTTGAGACATATCAGCATGCATTGAACTCTAATAGTGTCTTTTTTTTTTCTTTTTTTTTGCTTCTACGAACACTAGGGGTCGCCAAAGGTGGACATTTACAAATCTAACACACAGGCGCTTTGAGAAGCTGAAGATATGTGGTAGCTAACATCGATCATGTTGCATGCCTGGGCCTGTAAGCAAAGCAGAGACGGCCATATATGGCTGACATCTTGACCGTCTAAACATATGAAGATGGGGAGCTATGATCTGTTAGCATGTTTTTGTGTTTTTCTCCCGCTGAGGTCCACTTGTGTGCGCCTCTGGTATATGCCGAGGCTTCAATTAATCTTCACGTGTAATCCAGTAACCACCATGAAGTGGCAGGGCTAATGGAGAGTAGGGAGACAGTGTATGTCATGCAGCAAGCAGAGCATGCTGCCCCTTACGCTGTATATATAACGGAATATCCTGCTCAGTGGTGTTATTTATCGTTAACACTGTCGGCGTGCGTTTGCAGAGCGCGATAGATGTGCCCATGGACACTCTGAAGTGCGATTGCATCTGGACCTCACACACTCATTTACAGCAAAGACCACACACACACACACACACACATAAACATGCACATGCATAAACACACTCACAAGCTCAGAATGCAGCACGGCACAAAAATTCCATCAGCACCAGTGACAGATATCAGAGTACATAATTGCACACCAGCTACACCAAGTGGCCCTCCTAGGATAGGACACGGTCTCCTCACGAAGATAAAGGTCCTTGTGCACACAAAGGGTTGCTGCGATTGGTACATTTTCACACTGGTTGAAGTACTCTAAATACAGACTTTTAATAGGCGTTCCTTCGACAAGAACATCAAAATGCTTGGCTTCACATTGAAATTTCAAAATGCATTTTCAACTCCACAGGTTTGACCAAAATAGGGCTAAAAACTGAACTGTGAGCGGACTGACAAAGTCAGCAGCTATCTTGTGTGGACATAGTGGAGCATTTAGCAGCTACAGAGACAGATCATTCTCTGAGGAAGTAGTGGAGATCAGATTACAAGAGAAGAGTGAATATGATGTAGCTCTGAATGTGTAAAATTGCAACTGTTTGCTAATGAGTTCACCTAACCAACTTATTTTATCCATTTTCGTTTTTACACAATATGCAAATGAACTGTAACATTACATTTTCTTACAGTAGTTTATACTTTGGGTCCCAGTGGGTGTTCCCTGTTTTTTTTTAGTTATGTTGGTAGGAAGAGGCAACGCTCACCGCTAATATTGGAGCTATAGTGTGACGTGTCTAAATGTCAAAACATTTAATGCACTGGGGGGGGGGGCTGTTACATTTCCCATGATAAATATTTTCCTACACTGAAAAAGTTGCCAGTGACACTACTGGAGATCCTGCCACAGTGGCAAATCTGCGTTTCTTTTGGCAAATAACTCCTCAGCCGGAGTGTAGCAGACGTGTCCTCATTAAATATGTCAAATATGATCTCTCCCATTTGTAGATGCATCAATTATAAGATGATGATGTGCATCTCATTACAAACTTGAATGTGGTCTGGGCTTAAATGTTCATGTAATCAAACTGGCTCAAGCAGCTCCTTAAACACTTCATTACAGACTGAAACCTTGTACATATCAATTATACTGTCAACAGCAGTTGTTGATGCCAATTAGCACAAAGCAATTCTGTTTTCTTTTCTATGCAAGATATCTCCTCGCAAACCGTTGACAATCTTGAAGCTACAGGTAAAATAAGTGAAGTCACGAGGGCCGTGAGTCATTTCTTCGCTGCTGAGTTTGAGACAACTCCACACTGCCGCTCACTGGCATCATGGGGGAAAATATCACTCGCACATATAGAGTTACAGAGACCTAGCGCTGGTTAGCCTCCACGCATATGAATCAATCGCGAGGGCGGTGTGGACCCGCATGCCCCTCAACTGGAAAAAGATGCAACGTGACATGTGTGGCACAGATGAGAGGAGGATCAATGATAGTTAAAACGGGGGGGGGGGGGGGGGGGGCAGGAAGGGCGGGCAGTTCCACACAGCTGGTGGGTATTAGGGCGTCTGACACCTAGCAGATGTGTGTTCAAGCGTCGCGGCCAAAGTCCTTCAGGTTGAGTTCAAGTACTAATCGTGACACTCCTGCACTTTTTGGTTAGGATGAGAGAGAAGCATAAGGAGATAGCTTTAAGACTGAACTCATGGGGGGGGGGGGGGGGGGGTCCTGTGATCTTCATCAATCAACACCTCAAAATGACCACAAGTTTGACAGAAACTTCATGCCATCGTCACCCACAGAGCTTAGTGCTCTCTCTAACCAATGCATAACGGTTTGAACGGTTTCTCCCAATTTACATCCGTTGCAATTACAGATAGTTGTTCCCTTGGAGCGGTAGTTCTAAGTTGAGACTGGACCTTTCTGAAAAATGCTCCAACCTTCCAGACATCTGTGCTGCATCACGGCAAGAAGAGCAAAAGCTGGAGGGAGTGCAGTAGTCATAAACCACACTAATGCTGATTTATACTGTATATATCCAAAAACCCTTTGTTGAGAATCCTCTGCCAACAACAGTTTCAATACCAGCTTCCAATGGGAGCTGTTCATTGTCGTAAGACTGGCAATAAATTATGTGTAAAATATTTCAAACACATGAAGCGAGATCTGGAGCGTGCACCAAAAGTTTCATATCGCTTTTGAACGACGACCAAGTTCTTCCTCTCCGGGTTAGTGCAAACATAAAACTACATGAAAGTGGTAGCTCATGAGAATTATCTCCAATCTAATTTGATTATGTTGAGACTTGGAAGGATTGAATAACTTATTTTGCACATCACATCCCACGCGCACAAAATGAAACATTGCAATGAAGACATTCCTCAATCCCTCCTTGGACAGTCCTGAGGAAGAAGTGGGAGATCGATGACTCACACCTTGGTTCACTAAACTGCAGCCCACTGCCACCACCACCACCATCCAACATCCACCCACCCCACCTCTTTCGTCCAATGGAAGAAAAAAAAGCCCTCCTGGGTCTCCTGGTTCTTCTGGCCAGCTGTGTGGAAAACGCTCTCTTCACACTTTTCCACTCCTGCGCTCGTTTCACAGAGGGTGTGGTTTGGGGCTACTGCTGCAGTGGAAACATCCAACTGCTCCTCTTTACAGCATGCATGTGGGTGTGGAGATGCAACTGTAGAATTACCGACAGATTCCCTATTTAGATTTAACTGAATGACTCACAGATCAATCCGGAATACTAACAAAGTGCACAAAAATGAGCTATTGACGTGTGATCGATGACACTTTTTGACGATGACACAGCAGGTTTTGATGGAGGACTTAGATAATCTGATGCATTATGTGCATCAATAACCCAAAATATGTATTCTACCACAGAATGAACATCACGGATTGATATTGAAATTACTCATTGCAACAGGTTCACAAGTCTAACACTGATCTGGGATCACAGCATTGGACTAAACATATAGCATGCCAACAGTCTTTTTTTTTATATCACCACAATTATTTGACACCTGTGCAGTAAATCAAACTTTGCACAATGCAGGAATGTCAAACGTGATTTTAAGGTTTTCAAAGAGAAAAAGAGCGCTCACTCCACACTCACACATGCATCGTACACAACATTGCTGAGGTCCTCTCTTCCACCCTTACTGTGGCTCACCTCTTGCCCTTGCAGCACTCTCACCACTTAAGTACAGGTTTCGGCCACGCTGCTAAACGCATGCTGTCTGATATTTATGACCTGTAAGCCAAAAACTCTGTGCAACCCTGTGATTATGACACCCGTCGTAAACTTACAAGTTGTGACTTTAAACTGTGCTTTGGTCAATGCTCTATTTATAATCAACATTCAGTGCAATCAAGGTCAATCCTTAAAGAACTCAAAAAGCAAGCACGCATGTGTAAAAACCAAAGCAGAAGCCTTTTTTCCTGCAAGATCAATCACATTGAGAACAATGCAGATTCAAAACTTACCCTGAGCTGAAGTAGCCGTACTCCAATGTCTTTGTTTTTGAAGAAAAAAATCTGTATATTATCAGTTATGCAAAATGACTGCAAGCGAGACTTTTGGGCATTATCCTCCTGACAAATTCCCCCTGCTGGCTTTTTTCAGCTCCTCCCAGAGGAAGGCGGCTGAGCAAAGCTGTGATAAGGTCACTGATAGGAGATGTGTAGAAACAGAGGTCCTGAGTGAAGGAAGGAAATGGTTGAGACTGAAAGAGACAGACACCCTCCCGGTCTCGAACCAAAGGAGATGTGGTGCACAGTTCAAGGCTGGGATGGGACAAACTTCTAAACTTCTGGAGATCTGCCACCTCTCTCTTCCTCCTCCCACTTACTTTAAAGAGAGGGGAAAAAAAGAAAAGAGGCGGGAGAAGAGAGTGGAGGGGGGGGGGGGTGAAGTAAATGAAAACCAGACACATAGCCCTGTTTGGTCTGGATGTGAAGAGAGGATGACGTCACAAATCTGGAGAGGGATTTTCTCCTTACCTTTTCCTACATTTTGCCAGTTCTCCCTCCACCTCTGTGGGCCCTTTCTTACATTTAAGCTATTTAGAAATTCGTTGTTACATTAAAACGACTCTTAAGAAAAAAAAACATATTGTGGTTTGAGTAACTATCACCCATTGGTAAAGTGATTTAGCCACGCACGTTTCTCTTTAAAGATGGATAATTAATGGCTGGTTCCATGTGTCAATTAACCTCACATTGGCCCTAAAGCTGATGAATATGGTGCATGAATAATCTGTGGGCCATCCTGGCAAGAAGTCTCACCAAATATAACTCACAAATCTCCCACAACGGAATGTGCAAGGCAGTGTTCTGGCAGAGGTTGAAAATGTGAATGCTGTTGAGGAAGAGCAATGACGCAGTGCCATGAATGACCTGCAACAATTAAATCAGCATTCAGCCAACACAGACACACATTGCGAACTACATGGGCCTTGTTAGGTGTAGCTAAAGGAAAAACACATTACTAGTTCATGAGAAACTGTAGCTGTGTCCCAACTGCGTAATTTACACTAACCTTGTTTTTACAATATTCATTGTGATGCATTGATTCCGCATCCCACATGTATGTAGGTAGTCTGTGTAAGCTCAAAACAATGTTACAAAAACTGTATAAGTAATTTGTGCTGCATCTATGTGGTGTAGGAATAATCGGGAAAATGAGTTCCCGATCATATTTCACGGCTCACCTGATCCCTGAACAGCTATCGACATGTTGTTTAAATGCTCAGAGCAAAAATAATACAGCAGGTGTTCTTTGGAGCACGTTGTTGGAGTCGTCGTTGTTTCCACATTACGACTTAAACGCTTATGAGCACACCGAAGTCAGAAGAACGACCTCCCAACTCCGCACCATTAACCTGCCGTGCCATCTGTCTTGACTTGAGTCCGATTCGATTGGTCCTCGCTCAGTGAGCGTGAGCAGCACCCTACGATAACAGCAAGCGGGCGAGAGGGAAGGTCGGGGATTCTTCATGAGCACTCGATTCCTTTCGACAGGCTACATTGCGGACACTAAAAAGAGTCCTTCAAGAAGATTTATTGAGCATTTAGCAGCTAAGGAGCCATTTATTTCTCTCAGAGGGTTGCTTGTAGTGATGAGCCCAAAGAGAAGTATCGTCCAACTTCTGGACCAAGTCTTTCAGCCTCTTTGAGCCCACTGTTTAGTTTTTCTGGCCTGCAGCTTTGTTCTCATGACCTTGTTTCCAGACATCAAACGGCAGACAGATAAAGTTAGTGACTGAGCTGGTGAACCTAGTGGAGCACTTAGCAGCTAAAGAAACATTTCATTTCAGTCCAACATCTCAGTTGGTGAGAACCAATAACAGCAAAAGACGCATTAATATTTGACTTACGTTTTTCAGATGTACTGTAACACAACCCAAAATGAATGCTAATGTTGCGCCTTGTCTGCTGCTAAGAAGTTTGCTAACTTTATAAATTGATAATGTGTGGATGTTGTGTCCTGACCATGTTCTGCTGCATGCTCAAAAAGAAATTCGGTGACTGCCCCTTTAAACATTTCAGCTCATTTTTTTTTGTAAATTCTTCATTTTCAGAATTGGCAGTGTTCCATTGTCACAACTTGACTGCCGTATTCATGTGCCTATCTTGTGCATATACTATCCCCCACTATCATAACACATACAGCACATTAATGCATACTTTACAGCATTAGTACAGAATGTACGAACAGTATGGAATACTTTATAATGTAAACAGTGGGCTACACAATATACTAGATGTCAACAGGGAAGAACCCTGAGCAGCACTCTGCTGTTGGAGTCCAGGCCAAATAAAGGGAGGACTGCTGCAGCATTTTTCTGTCAGTGAGCTCAAACAGACTTTGTTCCCAGAGGTGAACACGCTGTGAAATGAATTCCCCTCACATCTGTGTGAATACAAGTTGAGCTCTAACAGCAGTTGATTATCAGGCAAGGAAACTTCTGTTCAGCCACAGCACCATCTCTGCATTAATAGAATATCTCTTAAAAGCACCATATGGAAGTGTTTATAACACTGGCCCACCGCATCCATGTTCTGTTGTCTTTAGGTCATCACTCACACCACCAATATTTCCTGCAAAGCGTTGCACTGTTGTGGCGGAGCTATGGCAACCACTGCTGCACTATTCATTGAGTTACACGCTGCTAGATGTTCTGAGATAAGCAGCTAGAGTGTCCCATTTGAATGATTGGCTCTTTAACGATGATTGCTGACTACATTTGTCCCTTTGTATCAACACTGAGGCTCAGCTCTTATATAACGTATTCATCTGTGTTGCTAGTAAAGATGAAAGCAAGAAATGGGCAGATCAACTGTATTTAATTCTTCATTGAGGAAACACGTCTTGCATGTTTTGCCGTGAGAGTGAGTACTAACTCGACACAGAGCCTTCAAAATCTGAAACAGTCACAGTGTGACAAGGACTAAAAAACGATATCGTTGGGTGATGTCAATGTTCACGCTCCCAGCTTTTAACAATTGCCTGAGATGTCAAGTCAAGGTGGAGCTGACATCTGGGGCAAAGGCTTTCTTTGATGCGTGCCGCTGAGGTGACTTCATGTCTGTGGACGAAAGTGCTAATTGTTTCCAGTGATGCTCTTATAAGCTGCCCTAACACAGGTATCCATCGTGGGAGAGGTGAGAATCACTCAACTTCGTTTTTCTATTTAAAGATTAAGAAACTCGAGCATTTGGACTTTTTTTTTTTTCAGCATCCAGATGATTTATTTTGTTTGTTTTGGGTGCGGCTGTGATGTTACCGGGTTCCTACAGTATGTGAAAACACACTTGTTTATTCTGTTCTCAAATAAAAGCATGAGACTCCCCTCCACATAACTGGAGTATTCAATCCGGTCTCTGGAAGTTTCTTTTTTCTTTTTTTTTTGTGCCTGGGAAGACGTTACCATTAGGAACAAATTGTTCACTGGCCAGTTTGAGGGAAATGCATGTGTTGATTCCACCAACACACTTATTTCCATCGCAGCATAAGCAAATACATGGGTGGAGACGGAATGGCCTTGCGTCACTCCGGCCGTGTCTGATGAGGAAAGTATTAATACACACAGTAACGGTGGATGCTCAACAGAAGGAGGTGCAAACACGGGTGGGAAACACTGAGCAGCTTTACCTCTTTAATGCTGCCTCCCTTCAGCCATACGCCAACACAAGCAGACATGTGTATGATAGATGATGATAGAACGGTACAGGGCATATAAGGTGACCAGCGTAGGATCACTACACTAGCAACTGTATTTTCTGCTTTGCTCCTCTGCTTTAAAGTCATTGATTTCTTTATTACAAGTAGTTAGTTCCAGTTCTAGCTCTTCCTAGAGTCCTTCATGAACAGTTCAGGGTGTCAGATGGCTTTATTTGTAGTGTATCTTTTAAATTGATGATAAAATAGCATATCTACTGGGCGCCGAGGTATCTCATCTGGTACAGCGGCTGCCCATTTAGTTAGGCTGAGTCCTTATCGTAGCGGACCAGGTTCGAATCCGACCCACAGTCCTTTGCAGCATGTCGTCCCCTCTCTCTCTCTCTCTCACCCTACTGTCATTAAATCTGGTCTGTCCGGTTTGCTTTCAACACCACAAACAAATTGCACCAGAGTCTACTTGTAACTCTGAGCCCCCTTTTTTATGTGGTGGTCTTGGCCCGGTTGTTTTGTCCTACCAGAGTTCGACTTGACGGCTGCACCAGAGTTCCACTAAATCGAACCGGTTGGGTGTGGAACACAAATTAATATCAGGCCAGTAGGCTATTCTTCTAAACACTTTCTTAGATGTAGGATTAAAAAAAAAAAACAACAACAATTTGGATTTACGGTAGCCAAAAAAGATGGCAAAAGAATTAATAAGCAAAGTCACAAAGTTATGACACTCTAAAACAAGCAGTTTATGGGAAACAATGTGGTGGAAATTAAAGTATTTCCTTGAGAGAAATCAAAAGTATCTTAAGCTTTCAGTCTTTTAAGTATTTATTACAGGATAAGATATAGAAATGTTATAAAAAGAATACAAACAAATAAAACAAATCTAACTGAGCATAAACAGCTCAAATGTGCATTCACAGGCAAATACTGTAAATTGTGAAAGTGTTATTAGTCTAGTTTTGTACAGCAGGTACAATGCACGCTGTACTAATGATGCACACTGTAATACCTGACACACTAAATGGTAAAGGCCTTACATATCAATTCAGTTCAGAAGGAAAAGTAAGATTCTTCAAATTCCCCGGTATTCTGAGATGCTCTGGACAGCGCGACTGAATTAAGGTCAGCATGTGACGCAAACGTGAGTAATGTGTGCATACTGACCTAAAGCGGAGGGATATGTTATCGGAGGAGGCCAGGTTCAAGAGTACACCAGAGGTCTGCAGAGACTTTTAATCAAAGCCAGCCGCATGCCTTGTGAGGTGATCTGCCATTTATTTAGAGCTGGATCACTCAAGCATTTCTGTTCAGTCTCTCGTAACTGTGACTAGTACGAGGGGCATCAGCCACTGCACAGCCCCGAGTCAGCTTCAATCCAACAAATAGTCCATGTTGCTTCAATAACATCAATCACACTGGGCTGACCAGTAACATGGATGGTTGAAACTCAAACCCAGAGTCATATCTTCTCTGTGGTTTTCATATTTGTGCAGATGGTGTATAATGTGGCGCATGTGCTGTACTTTCCACATTCTGAATGACTTTGATTCAGAACCACCCAATGACTCGTGAAAATATGAAACAAGCATTTCTTTTGTTTTATTGAAGGATTTATAGAATCTTCCACACCAAACTGTAGAGATGCTACTAGCGCTGCATTAGTACATACAGCAAGCAATAATGAAGACAATGTAAGAGGGCAAAGACTCATGCGAGTTCCAGTGTTGCAGACGTTACTTAACAGTAAAATCTGCACTATAAGCAAACAGAGAGGATTGGACTTTAGGTTCTCTTTTGTTCTTCCAGCAGGTGGCCGTATCCAAAATCCAAGCTACTGTTCATTTCCTGAAGCGGGACACAGCAATCACATCTGGACATGGAAGCCGAGGAATCAGTCTGAATGTGGAACTTATCTAAAGGCTTCTGTTGAGCCCTGATTTGAATAAGCGGTTAGATTATAGGCTCCATTCCTCCGAAGAAAAATGCTGAGTAATTGCTTGGCGAGGTGATGGAGGCCAAACTAGTGCTTCGGAAGCTTTTTGTTGTGGAAGGGGGAATTTGATTGCGGTGGTTGAAGCAGTAATTTCCTCTCACAGACTTTATGTATGTTATTTCTATAAATATCAACGCATTATATGTTTATACACTGAAAAGGTCTTTCACAAGGGCAGAGTTGAGAGCGAAACCAGAGTAACGTTTAACTTAACTCCAAAACAGTTTCTGTATATCTATACACGACATATTGTTTGTCTGCTCTTTAGCACATTTGAAGTGTAGTAATTGCGATGTGCGTCGTCCTATCTGAATTCTTGTAGCGATCTGCGGTGTGAGACATTTGTGCAGAAAGCAATTCATCACATAAGCTGCAAAAAGATCAACTTCTCAGCCAACAGGCCTTGATAAACCACAGGGCAGTGCTGCAACGAAATACTGTTGCAATTGTGAGAAAGTTCAGCGATGGACTCTACCTCTATAGCTAGCTATCACGTCTCCCAGCCACGGGCCAGCATATATACGCTTCAGCTCTCTCTCTCTTTCTCGTTAATTTAGAATGGCAAACAAGTGCGTCACAAGTGTTTGGTTCTAATATTGCAATATCACATTTTCGAGCCAGTGAGAATCAAGACATCCTAGCGGAAGTGGTATTACAGTGATAAAGTAATCATATTGAAAGGCTTATACAATTTCAATCAGGAGAGACTTCATAAGGGTGAGACAATAATTTATTACACATGCGTAATAAAATGATTAGTGAAGAGTGTTTGGTGATTGGACTCCATTGTGATGTAGTGCACTAAAAAGGGGTAGTGATGCTGGGATTAGGTCAAGGATATTGCCTCCCGCAGTCTACACACACATGGTGATCATAAAGAAATAAATGAGACAACAAAGGACCATATACTGTACATAACAAAACAAAAATATATACATTTTTCACTCTGGTGGTGGAACAAGACTGATGCAACAGGTCATTGTTGTCTCCTTCAACTCATCTTTCCGTCTTTTATTTCTTTACAAATACAAAGTTTTGGATACGCGTCATTTTGCATGAGAGACTTGTGGAATTCTGTATAAATCGATAGTGACATCTGTATTTCCTATTTTAAACTCCTCCCCCTTTGGCATGTCTCACAAAAATGAATGCATGCCGATTGCAACAGCCATCTGTGTTTTTGTCTTTATTGTGAACACAGCTCCCGACTCTCAGCAAAAAAATAAATAGTTGTGTGACTGTTACTGCTGTCTCGGCATAAAACAGACGATCAGCATCTCTTACCGAGACTTTCCACGGAGTTGTTGAGCGCTCTTACTAGGTTTACTAATGCTGTTACTTGGTGCTGCTAACTCCATTAGGCAGACGACATAGAATCGGATGTGACTGTGACCGATGTACCAGCTGTGCACCAATGTGTGTGTGTGTGTGTGTGTGTGTGTGTGTGTGTGTGTGTGTGTGTGTGATCAGGTATATTAAAGTTAGTAAACTGCTTACAGATGACATTGGTGGGAGGGCAGAGTGGGGATTGGGGGTGGGAGGCAGCGGGGGGGGGGGGGGGGGGGGGGGAGCACACTGGTCCTCCCTGAGTGAGGAAACAGAAACTTATCTCTCCTGCCAAAAAACATTTTATTTTTTTTTCAACAATCCCCACTGTCCCTCTCTCTCGTTGTGTGCGAATGTGTGCGTGTGTATGAGACTAGGAGTGGTTTGATGCGCTTGTGCAAACCAATTTAGACCAATAAGATAACAACATTTTGGTCAAGTGAGGTCATTTTGGCCCAGACATCAGGTCTTGGCTTGTGGTTTGACAGGAGTATTGTGATAAGGCTCTTATTAATCTTATTAAGGGTCAACAGAAGCATTTTCGTTACAGTATTAAACTCTGACTTTGGATTGCTACCGCTACTTATTTAAAATGTTCTCTGTGTCAACACATTTTGTTTTACAGTAAATACTGTTTATAGCTTAGCTTGGTCCCACTTTCAGGGTGTCAAATACCGACGTTTGGGCAGCGGCCCTTGACGTTGCGATACCGACGTCCAACTCACGCTTTAGCACCAGTGTGAATGTTAACACATCTGCGTCATTATTAGACGCTCAGAGCGTCAGACGTCGTATTTACGAGCGAGAAGTCTGCTACGGACGGAGAGCAAGGGGTTGGTGAACAGGTCAAACAAACACAGGACTTTTACTAAGGAAGCCAGCATTGGTGAGCCGTGTGAACCGAAAGCTTAGTCACTGAGTCACATGACGACAACTTATCCTCAGCCAGCCATGAGGGGTTTAGTTGCCTAAACCTAACCGCTACCGTTTCCAACTTTTAACCACACGTCGCGTTACCTGCGACCGTTTCACGTTAACCAGAGTTTGTGTGTGGCGGTCTGAATTTTACATCCCAATGTTTAGTCAACTACGGTGTGAAATGTGAGGCAGTGGGTAACTGTAGAACGATGACGTATTGAGCCTTGAAATAATTTCAGCTCGCTCTTCACGTCCATGCAGATTAAGTGGATTTCATTTCATGTTGTTGCCTTTGGACGTAGAGAAGCCGTTTCCCCATTTCCAGTCTTGTGCTGAGCTACGCTAACCAGCTGCTGGTAGTCGATCCATCGGCATCGTTTATTAACGCTCAGCAACAAGGCAATTAAGTGTTCAGCTATTCAAGGTCACAAGTGTAGCAGTAGAATCATATGTCTGAAACTCACTGTGTTGGCGCGCGTTTGTAGTTTAGCTTTTTGCATTCTACGTGTATGTGTGTTTGTCAGTGTGTGTTCTGTGCCTGCGAGGCGTTGCTAAGGGACGGAAACACGGCTCAAAATTATTTATACAGACCATTTCCTCTACAGGGATGAGCCCGGCCCCTTAAATCCGCCAAAAGACTCGACAGTCTGCTGTAGATGTACTCATCAAATTGTGCATCTGTTTAATCTCACATCCTGCTTGGTCTCCATTATTTCTATAACCCCAGATCAGCAGTGACAGGAGAGGCGGAGAGGCTTGTGGCCTGTCCTTTTTTCTGCTTTGTCATCTCAAGCTTCAAAGCTCAGCATTTCAACATCTGAGGAAGTTATAGATAAACATGTAATCATTACTAAGGTAGGCGAAAGGCATAAACCGGTCTTTTGTTTAGCTACGTCTGCACAGTGGGAGGCTCCCACCTACCTCTGTGTTGGCTGCTTTAACGTATTTTATTTAGGCATGTTGTTTCGTTTGTGAAATAAACAATGGCAACCATAATTGTAAAAACGTGGATCTTTTTTCGGATGGATGTTAACAATCTATTATCTGCACTGAGCATTCATGAACAGTTTCAGTCACAAAGAGAGTGCGTTAGAAGGAAAACAAATAGCTCACTACTGAGAACTAAAACATTCAAAGACATATGGGTTACTTGAACCTTGCCTAATTTGATTGGGACAGACAAATTATATTTGCCAATATTTTGACACCCTCTGGGGTCACTAAGAAATGGAGGAATTTTGAAAGACAACAGATAAAGAGGAAGCAGACAGACCCAACAGCTGGCCAAGAGGGAAAAAAGCAAAAAAAGAAATGTGTTAGGCCCACAAGGAGTTCTAAAATGTGTTGCACACATGAGGAGCCCAGCTGCGTACCATCCTCCAGTGATCCAATTTCCTTTGATTCCCCTATCGGGATTAAACTATGATATTTTGGAATGACATCAAGCACTCCAGATGATGCACACTGGTGGACGTTATGCTGAAGTGGCCTTTCAGCTTCATACCTGGGTCATCTGGCCTGCCGCTATTCATGCAGACAGATTCACCCTGAAAAAGACAGTGAAGCATTTCTGTGGAGTTACTCAAGTGCGCTGCTTGACCTCTTCTTTTGTTATGCATTCAAACAAGTTGTTAAGTGATAACCGAGATATGTTTTTTAATGTGGTGAAACTTTCTTAAAAAATCACACAGTAAATGAACAATGGTATAGATTTCTGCAAGAATGTGTCCTAAAACCTTGTAATGAGTCAGCATTTTTTAACTTTAGGTTGCCCTCGTTTCAAAGTCAATATGCCTTTTGAATGGGTTTATGGTTTGATGCCTGAGATGAGGTCTTCATGACGTCATGAGGTGTTCATTTCTGAAGATATCTTTCTGAAGCAAACGTTTAAATCACAAACCTGTGTTTGCCACAGAGCTTATTATCCGCAATAAGCCAAAATCCAATGGAAAAATTGTATTGGCTCTTTGTAGAGGGAACCAGCGCGATGCTAACTTCCGGGGTTGGCCTACAAAAAAATATGTTATCCCCTTATTGCGTGTCAAGATATGCTTCTTGCGTGCCTAGAGTTTGATCACAAGTGAAAAGACTGGTTCAAAAGTGAAACATTATTCTACTATATTCCACTATTTGAAGACGTTGATTGAATGTTTACATTTAGACAATATGTTACCGAGATTTGCAATACAGAATTTGTTCATCCTCTACATTGTGCTAATAAAAGTATATCGTCATTTGAGAGCCTATGTTGTAAATCCTGGTGTATTATGGTCTACACGTGAACATTTCACACTCTTACTCTTGCTGCACCCCTGTCTCGTCCTTGAGACACACTTTGGGGACCACTGGTCATGCTAGCAGCTCTGGCACTGCGTAGAGTTAGATGCTAACGTCAGCGTGCTAATGTTCCCACAATGATGCTACAAAAGTGCTTACCAGTGTGTTTAGTAGGTATGTTCACGGGAATGATTAGAGCGCTAATACGCTTTCATTACTCGAAACACTGGTCTGTCGCAGAAGCTTGACTTTTCCCTCTCTCTTCTTACTTTTAGTGAGTTCTCTAACGATGTGTGTGTTACTGTCCATATACACAGTGTGTGACAAATTCTTGTGTTTTACGGAAATTTTAGTGTGGTTGATTTTTAACACGCACAATTCAAACATTTACAAATTTAGTTTAGTAACTATGCATGTAAGCGAAGCCATTATCTAACTAAACTAGAAGACGAAACTTCAATGTGCCTCTTGTCTGGGCTTTTATTTGGATCAGAGCAACACTAAGGCTTTAGAACATGCAAGCCGCTAAATGTGAAGGAACAAGTCAACTCTGTCCAAGTGTCATTACTCAGTTATTTCTCTTTGAAATACGTTAAAAAGGCTTCACATCATTTTTTTTTAACAAACCGCCTTGAACAAGAGAGCTCACTGACACGGCCACTCACGTGATGCACACATATTTCCATACTCATTTTGGGTTTGGAAAGCCAATCTGGAATATTCCTCTCTGTGTTTCCCCATGGCCAACCTCAGGCCTCTGTTACACCTCTTCTTACACGAAAACGATGGATCGACTGACCACACCTTCTTCCCACACCACCCACTCAATCGCACTGGGAGGTAAGCTCAAAAATAGTACCAGATACTGTAACTTCATCATCAACAATGAATCCCTCTAAATTATCTTGTGAACTACTTATGTTCTGATGAGTTACTGTAGTTTACATTTAGGGAAAATGTGATTTATGGTTCTGATAAGGCCACACCTAAATTTTTGTATGGGCTTTCTGCAAATGTCTATTCTGCAAAGAAAGTAGCTGCAGTTTCTTTGGCTCCCGCTCGTCCCCACAAAGAGGCAGGGACTGAATGTCTTTCCAACACTTAACCGTTGCTGTAACTTGCTTCTGGTGTATCACATCTCCCTCTTGCTTTGCCAAGTGCAGCCGCACAGTCCCCCCCCCCCCCCCCCCCCCCCCCGCCCACGGAGCTTCTCTGACTCACCAATCCGGCTGAACAATGCCCACCATTGAACTCTCAATGGGTGTCTTTAATTGACAGCTGGAATCTATTAATGCCGTAGCCAGTAGCCATGGCTACTGCACAATAAATTACATATACGTACATATTCATAGTGGGGAATACACTTTCAGCGTGATCAGAGCTGGGATGGAAACATGGTCGAACTCTGCCTCACAGTCCTCAGTTGTCCTGAAAAGGCACTTCAGAGTCTCAGATGTTTGAGGGCTGACTCACTGTACCGTCGCCTTTTCCGACACTGGTCCATAAGTGGTATTTACCTTGAGAAGTTATAATTACCATGATTTGGATAAATGAGTTGGCTTTCTTGGCATCTGGGAATATATTTTGCTCATCAGGCTTACAGTTTGGTTTATAGTCTATATGTCAAGTACAACGCATGTTTCACACTATAAGGGGGGATTAGACAACCACTCTGACATGTTTAAAGTTGATAGTTATGCAAATCTGAAGCATTACACACTTTAAACCTCCGTGAAGTTCTGTTAATGCGTTAGTTATGCTGCATGTTCTGGACTCTTGCTTTAAAATCAAACTAAAGTTGAGGCTGTTGAACCAGCTGCTTGCATCTGGACACAGTTTGCAGCCAACATGACTCATTGTAAAAGAGCATACAACACACTGTCATGACATAAAAGGTATCTCACAATCCATACCATGGGTAATCATGAAAAGCCTTAACTATGTAGTGGGGTGTACAGTGTGGTAGAGGGGATGCAGCCCAGCGTCTGACAGGGTGGAATAATCTTTAAGACGTGGGATGTTCTCCTTCAATGGTTCACTTCAAGGAGCAGGTATTACGTAACGTCAGAGGCACGACAAACGCTTCAACGTGGGAGTAAAGCAAACACCACTTTGAGAGGATGAGTTGCTATATTCCAGACCTACGTTTGCGTTTACAAACAGTGCTGTATTTGAAAAAAGAACAGCCACTTCCATATGTTGGTTGGCTGTGGGTCAAAGGGTCACTGTCCAATTTGGATAACTGGAGTTCAGGGATTGAAACTTGGCTACTCCGCGTCATACGGTGTAACTGATTTACCCTAATTGTGGGGCTTAAGTGTGTCTCTGCAGTCAATCTTGGAGTGTATTCTGTTCATCTTCTCTACTTCATGCTTCCTCTTCTCTCTATTTTATTATCTCCGGGAGGAGGACCATGTGATTGGTTGTGTACAAAGTGTGCACCTCTATGGCTGTCCACAGCTAATCTCGCATTCTGCTGCAGCACACTGCATTATATTTTGGGTGTCCGGTTCTGGCTGCATGCTCAAGGATCTCTGATTGTCGTGGTGACTCACACTTTGTCAAAACCTCAACCTAACTAAGTGGTTCTGTTGCCCAAACCTAAGCGGGTGTTTTTTTTTAAATTCACAATGTTACTTTAGTGTACCTAAGTGTTTACTGCGACCGTCCGCTGGGCTACCCAGTGTGTTAGAAAATGACACCAAGGAATCTGACAAAGCGTCAGTATGAGACGAGTTGGGACGAGAGCGTGTTAGATTAATATGAAGATTAATTGAAGTTGTTTTTGAGTCTGGCTAACCACTAGACGACAGAGAAAGCTCAACGTGGCTTTAAAGGTAAATATTCACTCTGATCACCAACAAAAGCCATGGCTACCAAATGTATGTCACTTTAAATCTGTAAAGCCGTTGCTCACCAATGCACAGCCTAATTATGATCATATTTTTTTAGCCTGTCACCATAAGCCCTTTGGAAGATGTCAAAGGATAATTACTGTTTAAAACAACATGGATCTTATTTTTTTTAAGGTTTGATCATAGTTTCTATCATACTTTTAATACCTACCAAAGTAATAACCGGGATATGGGAACGCAGCATTAAAGTTGCAAGAAACTCAAGCGGTCAGATAATCAGACAGGTTGCAACAATTAAGCTACATTCTCTCAACCATTTTATGGTGACAAAAAATGATAATGATGTTGTAATGCAATCAAGACTGATGGCAATTATGGACAAACCTCCAAATGAGATCCAAGTTGCAGAAGAATGTAATTATGCTTTAAGTCTGAGGCCCATAATGTTGGTGTGATATTTAGATCTAGCATGTTTGTTTGTTTTTCAGCAAAGGTGTATCAGCAAGATTCGGAGTTCATTGATCTGCAGCCATGGAGCCGTTTATTCATGCTGGCATTTTCTCCAAGCTTCGATGAGTGTAACTCCCCTAACCCTAACCCTCTATCCATGACTCAGCAAGAGACATATCTCCAGTCTGCAGTCATTGCAGACAGTCTGACAGCCTGTTCACACTCTCGAAGAGAAACCCTATTACTCCAATCCATGCAGCTCTTCACTGGTTGCTTGCCAACTTTGGAATTGAATCAACATACTCAGCCTGATCACTGCAAGAGATCTTTTTGCCAGACAACTTGGAAAGAACGTTATCATGCACACAGCTGTTGCCCCCAGTAACCCAATGTTTTCGGAGAAAGCATCGGTGGGAACAGCAGACCCCGAGGACACCAATGTAGAGGAAGCTTTTGATTTTCCTAAGATTGTTCTAATCAGACCGTATTCCCAGAATCTCCTTATCCTACATCCATCTCATCATTCTCAAAACAAAGCTGGTACAATACTGTGTTATATCTGACTATTTTGAGAGGTTTTTGTGGTTATTTGCAGCATCTGGTTGTAAATCTTTGCACATAAAGGTGCAGTGTGTCGGTGCTGCATTTCAAATTCAAGGCTTTAGATGTCACTTATCTAGGCTGCTACCTGCTGCCTGAAGAAGGCTAAAGAGATTTAATAAACTGAAGTGTGTGTCTAGTTTCACCCTTTAGGCCTACTCTCTATTTCAGTACAGACCGCCATTTTTTACCTTTTGCCTGTTTTCAGTCTTGAAGCTAAGCTAACCAGCTGCTAGCCTCATATTCAACATACAGAAAAGTGGTCTCAATCTTCTCATCTTATTCTCGGCAAGAAATAAAATAAGGTTACTTTCCAAAATGTCAGACTATTCCTTGAAGTGTTTCATTAGTATTGGCATGTAAGTGCTGAGCCTTTCACGCCTATATTTAGTCTGAACTTTCTGAAGTTATCAATAAAATTGCTACCTGAGTAATGCTGCACTAAAATCAGAACTCAGATTGCCAAAAACAACTTTAACTTCATACGACCTTTCCTCATTGCGTGACTCCAAACATGCTGGGACCTTTCTATCATCGTTGCTCCCTGCAGAGCATAAGCACTGAGTGTCCATATTATTCCAATGGTTCAGTTAAAAAGCTATCATTGTAGCTAATGATGTGATTAATGCAGTGTAGTAAAGTGTCATTTATTAGCTTTCACGTTGTTTTAGCCATTGCTCTTAATTGTATTATTGTCTTTGCAGGACACTTAAAACATAACAAGATAAAATTCAAACTGTAATTTTTAGTGCTAAAGTACGAGTTACTCTGCTGGCCAGCAGGAGGCGAGGTGCTGTGGTTGCAAAAAGATGTCAGATTATATGAAAGTCCATGAGAAAATGACCCTACTTCTCTCTTGATTTATTAACATATTCTTGCATTTCACCTTCCAAGGAGACAGCCTACAAGTACACAGACTGTCGTTCAGCTATGTTCTAGCAATATTTTCACTGCTTTGTCTTGCCACCTGACAGCCCTTTCTGAAGGTAAGCTAAACTGAAAGTGAAACTTATCGACAAAGCCGCCACGAGGCCGCGTTGACAAAACTTAAACTTCTATAGATTTCTTTAGGTGGGCCTCTCTTTTTAATTGTCTAAATTACATTTTGCTGCTGCTCTGTGCCAAACTGGGGGCGTGCCGACTGCCATCTACTGTAGGTCATATGCTGTAGGAGGAGTGCCTCATACAACCCCGCTTCAAAACACCCGAACTACCCCTTTATTAAGGTTTGTTTTGTGTTAAGAAACAATTGTGGTTATGGTTAAGAGGAAACAGGAATCATGCAGTTATCTCCCATCTCAAAGTCCCACATTTTCACTACAGACGGAGCTAGAGGGCTTCATCATTTGAGCATAAACATATGCACTCTCATTTGCTATTTGCTGGAATGTCTGATGCTGTTGTTTTACTGATGTGTCAGAACCAATTAGACTGAGGCTGAATGATATACCCACTCTTCTTTCCCTCTGTGTATTACTCTTTCACAATCACAATAGTTAACACAAAACCTGTCACATGAGAAAGAGAAAAAGAGTGACAGTTATACTTTGTGACACTTGGTGTAAAAAAAGCCATGTGTGCTGCAGCGCTGAAGCTCCCTTTACAATAAGCCTTTGTCATTTGGTCCAAACGGGAAAAAAATGCATTAACGGCCAGCAGTGCTCAGCTGGCTGTGAGAAAGGAAATTTCGCCAGCATAAAGCTTCCAACGTTTCAGAATGGGGGATTCCCATAAAATTGTTGGCTCTATAACCCCCATCTGAGAACACACAAAGAACCATTGAATGCAAAGTTTATGTCTCTGTTCCTTTCCACAGACTTGTTTCACTTATACATGGGATTCAAGTACGACGAACGAATCAAAAAAGTCAGTGACCACAACATTACCCCCAAATAATGTTGCACCCAGTCTCCTCCTACTGCTTAATGCAAGATCTTGGAAACAGAAAATGACAAGACCAAAAACTGTACAGAAAAAACCTTACGTAATGGTTTGGCTCTTTGAGCTGCTTTTTAGAGACAGGGAGCAGAGGGAGGGGGTCGGCATTTCCTGCTGTTATGGCTTCATCGCAGCATTGTGCTGAAATGAGGCCTTCCTCTTGCTTTCCTATGATTACTGGGGAGGAGGGCCAAAACTCCAACGATAAAATAGAAAGAGATAATCAGTAGGTCCACGTTAACGTTAATGCAAGCGCCTAATCCCACATCAATAAAAATATCAGGGAAGATAAGTTAAATTCTATCATTCGTTTTACCCAATTCTTTGGTTCCACTTTGGATCCGAGATCTAGTTTAAACTAGGTCTGAATGGGGGTCATGACTTCTGTTACATGAGATCCCCATCTCTACAATCGATTGTACGAATGATTTTTTTAACGAAAGGGATTGCAGCCATTGTCAGTGCCTTGTGCGTCTTCCGTATATCCAGATGGTCAAAGGTTTCCTGTACATATGGCCCTCTACGGAGCCCCCAAATAGTCACAGAGGGAATTTTCTTCCTGAACTACTTTTGCAATCGCGTGGAATAACTTTTGCATTTCCTCACAATGTGTTTTGGCAGTGACACACTGGTTAATAATGGGTGTAGCATTAACTGTATGCAGGGGTTGTCACAGTTCAGTCATCCAGCCATCAGTAATTTTCCATTGATCCTGCCTCTGCCCCACTCAACCTGTCAGCCACGCCCACCTCGTCAGTTCACTCCACTCACCTGTGCACACAGCTGCCTCTCATCACATGCAATCAGCCCAGCATATAGTCACCAGCTCCACACTCACTCCTTTGCCAGATTGTTCTTTGCCATGCGAGTCTTTCCAGCGTTCTCCTGCCTGTCTTCCCGGTACCGACCTCGCCTGTCCCTGATTCCCTGCTTCATCTGCCTCCTGGTTATTCGACCTAGCCTTCCGTCCCTGACCAAGAACTTTGCCTCTCCTCTCCTGATTCCTGTTTGCCGGTTTCTAAACCGTTTGCCTGTCTGCCGGAGTCTAAGTAAAACGTTGAACTTTTTACCTCTGTCTTCTGAGTCCTTTGTGCTGCAATTGGGTCCATACACCACCCGTTACAGGGGTAGTATATGAATTTACATGGTTAGCTGGCAGAGTATGGTGTTGAAGACATTGACTGGTCAATATGAGCAACACAGGTTTTAATCCTATGTGACTTAATAATGCTTACCTGGCCAATGTGTATATATATATACAGAGTATATAGGAGAGGTAAAGTCACGGTATAGATTCAACCACAAAGGTAGCCGTAGTCAGAGCATTAACCAAATCCACAGCTTCACCTAGCCAACTTATCCCCATACAGTGGTTAGTTATGATATCCAGTCACTTCCAAAACAACTCAGTTAAGTTCAGGCAACAAAAATACTTAGTTAGGTTGTGGAAAACATTGTTTGGGTTAAGATAACTACGTAAGTGCTGTTACTGAAGTACGCAAGTTACGTGACAAATAAATCAAAGTTGATTTCCAGTTTATCACAAGGATCCAACAGCGATCTCCTGGCCGAAAGATCCGTGTTTGTTGGACCCATCCACCTCCCCTGACATTAGCAGACGTTAGCATGCTAACGCATGTAACTAAGATGGTGAAAATGGTAAATATTACCTGCTAAACATCACCATATTAGGGGGCGGCCGTGGTTCAATGAGTAGAGAGGGTTGTCTGGCAACCACAAGGTCTGCGTTTCGATCCTTGGCTGCTACATGTCCTGTGCCGAAGTGTCCCTGAGCAAGACGCTGAACCCCTAACTGCTCCCCGGGTGCTTCTCGGCAGCCCACTGCTCCCAGTAAGCTGGTGATGGGTTAAATGCAGAAGCTAAATTTCGTGTATATGTATATGACAACTGTAATCAATTTATATTTCTAATTAGCATGTCTGTCAGTGTGAATCGTTCCTATATTTTCTTCATCCACAAACAATGATAGTCATCTTATCTTTGCTTATGCCTTTTATAGAACAGGGTTGGCACGCACCACAGAGGTCGCAGTTTACCGATAATTTAAGGTGTAACACATTTAACAATTTAATAGTCGATGGAGCAAAACAAGATGTGATGACAAACATGCATATAAGTACAAAAATAAGTTAATCTCAATTCTGACAATGTTTTATTCCAAAATGAAACATCCATGAGAAATGTCACCTGTAGTCTTACAAAATAGCTACCACAAACACAATCATCTGATACTGTATGGAATTTGAGTTTATTTCCTATTAGATTGAGCAACAGTGGTGCTTGTGTATTAGCTAATATTATTGCATGTGATGCAGCTACTCAGTCTAAAGTTACCTTAAATAGCTCTGGTACGTATTCTACGACTTTTATACACACTAGCTTGTTTGCACTGGGTGCTGTCCAAGATAAAATGGGAGGAATTTATCAATGCTAACACACACTGGAAGATAACTGCAGGAACTGACTGTGCTAAAGCCAAAACTTTATTGTCTTTTTTTTCCTCATGGAATTCAAAGTCCGTTTGAAGTTCTTTCTATTTAGGAGGATTTCCACTCTTCTGGCAACAAAAAGCATGGCCAGCAATCTTAAAATGTTATATTGAAGTCTTCTAAAAATCAGTTATATCATAATTCCTGCTTGGTTTACCAAGTTTTGACTTCTATTTATTTTAGAGGTAAACATTGTTGTGAATTGAATGTAGCCATCAGCATAACAGCCTGAATGAGAGGTACAAACTGGGTCAAAGTGGTTGCTGGAGTGTTTCATATTATTAATCAATACTTGATAATGTGTATTTTGAAATTTGAATGAAGTTGTATCAAGTGACAGTTTTTTTTGGTGATATCATGTGAGTATAGTCTCTTAAACTTAATAATTCAAAGGTAATATTTAGAAACGATATGGTACCTGTATTGTTCTGACACATAAAAAAAAATTAACGTGACTCATTTTTAAATAGGTTTTTAATTTATTGCAAATATTAGACATTCAATAAATCCACTTCAAAACACCTCAATGACCAAGTGACAACCTCCAGTACCGACAAATGAAGCCAATACAAAATGCCAAAAACTGCAGTTCTTCAAATGGGTCCTTAAAAGCGAGTCGATCTCCCTAAACCTCCATGTTAAAATGCCATACTTTACAGCCTGGTACAAAATACTAATAATACTAAAACTAATATCCGTGTTCATGACAACTGCACTGGGGGTGACTATTTACATTACATATTTATACTTCTTTGCCCATTCTTACAGTTAGGTGTCATAAATGTGAAGATGGCCACAGTTTGGATGGGCCCATGCAGAGATATGCACACCATCATTAGAGCTAAGACTACAGACACCAACATTTACAGCATGGCATAGCCTGGCACATATTCACTCACACACAGTTGACAGGATCATTAATCAAGCGTATGGATAAAGGAACACAGGCACCATTATGCTTAGCAACGTTACAAAATAATAGCCACATAAACCACATGCACGCACACACACAGAGGGCAGATGCAGCGACACATGCATTTAAAATCCAATTGTATACCCAACAAGACTATGGAATACATTACATTACAGTCAGACGCTTTTATCCAAAGCGACTTACAATTCAGTATCTATCTATACACTGTAGGCACAGCTACGGGAGACATTTTTGGGGTTAAGTGTCTTGCTCAAGGACACATTGACATGAGACTAGTGGAGCAGGAGCCGGGGATTGAACCTCTGACCCTCTGATTGAAAGACAGCCCTGCTCTCCACTTAGCCACAGTCACCCCACCCAATAAACCATAGTATTGAAATAGGCCACAAAGTCACAGATTATTTCATTATAGTCTTTTACAGAAGAAAGTAGTAAGTCAGTTCAGTCAGGTTGATGCCCTGATTCCTGTTTTTATCTGAATAACAGTTGAAAAGAGTCTTTCAACAGTACAACTTGTTATTGGTAGGATGACGAGGGGCCACATACCAACACAGTCTCACCTCAGTTCGGGAAATACTCAAAATGCAATCTATTGTTTTCGTGTACAGGATCCCAAATGTTGTATTCCTTTCGTGCCGCTCGGCATCATTTCTTTTTCTGTCAGTCGGGACGACATTATGATACAAAACAGAAGTTATGTTAAAACTTCTATATTTATATAGTATATATATATATACTATTATATATATATTATATACTTTATATAAGTATTTTAATACTTTTGGTATTAAAATAACCCTAACACTTGTGAGATGTGTAAATATCAGTATATATGTTACTGGTTAAGAGTAAATTAAGATGGCACACAGCACAAATTGAAAATTCTAATTTCAGGATATTTTTTTTTAGAAATCATGTAGATCCAAGCTTTCAAGCTCTCCCAGATCATAGAACTATATGTTGAGGGTCTCTAAACAAATGTTTATTTTGATAAAGTGAAGCTTTATCTAGTACATCTTGATCTAGTACGGAGAGGTCAGACGAGGTCAACCAAAATGTAATTTTGTTCCAGCTGTTCCATTGTAATTTTATATACTATATAATTATATATTTCACTTCTTTTATCACTAATAGTGTTCAATCTATCCATATGCAGCAGTTTGGCATCATGTTGAGAGCCTGGATCCTCTCTGAGACTGTTTATGTCTGTCATCCATGGGATTTTATCGTCTGAATTTCAGTTTGTATCTCTTCCAGGGCCTTACAGACTGTGTGAAGGGCCGATTTGACCCAATGAACCTTCCATAGACGCGTCACAGCCTGCTCTGTTGAGACAACCCAACGTGACTTTGATTGACATCCGTTAGCCAATCAGAATAAAAAAACTACCCGAGCATCAAATTTCTCAAATCCGATTTGCTGAGACGTATAACCCCGCCCCTTCCGCTAGCATGCAGGCGAGGCACACGACGGCAGCGCCAGCTTTTGTACTTCGGCAGTACGCTGAACAGATAGACGGTAAACATGAACGGATTCATTTTTTTTTTTGCTGCAGAACATCTCAAAGTAAGGAGCTGGTTTATGATGTGATCGATAATGCAGATTGTGATGATGGCTTTGTTTTGTAAGTGACTTGTAAGTGCGATGCTGTGTCGTAGCGGAATGTGAACTAGCGATCTCCTGAGCTAACGGGTGAAAGCATTGCATGAATTTTTCAAAAACGTTATTGGCATAAATGTGGGGAGTGGGTCTGCCTAGGGGGCGCTATATGGATTGTGATACTTGGTGTTAAACGTAGCTTTGTCTGAGTTGTGTTTGGAGTTTGTACAAACAGCTGAGATGACTTTGTAGAGCAGGAGCTGCAGTTTGAGCTGCTATCCGACATCATTGTATTCGTTACTGATGAGTGCACTTGTTTGGCATTATGAGTGGGTGAATTTGTGGATGAATGCATGTGGACCCCGCCGGCGGGGGCGCTCGGGCCCAAGACTACCCCACCTAGTTAGGTTTAGGAAAAACATCATGGTTGGGCTTAAAATATCTACATACAGTTATGTTTAGACGACAAAATGAAAATCATTACAAACACCGGTTTAGTGGAAGTCCTGTGTTTGTTGGACACATCCACATCCCCTCAGAAGTGGTCTCTTTTCTTTACGACAAAAAAAAGAAATCCTTTTCCTATGCAAGAAACCAATGGATGGCATTTTGTGACTATTTCACAAACTGCCATGATACTCACACATACATGTCGTTATTAATTATTAATTGAGAAATTACGGAAAGAGTAGGCTTTGGTTGAGAATGATGGGCTGATCTTTGTTTTTGCCATAATTTAAAAAGAAACGTATAGCAGACATTAAAAGCAGCTAGCAGATGCATTTGCGTGCTTGTAGTAATGTATGTAAATAAATAAACACAGAGTATTTATTAAGAAATAATAAAGGAAAATTCAAGGCTTTCTTTCTTTCTGTTTGTGCTTTCAACAGCTGCCGTAAACAAGAAGCAACAAGCAAGAATTGTTTGATTTTCATTGGTTGGAGTCAGATAATTGAAACAACGTCATTGGCAGCTATTCACTGGATGATCCAGCAAAAAGGAAGCCTTCTGGACTCCTCCCACAGCTGCTGAACTACCTTGTAAAGCACTGCCTTGTTTACTGCTTGATAGCACTCCTAGTGGTCAAAAACTATACTATACTATAACTCAAGTTAGTTGTGTGTATCTGACTGTGGTGATCTTGGGTGATTTTTCTCACACTGCCCAGACAGCAGACTGAGAAATCAATAATTAAATTACGTTTCCAAGTTTGCTTTTTTAAAATGCCAAAGGTTTCTTCACTAAGCAGGACACTGCACTGAATACCAGCTCAGCCTCTGTTGTGGCTAAATAAGAAGAAGAAGAAGAAGAAGAAGAATGTAATTAACTTACTTACTTGTAATTAAATTACAAAAATGTGAAGTGTAAAAAAGCTTGGTGTGTGTAGGCTGCTCCACAAGACGATGATAGGGCCTGATGATTGAGCAAACGAGAAAACGAGGCCGCTGGACGAGTCACATGACTCGTATCAAAGAAGGAAATGGGAGCAAACCCATTTGATTACAGAGAGGAGAATGAGATAAATGAATGAGGAAAAACAGGTCTTCTCATTCATCCACTTTCATTTGGGTTCTTTCAAATCCTGAGAGTACGTTCCTCTCTTGATCGATGGGGAGTTTCCTTTCATGACGACCAGCCTTACTCACCGCGACTCAGCTTCCACGTCACATCAGAGTAATTGCAATGATCTCGACACATATAAACAATTGCAAACTTTGTCCTCCTAGTTGTAATGTGTAAATGTTGGAACCTGATTCCCTCTCAGAGAGAGAAGGTTGACCCGCCCACTGTGCAAATAACACTTAGAGCCCTTAAACCAACATTGCATCGATTATTAACAGACGTAAAAACGCATTCCTATGCTGCTGCTGTGTCGTTACACATTAGAGGAACTCCCAATGTTTCTCCTACAAGACAGGAATGTTGGTATTAATAAAGAGGTGTCACTTGTTAGTTAATTGCTCTGATGTCTGACTCTCTCTTATGTCATCCTGTTGGATCCATGTCATGTGACTGGGGACAAGAGCCCAACTGGCCTTTACATAACCTCACGATCACCGCACACTACTGAATACTATTGCTTCCTAACCGATTGATCTACTATTTATAAGTCATTTACCAACATTAATGCGGATCAGGAATAGCAGTCACCATGTATTTGACACCGCTGTCAATGAGGCCGGGGGGGGGGGCAAAGCACACAGCCAGACCCTTTTGAAGTGAAGTCGAGGGAGGGCGGAGAGGAGGCTTGTCTCCCTGCCTTTCTTCCTCCTGGTTAACTAGACATGTGATTAGCATTGCTGTCTGCTACTTAGTTTGCCCTGCAGTCAGCCTGGTCTGCCCTTCAGAGGACGTACTGCCCGCAGGCTGCTCTGTGAACACCAAGGTAAGACATATCCGCATGCATTTATGGCCGCATGACGTTAAGAGAAAATCAATTATGTTAATGGTCACATGTGTTTGTATCTCACAGACATTGTTGATTTTAATCCTGTTTGTTGGTTCTTTTTTTTTTTAGATTTATGCTACTTATGGTGTCAGTGTGGAACAGTGGGCTTATTACATGTCGGACCAAACTCAAGTCCGAAAGGGTTCCAGCCTGTTATTAGAAACGCAATTTATGCAATTAGTAGCTTTTTAACAGCTTTCGTCAACTTTTTCAAATCTACTAAAAGATAGCCAAGATTGGCGCATTTAAAACTCCATATAAGAGAACGTGAAGTGGTTTGGAATGGAATAAAAAAAGAACTTTTTGTTCTATTGCTGGTAGAACCGTTCCAGGTTTGTGTGTCTCCGCACCTGTTATCAAGCCAAACGTTCCTTTTGCAAACACAAGGAGTCCTTCGAATGTGCACCTGCTTGATTTGTGTTCCATCAACAGGGGATTGATGTCATGCAGGGAAAATTCTTTGTCGAAAAACACGCTTTACAATCAAGATTGGACTGAGGAATAAAATACTGCGAGAAGCATTATTAAAAAGGTAAAAGTCACACAATTTTAAAGTAAATGTTTTCATTATGGTCCCTTAATACAACAGAGTAGGACACGGAGTTGCTCACACCCGCTATGCAAATACATGTTGAGCGTTTGTGTACTGCGTGGCTGTTCAAGTGTAACAATTTGACTGTGGGAAAGTTGTAAGCTCTTATTTTATACAGCTGGACGAGTACCATGTTCTACTCACAGTCTTGTTTCTGTGTTAAACTTGCACGCTTGTTTTTACCGTTAGTGCCCAATTGCATAAGCAGAAATTAGATTAGGCTCCCCAGTCGTCTGAGGTTTTCTGATATAGCTTCTAGTAAACAAGACAATTATGTGATGTTCCTGAGCATTCCTTTTCTGACTATGTATAAGTCTGTTTCAGTGCATTTCAGTGGTAAATTGTGTGTGTGAAGAGATGTGTGTGTGTGTGTGTGTGTGTGTGTGTGTGTGTGTGTGTACATCTGTGCATCTCTCTCGTCAGCTTGAGGTCGAGTCGCCTCATCCTGAAACCTGGACCATGTGAAATGATTTGGGCAGGCTCCATTTAACAGAGACTTGATTCAAATCCCTCGGCAATGTGACGCTTGAACTGCGCCAGACCTTCCCCAGATCACAGGACGGACGCTTGTGGCAGAGAGGGTTTAAGCTCCGTATCTAGACCTGCGCTCCAGATCACTGACCCGGGATCAGTTCTATTATTCTGGTCTGTTTTGTTTGGAGAAAACAGCAGCCTGAAAGACTGGCAGCAGTGTTCTGGAAGAAGTCAGACTTAGGCATTGGCACATGACGGAATGACATACTAACATTTTATTCAGACATTAGTAAATAGTATCATGAGATACTCTTGCCTCCACCAAAACACCACAGCATGAGCCGCTTATTTAAATGCTTAACATTACTAATATTTAAGTTGTTTTGCTGACGAGCAACCACCTGCAACCACCCTTGGATCCATAGAATGTAAATTTACATTTACTAACTAAAAGAATACGCAAATTCACTCAAACTGTTGTAAATCTTATAACCTTCACGTGTGGCTTCTGCCTATAGTTGATGTTATGTATGGTCCATGTACACTTTGATAGTTTGTTTATTGGATTTTATTTAATGTGAAATGAGGAAACAACTTTATTTTAATTTAAACAACGACTTTTGGATTTAGGACTTTTTCCGTTTCTGTCACTTTTGGATTGAATCCAATAAACCCACTCTCAGCCTGCACACCGACCATGGATGTATTATTGACAAGCCGTTGGGGCAGCTCTACTTCTTTGTCCGCTCATGTTGGACTGAGGACAGACCGGACGCCACAGTGACTCACTACCGCCTCCTGAGTGTTTTTTTGCAAGACAGGACGGGCCTTGGCTTGCCGGCTAGCATGCTCACATCTGTTATAATGTTCAAAAATGTTCCTTCTTCACATTCTGTTGACGATGTTTTTTGATGTCTTTTAATGCACCTTTAGTTTTACAGTGTCTTTTTTGCAACAAAATTAAATAGAGAGGAATAAGCACTGGATGTAAACAGGCCCTTATTTGAGTGTTAACATGTGATTAAATTATCTTTCTGCAGTGTTGAAGAGTTCAAAGGTCAGTGAAACATTACAGCTCAGAGAGCTGTGTATCAAATGTATTCCCCACCCGTCTCCCACCGATGAGTGCAGGGGCATTCCCGTGAAAGCTTTCTGCAGGGAATGTATTTTCAACCATTCGTCACACAGATTTGTACCGTGAACGTGACACGATAACCCCGACCAACTGATTACCACTCATGTCAAGTTGTGAACTTCAGCACCCGATGTAGCATAAAAGGGTTGGCAGTGCAACACTGGTTGATTATTTGGAAAACAGAATGCAAGTGACCTCATTTTAAGTGACCTATTTGTACATATGGTAGTGTTTTCACTGCAGTTCATCGTAATAGTTAGCATTCAAAATCCTCCTCATGTAGCTTAAAAGTTCTTATATTTTTCTTTTTTGGATCGGTCCAAAGGTAGCCCAGCACGAGACGGCCTGCCAGCTCACAGGCATGAGCTTTGCAACCATGCCTGCCACCACCACCACCACCACCACCACCACAACAGGCAGGAAGCTGGATCTCTCCAAGCTCACAGATGACGAGGCCAAGCATGTTTGGGAAGTAGTCCAGAGAGATTTCGACCTGAGGAAGAAGGAGGAGGACAGACTTGGGTATGTTAAAAAAGAAAAAAAAGATCACGTGTATTTGTTTTTTATTTCTATTCGATGCACATCTGTTTCTCAACAAACCAAATAGAAGTCATCCCTTTGATGCTAATGGCTTCATGAGTTCAGGATTAGCCTTACTATGGATTCTCTTTTTTAACTTAATGTTCTGCTGTATACATGTTTGGGGGATGGAATTAATAAAACACAAATAGTAATGAATCATACTTACTTAAAATTGACTATAGCCTAAAATTGAAATCCAGATGTTTTAATTGAAATTCTGACCCTATTATCCAATCCAGACAAATGTTTTTACTACATTAAATTAAAAGTCTTTTATATCATATATTTTAGCTGGGACTCATGTGTGGTGCAACTTGTAATATTTTGTAGCCATTAGGGCTTTTGTTAGTTTAGGTGAATATGTCTCCACCACCTGTGCTAATTCTGGTCACCTTCAATCGCTCTGTGAATTCTGGACTCTAAATGAAAGATTAGTAAACGCAGGATAACCAACGTTTCACCCAGCTTTATCATAAACACGGTGCTGGAAGTATCAAAAAAGCTCAAACTGGTAGAACACTTAAATCAATGCAGAGAACACTTTATTTTTAGCTTTCGGTCTAAAGGACCTTCATCAGAGCTTACATGGTTCAGCTGGAGCGGCAGGTGTAGAAACAAACGAATCACATTCCAATCACTGGATGTAAAACAGCTGTGCTCACCCTGGTGGCAGAGGCTCCGCCTCCTGTTAACTACATCTTTAAAGTGCTGAATGGACTACTGAGAGGTTTACAAGTGGATGCCACACTTACACAACACAAAAAGGGGGAGGGGGGGGGTGGAGCACCGTGTACACAGACAAAAACGTATACAATCACAGAGCACCCTATAGTAATATCATATAATGTCATTACATAGTTACATTACATAAATGGGGCTTTGAGCACAGGTGCACTGCATACAGTGATTCAGATGTGATTTGTTTGTTTCTACACCTGCCGTTCCTGCTGAACCATGTATGCTCTGATGAAGGTCCTTTAGACCGAAAGCTAGACTTAACTAGAGTTAAGTGTGCGGATATCTATTCTACCAAGTAAAAGATTAGAATTGGCTATATTTAGAATATTTGGACAGGCCTTTCCAACGGGGACCTGAGCCTGTATTATCGCTCCATTCAAAATGCTCCATTGTCAAAAATAGTCATTTTACCTCTCAGGACTTCAGGAGTCGCTGGTCTGCCGTTGCCTTGATCTCATAGTTTGTTCGTGTAGTTGCGTGACTTTCTGAACTCGCGTGGTATCCACGCAGCAGTTCGTTGCTTATAGCTTTCGTGCTGGTGCTCCTGCCTGCTTTTTCCAAACTGGGAGCTCCATCTCCATCTAAGTTACTGTAGGTAACACACACTGACTATGGATAATGATATATGTACGTATGTATGTAGCAACATCATCATGTAGAACACAGGAAGTCAGGTTACATGGGGAAATGATTTTAGAAGGGATTTGAATACATAAGGAACACCATTGGGAAGCTACAGAATGATAAAAAAACAGAGGAAATAAATAAATAAATATATATATATAAATAAATAATGGACCCGCCCTTTATTTAAAGACTCACCCAACTGCCCCTGCAGTGGTTCAGCTTTACTCACTGTGCTGCAATGATGTAGAAATGTATGCTACTCAAGGACCTTGTGACATCACTGTTGGGTGGAGTTATAGGCACAACAAAGCACACTTCAGCTTGTGTGCTTTACAGCTTCCTGTTAAATTACTTTTCAAGGCAAGACTATGTTACTTTTGCTGAAAAGCAGCCACTGTGATCATTAATCAATGTTACCTATGGCTACCACGAGCCACTGCAGCGCTCACATTTCACGGTAAGCCAGTAATCACATGTCCTGTCTTAGGAGGAGGAGCTGGCTGTTTGATTTAAATTTAGTACAACTGAGTGGAAACTACATACTGCACTCTATTCTTGAAGGCTGGACAACTTCGTTGAGCTGCACATTTCCAACAGACGATTCATTTGCTGCTGACTCACCAACATACTGCTCACACGTCTCCTTGGCCCCAGTGACGGATGGATGGTTTAGATATCAGGCTGTGGGAGGAAGAGGTTTAGAGGGAATTTCCTCCAATGCTTGGATGTGGGTTGACCCCTGCTCAGCAGCAGCAGTAATCCTCTAGAATAGTAAGGATAGTCCACAAATTGAAGTTTATTTGTATAGCACATTTCAACAACAAGGCAATTCAAAGTGCTTATCGTCACGGTCTCTGAACATATGAGACACACTGGTTTTAAACTGCCCATGGGAAGAATTAACCTATAAGAGTCTGTTTATTCTTGGTTAAAGACTCTGGTCTCTCTGGTCTCTCTGACCACTTTTCTCTTTTTGGAGAACGTCATGTGAAACAACTTCTCTGACTCACGTAATTATTCACCTGCCCTTCGTTCTCTTTCTTCGTTCTCTGACATCTCACTCGAGTCAGGAAACGTGTCAGAATACCCACCTTTGATTGACTGAGCTGCATCACGTGATGTGATTTACAACTCATGTAATTGGTCGGTTTGTTTCCTGGACCGCTGACCGAGTGCCGTAAAGTCTAGAAAAGCTGTGCCGGTTAAAATATAGGCGCTCCGTCAAAATGTAATAATTCTCAATTATCTATCGGGTTTTAGGTCCTGGGTCCGGATACAACGGCGTCTGGGTCCGGATCCGGACCGCGGTCCGCCTATTAGTGACCCCTGAACTAGACTAGTGGTCTGCCCACACAGTCCTATAGTGAAGACACCTGTGGGTGGGACATTAGCTTAGTTGCTTAAAAAGTTGCAAGTTAAAATATTGCAAGTGAGTGTGAAAATTGTTCCCGAGTTCATAGCTTGGTGACATCACCTACTTTCCATGTAGCTCCACCCAACTTCCACCTGATTGGAGGTCTAATCAGCCAGAGTGATTGAAAACACCTGTTGATGTGCAGCGCCTTCAATGAAACAGGCAGAACAAAGGTCCATCTTGAAATGTCAAATCTTTTAATGTGGCTCAAACATGGATAGTTTTTATCAACTTATAAAACATATTTTTTTAAACTCGTAAACTCGGACAAATCTGCTTATTCATACAGTCACTATGTGTTTTCCCGTACCCTCCATACACTCTTTTAAACATAGTGCCTTTATGTGTCTGCATGTGCATGATAAAAGAGACCTTCCAAGAAACTTCTTGTCAGCAGCCTTCATTTCGTAAATAAGAAGCGGATGTCGAGTCGAACTTTGGTTAAGAAAACCAGCATTTTGGTCAGTGTTCATGGCAGGCAGAGGAGTCGGAACCTTCCTGTGTGTTGTAGGTTCGTTTTCGTTCGTGAGCTTCCTTCACAAATAGAAGACAACTATTTCAACCACACAGTCGGTTGCGGGCCCTGCCAAGGTTCTTCTTCAGCCATTCGTTTTCCATCCAAATGAGCCAACAACTGTTGTTTTCATCCCGGGCCTCTGCGATCTATAAATAGGTACAGATCCTCACATGGTTTACATATAAAACTGTCACACCTAAATCTTGTAAAAACCACACATGTTGGATTCTAGAATGTAGTAGTTTTAATTTGGCAATGACTTTGAATTTGTTCTCCTTTACCAAGTCCACTAAAATAAAGTGTGAATAGTATAAATACATATATCCATCTTTATATATCTAAATAAGTATATCACATCAGTTCATGTCGGTCAAACCCAGGTAATGCATTCTATTTAATGACATTATAGTTGTATTTTAAAAGGCTGTCTGAAAATTGATAAGTTCCTGTAAACATATCTGCAAAGCCAATGTGAGCTGCTTATTCTTTTTCTGGAAAGCTGTACGTGTGTGTGTGTGTGTGTGTGTGTGTGTGTGTGTGTGTGTGTGTGTGTGTGTGTGTGTGTGTGTCCCGCTTTGTGTCTCTTTGTCTCATTCTCACTCTCACCAGCCCACTGGAGTGCATGTTAACCTGTCAGGTTCTAGTATGGACTTCAGAGAGAGGCAAAGAGTAGCATATCAGGTTGTGACGTTAAGATGAAAGACACACACACACACCGGCTCAAACTCGGTTCAGAACGTCTGAAACAGGAAGTTCATTTAAACTAGAGAGGATTTGATTTGTGTGGACGGACATGGCGAGCAGATCACCATGTATGGGAACAATCAGTTACTTTGGTCTCTATAACTGTCTGTGTCTAAGTGAACGTCTGGCTGGGGAACCCGGATTCCAGAGCTTCCTCATAAACTTTCCAGTACTTGCTTCTAATGAAATACTGAGGAAAAGTGAGCGTTCTGAGGACAAAACGTAGTAAAATATAGTCACGTCTACTTTTTATGACCTCCAATTTTTCCAGCATGAAAAAAAGGGAGGAGAGAGACAGAACAATCTCATAAGTGCTGTAGTGCCGTGTTCATTCCTTTCATTTGAAAATAAACGTAAGGTCTCAACTTAAAAGGTGGAGTTTTCTTATGAACTAACAAAACTTCATGCATTAATGCATTGTTTGCATCCTTGATAACTAGCTTGCTGTGGAATAGTGTGAAACCAACGGCAGGACTGTGGATGCTGTCACTTGTGTGTAAAACGTTAGTCTAAAGTACTTTAATAGAGGTGAAACAAAATCCACAGGGTTCCTTTTACAATGGTTCATAAAAGCATATAAATATTGCAAAGAATAAATCACCTGCTGCAAATGAGGGCCCTCACATCTACAGATGTATCAAGAGCAGCATGTTTGAAATTAATTAAGGAGGTGCAAAATATATGAATGGCAAATTAAATGGTTTTGTTGCCTAAACATAACTAAATTTAAATAAATAAAAAAAAACACTCAAAATGCCACGAATAATGACTTGATAACACATGGCAATGTCGGAAATGTCTTGCATTTTATACGCCTTCCCATGAGATGGGGTTGCCCTTTTTGTTGTTGTCTAAAATACGTTTAGCTGCTGCCCCCGCCCACAGCAGTGCATTGCTTGCTCCTGTGCTGGTACCCCTGCAACACACACACACACTCTCCAGACCTGCTACTGCACCGAGCTAAATCTCTGCGCAAGATCCACATACCGGAAATACTCCAGAGCTTTCAGCCACATCTTGATCGAAAACCCTTAAAAAAAAAAAAAAACACCTTACAGCTTATCACATCAACTATGAAATGCTGACAACCACACAGTCACAGGCTGGAGAAGGCCTGAAATTTGCCTACAGCACACATCTTACTGAGTCACAGAAGGCCATCTTGTATATCAGATCTGTGGGATTTGATGTTCCGCAGATAGTACTTTGAAATCATATTGCTTACGGCCATCAGCTGTATCTGTAACGGTTTGAGAGTTTCCAATTCATCCCGACGATGTGGGCTATAATTTAAAAAGCATGGCCTAAAAAAAACTTTAATAAACAATAAGCATCCTCTCATCCTCGGTGGGTGTTTTGCCAGACTCCACCCGAGCCGCGTGACATTTGGGATTTGTTATCTGAATGTTTTCTTCTCCACTACCGTCAGCATCCCTCGGTGCTGAGTGAGGCCGTTTCTTTTCCAGCAATCAGCACAAGAATGCCTCAAACTTTACTGAAGAGAAAAGTCTGACTCAAAGCAGGCATTTAAACCACAACCCAGAGAGGAGAGGAAGTACGAGTTTGTTTGATTTGGTTTTATTTGTTAAATGGCCGGTTTGTAGAATTATGTGTTCATTAGTTTAAAATCACCCGAGTCCTTTATGCTTTGCAACGTACTGCTATATTTATTACTTGAAGACAGATTTTTAAATGTAATAATGGAGCTCAGATTCACTCATTTCTAAAAACACGTTGCTAAAATAATAAAGTGAGAACATCGCAAGAAAGAAAGTAACTTTTCTGCAACTGCATCTCCACTAACTACGTGTTGCTACAAGAAGAAGTGTTGATTTAAATGGAAGAAAACTAATTAAAGGCTGGAATGGATTTTTGTTCTGCAAAATAATGACTCAAAATGAACGTTTAAGTAAAAATGTGACTGTAAAGTGTAGCGCTAAATAACTCTTTACAGCCCATCATCAGTGAGGACTCAACCACTCCACAAAACAACCACAGCTCTTTCTTCTTTTTTTACACTTACGGAAACAGGGCGATCTGTTTTGTTTTTCATGTATAATATAAAGGCTTCAACAAACGGACAACGACGTGGTAGCGGCTTGTCAATAACAAGGTAGCCCCGCCCTAAAGCACACCCTGATATATGGTCTGTTTGACTCTAAATGGAGCATAATGTACTAAATGAACATCATGCTGTATTGAAGAAGACTGTAAACTAAAGACTGAGACCATAAACTCATGTTTACAATGTTTACTGAGGGAATAAATCAAGAGAGAAGTAGAGTCATTTTAGACTAGACTTCTATACAACCAGAGGAGTCGCCCCCTGGTGGACACTAGAGAGAATGCAGCTTTAAGACACTTCAACATTGGCTTCACTTTTCAGAATTGGAGGTTGCTGCCTGGTACAGTATTAGTATTTTGACTCTAGGTAATAAACACATTCTAACACACCCATGTCACTTTAAGGGACACTAAACATTACTTTCATGAGATTGTTGTACACTTATTTACATTATACATTATTAAGAATGCTGAAGCGATTAAGATCTAAATGAAGCACGGTGAAGCTATCCCTCACCTATCTCGTAGATTTATTTATTTTTTATTATAGTAACCGTAGCACTAAATGTTTCCTGGAGAAACGCTGCAGCTGTTTTCTGCCTGTAACTAGGCTGACATAATGTTGACTCAGAGTTGCCAAAAGGAAGCCACCCGTGGGCTGACGAGCATCTCTTCACTCATTATTGGCAGCCAGCATTCTGACTCATAAAATCTCTGTATAAAGAAATGCTATACGGTTCATTTTATTAGCTGTAAAAACATAAAGTGAATAATACGTTCGAAATTTACCTTCAAATATATCCAGCAGTTATTGGCTCAGTGGGGGAATGTGCCTGTTGGCTTTGTTTCTGAGTGAGATGAGTAGTGTAGGATATGGTTAGCTTTGCCTGGCGTAAACACTGGAGTCAGAGGGAAACGGCTCACAGGCCAAATAGAAAAATACAATCACCAGCAACTCTGAAGCTATGTATCCAAATGTCAACAGAAATATCAAAATTGCCATGTTTAGAGGGGCATACAAGGCGGAACTATTTCTTGGCAAACGACAGTTCGTGGGTCTGCTCAGTGTTTCTGGGTGGCCTCTTCAGTTACAGCTCTGGATGCCAGATCAAGTGAGCAAAAGGTTTGGCTTTGGTTTTGGTTCAGGCTCGATGGTACCAAACATGAGTTCAATCGTAAATAGAGCGCAAACCTCGTCTCATCTTAGAACACAGGATGTACATTCAAACACACGTTATGTAGTGTTTTATTTCTGCAGCTGAAATGGAGCAGCATTATTGATTATTTATTTAAACTTTGTTCAACCTGATGAGCTGTCTCACCAAGTTGCCGCATTAACTGAGAAGACAATTTGTGAGTCATTTAGCGTACAACAACAACGCCATTCGTATTTTTTGCGTGTCATTTTATGCCGTGTAGATCGCGCAGTAAATGTATATATGTTAATAGGCTCTGCTCGGAGCTAGTAACATAGTTCAAACACGGGGTTTGAGATCCGTGTTTGTGTCCCAAAGAGTTGTTTGATGTTACCATAGTGATATTTGTGACGTGTTTTCGTACTTTTGTCATGCTGTGTACCTTATATACAATATATAATCCGTCTCAGTCTTCACTTCTTACCCACTAGAAGTGTGTGTTGCCTTTTTTATTTCGCTGTGTTCGGGACGTTTCTGGGTGTCACCAAAGAGCTTCTGGGCCCCACATGTGGGTGTAGCCCCAATCTAATAACCTTCCAGGTTGTCAAACAGCGACGTCACGCCCCCTCAGTGTCTGATACCGAGCATTACCTCCATGGGCACGAGTTCCCCTTTTGCTCTGTCGGATACAAAAGCGTGTGTTTTTCTGTGTTCCCCCTGCTCCTCTCCGCCTCCTCTGCTGTGTGAGCAGAGTTGACAGGATGAACTCTGCCCCGCCCGGCTGCATTCATTCAAAATCCGGCAACTCTGCACCTTCCAGCTGGGTTGCGCGTGGAAAACAATCCGAAAAACAGCATTGTATTTCTCCCTCTCTGCTCCGTCTCTTCCTCACTCACTCGTTGAGCAGAGGAGGAGGGGCCGACTTTGAACGTCATGTGTTTAGGGAACCAAATGTAATGTAATCTACCTTGAAGCCCAGCCATGATGTGTTTCCTAAACCCAACTAAGTGGTTTTGTTGCCTAAACTAAAATGCAGCCGTGCACTAAGAACCTTATCATCAGACATGGAATGCCAGATGGTGACATTGGCACAATGAAGCCATGTAAATGCAACAAAAACAATAATGACACACTTTATGTGAGGCTGTGTGGAGCCCTGACGTAATCATAATTGGTTTCCTCTTGTGTGCTGAGTTCTGCATATTACCTACAAGTCATTAACCTGTATCTCAAGAATACATTAAAGTAGTTTGTCTTCAAATAACACGTTCATCTCTTTCATTGCACTTTACTCAACGCTTGGGTTTTTGTCTTTATTTTTTAGGGATTTAAAGACCAAGATTGAAAAAGAAGACACCAAGAGGGAGTTGCTGGGCAACCAGACCAGCCTGGCGGACTCGCACTGTATTCGATGTCTCCAGCCCTTCAAGTTCCTGGTCAACAGCAAGCGTCAGTGTCTGGACTGTCAGCTCTTCATCTGCAAGTCCTGCAGTCTGTACAACAAGAAAGAGCTCGGCTGGGTGTGCAATCCCTGTCGCATGGCCAGGTAGGAAATGATGAATAATAACCATCATTGATGAATGGTAGATTGATAAACAGATGAATACATTAATTTGTCACTGGTTATTAACTGGTTTCTGGTCCATTTATCCATGTTTTGTTTATAGATGTTTTACAAAAAAATTCCATAAAAGGTTACAAATCATTTCTTAGTCATTAACAAATACTTGATATCCTAATAATGTTATAAATTGTGCAATTGTTAATAAATAATTTACTAATGTATTGATAATGTTAATATCACTGTCTCTCATCAGCTATTAAATAAAGTTTTACTTAGAAGCTAATTATTTCATAGACACAAAATAAAGTATATTTTATTAGACCAGATGAGTTTATCATTTGTTAATGATTTGGGCCATTTTACCCAAATGGCAGCAGGCAGTGAGCCCATATGTCACCGCAGCATGTCTATGGAGGAAGTCACACATTCTACATACTGTCCATATTTTTGCACGTTGCATCAGCATTAACCCACCATTCTTTTTCCTGGAGACTACCTGCCCTTCAGTTTCACTCTGATCATTTCGTTAAAGCTGCTTACATCGTGATGGTGCACAGCTCTTCACAACGGTCATGTAACATCACTGAGCACAACAACAACAATAAGCATAAATTAAAATGATATTTCTATAATAAAAAAATGTTTTTTAAAATATTTTCACCTTATACTTACACAGCTGTGCTAACTGGCGGGTCATGGAATTATGTTATAAAAGTTGCCTGAAATAAATAAAAGCTCCTTTGAAAAAATTACCTTTTTTCAAATAAAAAACATGTATTTATTGAACTATATTTGTTTATGAATAAGTTCATATTTACATGTATTTATATATATATATATATATATATATATATATATATATATATATATATATATATACGTATATTCTCATATTAGGATTATTTTAATTTTGTATGTATTTCATAGACATATATATATATATATATATATATATATATATATATGTGTGTGTATATATATATATATATATATATATATATATATATATATATTTATAATAAAATAAATTTATATATATATATATATATATATATATATATATGAAATACATAAAAAACACACACATGTGTGTGTGGGGGGGGGGGGGATTAATTGATTGATTGAAATGTCATTCCACAGAAACATGCATGAACTCAAGTTGTGATTCGTGTCTCTGTGCCTCTACAGTCGTGGGACTGCCTTGTCTGTGTCTTCAGAGCTTCACTATCCATGCTAAAGGAATGCAATAAAACTAGTGGCTTTAGTGTTTTCAGGCTTTGAGTAAAATGAGAATTATACCGTACTTTCCCCTGTAATCAAAAGCGTCTCTTATAAAGAACGTATGTAACCATGATGTCTGGTAGTGTGCATCCATTACACTCTGACACAAAGCTTCTGATGAATATTAATGCAAGTCAGCTATGAAAGAAAATGAGGGCAAAAGTCACTGGAGCTCTGCTTTACAGTTCCACTATAGAGGAACAAAGTCAGTGATGTGAGCAAGAAAGCACCTCATCAATACATGCGTAAAGCTTTTCAGCAGCTAGAGGACAGAGACTCTGTTTGGATTTGGCAGCTCTACTTAGATCTGAACATTTGTTAGATTGTAGTATATAACGTATGAGTTGTGGGGGGGGGGGGGGGGTTGTTGAAGCTCGCTCCAGCTCCATATGTAACCATTATATTGTTTGCTCAGATGGGGCCGAGCACGAAAAGCCCTTTCACTGACCTCAGCCGGTGTCTGGAAAAGATCATGCTATACATCTCGTGCTTAAAGCTGCGTTCAGCATAGCAGTCAGGAATGTCGTGTTCTTGCTTTGTGTGGCAGAAGAGGCGTACTCAGTCCCTGTTCTTGGAGTGAGTATGACAACTTTTTCATGCGACTGATCTGTGTTTAAAATCATAAGTATCTATTTTGCCTCCTCCTCCTCCTCTTCTTTTTTTTTTTAACAGGGTCCTCAAGATTGGCACTCTGGAGTGGTACCACGAAAACGTCCGTGCCCGCTTTAAGCGCTTCGGCAGCGCCAAGGTGATGCGATCGCTCTTCAGGAGGCTCGGCGGGGAAAGCAGTTGCTCTCAGAATGGGCTTGAAGGTGAGTTTGCAACGCTAAGATGCTGGTTTTCTGTACAGAAAATGTACAAAACGTGAGAATTTGTTAACAAATTTGGTTTTGGAAAAGGTTTCAGGAGCGGAATGTTTTAATCCTTGATCCACTTGTGGAAATCAGCATGTAGTAAGTCAATTGCTCCACATCCCTTTACTTAACAAATGCTGTCACTGTGGTCTCTGTGGAGATTAACTCCCACTGACTGAAGCTGTTCAGTGGTCAACGGTCAAAAACTGGGCAGCTACCAAGTGGGAATGTCTGCCGGAATGTGAAGCAGTGCGAATCAAATGTTGCAGATGTGGTAGAATGTCAGGTCTCAGGTCAAGGTGACTTTGAAAGGGGGCAACCTGAACTCATTTCCTTCCGTTCCACTCGTTTCTTTTTCGAGCCCTTTGGGGGAGCTGCAGGCCAGAAGTGGATGTCATCTTGAGCTCACTGCAAGAAATCCCCAATAAATGAAAGGCTTCAAGGAGATTCAACAGCTGCATTCTGTTCTCTATCTGCATGGAGAATGTGTGTTAGCCTGGTGAATCTGAAAATTGGTATCAACATCGCTATGACTTGTGCATCATATGTTTGGTCAGTTATCCAGTTCAAGAATTGAACTTGGGACTGCAATGTTTTTCTAAGTGAAGCTCACATTATCCCTGTGAACAAGGAATTGCAGACACTTTATGTTAATGCAAGTAGACACTATTGGACTGAATGTCATTGCCTTTGCGGTCACCAAATCTCAACCCAACAGAACATATGTAAGAGATTACATACACAGTGCTCCCCACCATCACAAAAAAAACAACATTGAATTATGGAATATCATTTAATAAAAGAATGGCGTTCTTCAAGCTCCTGTTGGCCCAACACCTTCTCAAGACACCACCTGGCTATTAAGAGCCGTCATTTTTGTGACACTGAGTCACGAGAATGAACTTCCTTTCTCTTTTCCACGTAGTAAGCCATCATCAGCAGGCTGCCAATTCTGTCACAGGGTTTTCACATCTTTCCTGTTTTCCCCAACTCTGGCTCTTCACAGCTGTGCCGAGCGCTGTCACAGACTCGCGTCTCAGGCCTGGATGCAGATCGGGCCTGGATGCAGATCGGGCCTGGCCCCCTTTTTAAATGTCAGGTTTTGTCCTTAAATGACCGGAAGCTCTGTCTTTTGGGACATTTACACTGCATGTTGTACCTTTTGGAGAAGTTATTCCCATTGTGGTGAAACGGTTTCTGAAGCTGGGTGTTTAAATTCTGATGCGGTGACGACATGAGGCTTCGTCCAAACCTTTTTCCGAAAAACTTTTTGCTCTCTTTTTGAAGTTGTTCACGCAGCATTGCCAATATCCTCTGGTCAAGGCCCAGAGCATAGGATGGAGTGGAAGGCAACACACACACACACACACACACACAACTTGGTTTGTCCCCATTTGTGGTGCTGAATATCCAATTGCAGAGGAAAATAAAGTCAATCCCTGCACACATTTCGTTGTAAACCCAGCGCATATAAAAACAAGTGCCCTTGAAGCACACTGTATATCAGCTTTAAGCATTATTATACACCGCGGGTCTCCAAGTGCGATCACAGCGTCAGGAGATCAGTGAATCATGAGGAGACAGCCGGGACTCCTGGTACTGCTTACAGTGAGTCACCCTGGAGGATTTTGGAACGGGATACAGAAAGAGCTGGTTTGCTGGCTTAGCCCAGCGGGCCTTGTGATCATCCAGTCACATGTCTCCCATTCTGTGCCTGGACTTGAAGGACTCAGTTCTGCAGAGCTCCAGCAACCAGCAGAGAGAGCGAGAGAGGGACAGAGAAAGAGGAGAGGGAGGGAGAAGAAAACGTTGGCTTGTCTTGTCTTTGTAAGTGGAATCCAGCTGTGTGTTGCAGTTATGAAACGCAGCCATAAATATGCATGTTAACAGATCCATTGTGTTCAAAAATGAGCAGCCACTCATCACATGCAGACATCCATGTGAGCACCTGGATTAAATTCAGCATGCATGACTGTACTCCCAAACACACACACAGACATTCTTTTGCTGTCTTTCGGCTGTATGTGCTGCTGTGGTCCGTTGGGCTCACAAAGCACGGAGGGTGTCATCCTGTGAGTACAGTATCTTCCAGCACATAGGGAGATGCAACACTGGTGCTCACAACACAGTCTTTGTTCATATTCGCAAAAAAAAAAAAAAAAAGAATGTAACTCAATTAGCTGGATGACCTCAGCTCCTCAATGGTGCTACTGCGGCTTCTGCTTCTGATTACACTTTTATGTGGAAAGTAGGCTAAGGACAACCTGAATTATCCCAATTTGCTGAGCTATTTATTATAGTTGCCAAATTGTAAACCTCACCTCATTCATTTTCACTTCAAGTTGTAATTAAACACAACTATATAAGTCATGTCTTCTTTTGTATTTTCTGTTTTTCCAGAGCTGAATGAATATGATACACAGAGCATACCGGAGGTCCACAGTAAGTTGACTCAATCTAAATCATAAGAAACGGACATATATCTTTTGATTGTGCTTATTCTCTCCCTTATATTCAACAGTTCGGTGCTTTTTATCAAATCTTACCCCAAGTACCCCAAAAACAAGACTAAGTGTCTACTAGAACGCCAGCTAACATGCTCTCAATGACAATGCTAACATGCTGATGATTAGCACTGCAAGTTCAATGTTTACCATGTTCACCATCTTACTTTAGCGTGTTAGCATGCTAACGTTGGCAAATTAGGGCTAAACATAAAGTACAGCTGATGGGTGATGGTAATCTGTTATTAGTTTTGCAGGTATTAGATGTGAATTGAGAGAATCACCTACGTAGCACATTCATCCCTTTGGAGACCGTCAAAAATTGTTTGGTAATCGCTCCCAACATAGTCGCCACGGAAAGAATGTTGGCGTTAATTTCTGCAAACCACGGGATATGTTGAATGTTGACGTTTCTGAACCAAAAATATGTTTCATAAATACTTTTCACATAAGTCTCACATCACGCTTGCAGATACTCACTCACAATGCCATGTGGTGGTATAGATGGAAAAAGGTTCGAAAAAAGATGAAGCTTTGTGTTAAATAATAACGTAACAACAAAACGTAACAATGTCACTTAACAACATAACGTAATAACATAACGTAACAACGTAACGTAACAACGTAACGTAACAACGTAACGTAACAACGTAACGTAACAACGAAACGTAACAACGAAACGTAACAACGTAACGTAACACCGTAACGTAACACCGTAACGTAACAACGTAACGTGACAACATAGCAGCGTAACATAACAGTGTAACGTAACAGCGTAACGTAACAGCGTAACGTAACAGCGTAACGTAACAGCGCAACGTAACGTAACAACGTAACAGTAACGTAGTAACGTAGCAATGTAACTAGTGTCAATAAATAACAACACCATTAGCAGACTTTCTTATGTTACACGACGTTTCAAGTGTGAAGTCAACATTTACTTTCAGCTTCACGCAGGACTCCTGGGTAAAGTCTGATGTTTGTTTTTCGTTCACTACATCACTTACTCTGCCTGAATGAAAATGTAGACATTCAACGTATTTGCGGTTTGCAGAAACATGCAATGCCAACAACTTTTTTTTTTTGGGTGACTGAGTTTTGCATTTAATGGTTTGAGATATTTCTCTTGACCAAAGTGAAACCAACGGACCGGGCTAACTTTGCCATCCCGAGAGCTGTTTGAACCAAGACATTTGCATTGGGGGACTTGGACTCAAGACCTCATTATTAGTCAAATCCAAGTCAGACATGTTCAGTTACTTACAGTCCTGCTGTAAAAACAAATGTCACTTTCACTGAGTTATGTGGTCAAGGTTGAATTACCAACCAGGCAGAGTGGCCCTATCCACATCATGTTGGTCTGTTGGTTAGTTGCAAGTTTGTTTTGGAATATACATTAAAAATGTTAAGGTGGCTCCTTCATTATTACCTGTTTTGTTGGCCC
>NW_027176527.1:7500-44074 GCF_023349555.1 Cebidichthys violaceus | reverse complement strand
GAATTAGAGCCAATAGCATTATTCATTAAACAGAGCTTGCCAGCTATTTATCACTGTAACAATATTAGCATATTTGTTTAAATTTTAAACACTTTTTTTTTTCTTTTTTTAGCATTCGTAACCAGGTTTAGCATTTTTAATAATCTGGCATCGAATGCATCGTACCAAATTGAATGCTGAAAAAGAACCAGTGGCAAGCCCCAGAAACATACTAAAAATCCTTTATAAACCACACACACACACACACACACACACACACACACACACACACACTCCTCTAATTACCTCCTCCCCTGCTCCCCCCTGTCTCATTCCTCACCTCCTGAGATGCAGGTGTAAAATATCACATTTTTCCAGCATTTCTCCCTGAGGTGGCGCTGGCTCGGACTCACACAACGCAAAATTTCCCTCTTTCATATTCCCCCTCCCCCTCCGCACATTTCTCTCCCCCCTACAAACAAGTCCCCCCCCCCCCCCCCCCCCCCCGTCCCCCCCGTCCCTCCCTCTCTTTGATGTGCTTGCCACATCTGCACAGGTTTGTTAGCTTGTTACCAGGTGAAGGATGAGGATACAATTAGGGCTGAGTGAAGTGGGGACTGGGTAGGATGTCAGTCGTGTTCTGAAGTCTCTGATGCTCCGGAGAAACTGTTGATGGTTCGTGGGACGACCGGTGATTGTGAGGATACCTTGTCTCCCGTGGATCGTCGTGGAAACAGGGGTGTTTGTTTGTTTTGTGCTGGTGTGTGTCTGTGTGTGTGATCAAAAGAATGAGAGAGACGGGGTGGAGGTGGGGCCGTATATGTATATGTGATCTAATATCAATGCCGGGACAGACGGCCAACTTTAGTTTTGACGTATTGGGCAAAAATCAGAGCGATGCAGCTGAGGTAACGTGTGGATTCTGAGCTAGTCACGGTTAAACGTTATGTAATAGTGAAAGATTGCATTCATCTGTACTGACCAGCAGGGGGCGACTCCTCTGGTTGTATAGAAGTCTAGTCTAAATGACTCTACTTCTCTCTTGATTTAATTCCCTCAGTAAACATTGTAAACATGAGTTTATGGTCTCAATCTCTAGTTTACAGTCTTCTTCAATACAGCATGATGTTCATTTAGTAAGTTATGATCCATTTAGAGTCAAACAGACCATAATGCAGGGGATGCTTTAGGGGCGGGGCTACTGTGATTGGACAGGTCACTCCTCCGCATTCCAAATATGGTCACTTCCGTGTCATCGGTTGCGGAAAAACAACAACAACATGGCAATGGCCGTATTCCAAGATGGCGACGGCGAAATTTGCCGAACTCGAGGGTTAATAAAATCAGTCCACAAACCAACGGGTGACGTCAAGACGACTACGTCCACTTCTCATATACAGTCTATGGTTTCTACTTTTTTTTCTAGTAGTAGGTCGGAAGTGGTCTGGAACGCAGCTTTAGGACTAACGCAACAGTTTGATATTTTGTGAAATTCCCTTATTTGCTTTCTTTCCGAGATTGATCTTAGCCTAGCTTAGCATAAAGACTGGAGACAAGGACAGCTAGCCTGGCTCTGTCCAAAGTTAACAAGATGCCCACCAACACAGAAATGTTAAAAGGACTAGATGTGTTTTTGGTGGACGTACAGTATGAGTTTGAACTATTGGTGCAAACCACAGGCGTCTCCCTGTGACAGTGAGGTTGCCAGGTTTGGCACCTTTACATTAAGATAGAGCCAGGCTAGCTCTTTATGTGACGCTAGCTAAACAACTCCTGACCCTCGGTCCGTACTCGTACTTTCTGTACTACGCCTCATTTGTGACCGCAGGACTCCGTATGTCAGTCTGAGATTCAACCAGATTACCAATCCAAACATTACAGTTCAAACCAAAACCTCGTTATCTAGAAACATTTTGCATCTTTAAACATGCACTACATTTTTTGGCCACTTGAGGCAGCGAAAAGCCAGCTGTAAACACAACATCGACATATTATCACCTTCTTAAGTTGATACGGTGAACTTGTCAGCAGACAGATTCTCATTTACACATCCAGCAGTTAAGGAGCAACATTAGCATTCATTTGGAGCGTTGATTGGCGAAATGAATTGCCAAAACCTGCCTCTGTACTTTTGTGGGACCGAATTGAAAGCAGACACTTCTCGTCGTATTGCTGCTGTCTTGCTTGTAGCTTAGCTCGCTAACCGGCTGCTTTGGAACAGTCATTGTTTATGTTTGAGGCTCCATCAGGCATGACTTAAACACTGCCTTCTTAAAATGAAACAAAATAAATAAATCAATATTCATTTACTGAATTGTCATTTATCGAAATAATGGTTTCCAATAGCAGATCAGCCATTGTCACTGGTACGTGATCCAGCCATTTCAGTTAGTATTGGACCGTATCGTTATCGGTGCATCTCTAGTTCAATGTGGTCACCTGAACACCTCCGGAGATGGTTTGGCCGATCGGATCACAATCCGTCCTCAATGACTCTTGGGTACTTTCATGATGTCAAGCACTATGTGATTGTGTTGCTTATAGCTGCATCTATTGTTTCCAGAATACCTTAAGCACCTTTGAACATGAAACCTGTGGTTGATTAACAGGTTAATCCCCCCCCCCCCCCCCCGCCGTAGTCTAGGAAACAGTAGATGTGTTCATTGATTGTTGAGTGTTGTATATTTATATTTATATACAACATATATTCATGATTTATGTTTTTTACGCCCCATACATTTTATTTTCAGCTGTGTAATACTGACTTAACAGAACAAGACTTCAATGCAATAATTAAAATGTTCATTACACTGGTATACTCTAGTATTAACATGTATTTATTATATTATATATTATATTATATATTTAATATACATTATTATATTTAAACTAATATTATTTTTTATTTATACTATTTTCGCATTTTTACACACTTAATCATAGCTCCCATTTTCTTTTTTTTGCACTGCTGTTTTTATATTGTAGAATACCTACTTGCATATTTCTTATTTATATTTTCCTCATGTGCTGTGTATTATTTTTTTATACTTTTTCCTTGTTTATTTCCTATATTTTCTATATTTCTTTTCTTAAATGGAAGTAACTTAGCCCAGTTTACCTGGGGGAATCAACACAGGGTTTCTGAATCTGATATTACTGTATAGAGAGAGAGAAGTGTAGCTTGCTGCTACACCATGGAATAGTGTTCTTCATTGGGCCAGTGAGTGTGACCACAAACAGAGGTTCACTCCGTCACCGAGGTGGAGGGGTGGAGGGGTGGAGGGGTGGAGGGGCCGTATTGGAACTGGGCCTGTGTGACCGGACCACGGAGTAACGCAAAGAGTTCAGAGCTCACAAATGGGACTAGTTTGCACTCGAGCACATGTGATTTGAATCTCCTCAACCCGCTCGCTCGCACAAAGTGCCAAGGCCAATCCCCGCCCCCCCCCCCCCCAAAAAAAAAAAAAATCATTGAACGAATCCCTCCAATGCATCACACATAACATAAAATGGGAGCCTCGAACTCTGACCTTGACCGAGTGCAAAAAAAACGTAATGTCCTCTTCTGTTCTTTGCTTGAGTTCTGAAACGTCCTCATCCTCCTCCCCACTTTGTTTGCAGTCGTAGGGACACTGTCTGCGCTCCCCGCCGATAAAATCTGACAACCATTCCAGTGTTGTATTACACTCCGTGTCAGCCACCAAAAGAGTCAACATCCCAGACATCAAATGATCGGCGCTCATTCGAGCTCGAGGCCGGCCATATGGATTTGGCATATGCTCCATATATACATATATATATATATATGTATATACATATATATATATATATATATACATATATACGTGTATATATATGTATATGTATATACATATATATACATATATATACGTATATATACGTATGTATATATATATACGTATATATATATATATACGTATATATATATATATATATATATATATATATATGTATAAATTGATACCATGCTCCATAAAACCTGAAGGAAAAGGGGGCCAGTGCTGCAGGGAGCGTCTCAAACAAACAATAGAAAGATATGGACAGAGATACGCTTCGTTCATTAACAGAACCCTTTTTTTTTTTTTTTTAATCTTTTGGTTTGTTATTATTGTCTTGCCGCTTTCAGCTGATCTCCATCGTCTGCGCGGCACAAATCTTTTTTTTTTCCTCTTCTCCTACTTTTAAAATGACTCGAACTTGTCAGACGGAGGCGAGTGCGCCGCGTTTCGGCGCTACTCTGTGATCACTCCGTAGAACACGTCCTTCAAGCTGCACCGGGCAGTTTAAGAGCTTAGCAGAAAGCCCCGGGAGCTTGACAAGGCCGCCATTTAGTGGGACAAATGGTTTCGAAAATGGTTTCCCTCCGGTGTTCCCCCAACATATTAATGGTGACAGGCCAGAGGTTGGATGGCGAAGGCCGAGGAGTGTTTTTCTCAGTCGCTTGGACGACTTCAATTCTAACTTTCTTTCTTGTCTTTTTTTTTTTTTTTTTTTTTCCTCAACGCTCCGCGTGGCCCTCGCTAAACAAAAAAACCCCCGACGTTAATCAATCTGCATCAGAGATGGGGTGAAGTCACACACACAGGTGCCCTTCCCGTGTCACAGGGGGGGGGGGGGACTCGAGCTGCAGCCTCTCATTCCGAAGGATATGAATAGCCCGGGTCTGCAGACGCAGCTCGGCCGGCCCGAGTCTGGCATTTATTACAGCGCCGTGTGTTTGTGCATGTGTCTGCGCATGCATATTCTCCGAGTGCAACCCCGTGTCGCCGTGTGCATGTGCAAATGCTTAAGTCACCTAACGTCTGTTTGAATTCCCACCAAGAGACTGTTTACCTCACATGCCAGTTTAAATAGCATAACTTTACATTTCGTCTGCTGGCCGCGGGCGATGTTTGTTCCTGTTTTGGGTCCATGATTGTTTCTGCTTTTAAGGTATGTCGAGAGACGGGGGAACGTAAAGTTCTGGAAAATGGGATTATTTTGTCTCTTCTATCCAGAAACTAAACTTTAAGCTCCCGGTCTTCAACTTCCTTTCCCCATAAATCCCGAAACCACAGTTATTTTCATCGACCTATAGCAATTTTTAGCCCTCGCCTAACAGGTTTAGTCGATATCCAAGAAACAAGGCATTCAAATTTAGCCCGGCGAGAACCAATTTGTACCAGCTTGGACTAAAAAGTGGTAACCACGGGCCAGCCAAGCAGCTTCCCCATCCCCGATCCAGATCCTCAGCCTGTGGTTCCCTCCCCGTCCGTGTCGTCTGGCCCGGTTTGCCTCTAATTGACAGCAGAACCGCGATGGATGCTCATTCAGAGTCTCTGCTGGCGCGTCCCGCGGCATACAAATGAACCGCGCTGAATGGAAACAAACGCTTTGGAATAAACACTTCAGCTGCATCGATCGCTGAATGCAGCGCCGGCCAAGGGCCTTGTGTATTGTGCGCACATGCGGGCAGACGTATGGCCTCTGTGTGCGCGCGTGTGTGTGTGTGTGTGTGTGTGTGTGTGTGTGTGAATGATTTGTGCTGAATCAGTGCGCGCTGACAGAAAAGTGACCATGCAGGTGAAATAGCAGGGACAGGAAATGCCATTGTGTCGGAGAGTATTGTGTGCGGCGGCCTGAACCCATTCAAGGGCCCGGGGCCTCGGGCCTGCACGGCACATGGCTGCACACACCGTCAACTCTGTGTGTGTGTGTGTGTGTGTGTGTGTGTGTGTGTGTGTGTGTGTAGAATGTAAAGGTGAAAGCTTCTCAAGCACATATCTGGTGGTGGGTTGGGACTTGAGGGTGATTCATAAATAGGTCGATGTGTAAGAAGCAGCCGGATGAGGAGGATTCTCACGTCCGTAATCGGCGTTGTCCGTAATCGGCGTTTACAGCTTTGCAGCCAGGTTTTTCTGTGTGTGTGTGTGTGTGTGTGTGTGTGTGTGTGTGTGTGTGTTGTTTTTTTTTGTGTTGATTTCCGTGAACATAAAGACGGCGTCGCTGTTTGAATAAATGACTGTTGTGTTACATTTCAGGCAACCGAAACCTTTCTGTTGAACGAAGAACCCTCCAGAGGTCCTGGGATGCCTGAATGCTTTGTAGTGTCAGATTCATACAGGGTATGCATTTATTATTATTATTATTATTGTTGTTTTTAATTTGACTATTATTATTATGCATTATTTAATTTGTATTTAGTTATGGTTTTATTTTTATTATTATAATACATTTCATTTGATTTTAATTTGTGTTATTATTATTAGTATTATTCAAATTATTCTTCGTATTATTATGAGCATTAGTGTTGGTATTCTTCATTCTTTCATGTGTCGTATTAAATGTGTTATTTGAGTCATTACTCATTACTCTGACTGACAGTCTGTTTTCATGCTCTCGGTAATTGCACCACAATCATAATGTCATTCACAGCTCCCTCTACTCAGCTGCAAACCATTACAATCATTATTTCCACACGCACATTTAAGAAGAAGAAGAAGAAGAAAAAAAGTGTGTGTGTATGTGTGTGTGTGTGTGTGTGTGTGTGTAGGGGGTGGGGGGCGAAGCGCCCTCGCCTCATGGGAGTGAAAATGATGACGATAATGTGCAGCATGGAGCAGAAGAAAGTTAAAGAAAGTGAGCAGCTTTTCTGGGAAGAGAAGAAAAATCCTCCCAGCTCACGCGGTGGAGTTATAACGATCCACATAGTGATATAGAACGGTAATAAAAACAAAGGAGTGGGGGGGGGGGGGGGGGGGGTTGTTAATGAGGTGGGAGCCGGTTTTCTAGGCTACAGGCTTTGTCTCCCTGAGTTAAGACTCACGCCAAGTCTCACACAGAATCTGGGTTGCTACAGTGTATCGTGTGTCTCGGGGTGCAGAAACGAACCATTATGGCTGTAATTGAGTAGCGCGGCTGGTAGAGGGGCGTTCTTGGAGAGGGGGGGGGGGGGGGGCTTGAAGCTGTATAGGATTCCAAGGGGGGCAGCGGGTTCAAGAACATCCACAGGAGGGTGTCCAGCTTCTCACCAGGAGGTCCACTTCTGTCGTTGGGGGGGGGGGGGGGGGGGCTTCTTCCTGTCTGTATGTCTCTGTGCGTTGCTCTTAGCTTACATGTCAGGGCTCCTGAGGTTGCAACTGTACTCAGGAGATGAGTCTGACGTCGCAGTGGCTTCGTTTTTCCGAGATCGTGACTCCTTAAACTACGGAGGCGTGTCAGATACCAGCTGATCTCTTTGTCAGGTTGTTTCATTTGAAGGGTTTTAAGAAGGCAGGAAAGTGTCCAAGATGTCCTTCTAATCCAGCCGTTTCTCTCCGTGATTAAGTCCTACAAAACAAAAACCTGCATGTGCAGCGAGCTCGTCGACGTTTCCAACAGAAGATCGACCCGTGTCTGGAAACAAAGACGGGTCACCGCTCCAGAATGAAGCGGCCTAGAGGTGAAGGTGGGACGACGCACACTGACTGAATGTATTGACGACGTTTTGGTCCTCAGACGAAAGTTCAGACAGACTAACGTTCCCATGCGTATTCAGACCGTAGGCTCTCACCGGGGGAAAACCAAAAGGGACGCCAGCAACACTTTCTGGTCCCGCATACAAATAAGGTCAAGCAGCTCTTCTGATTAAAAGCACGTGATACGGAGCTCCACCATTTGCAAACAGACGTGGTGAGTTCACCCGATATCGAAGAAAGTAGGACCACCTCACATGATGCGGCCCTCAAGGGACATTAGATAAGAACAATTATTTTATCTCCGCCATGCATACGAGTGTGGGGAGATCATGCGTCCGCTCGTGTGTGTGTGTGTGTGTGTGTGTGTGTCCGTCTGTCCACGGCTAATCTGGCATACTACTGGTCCCATCAACCTAATGTTTTGTTCCGCTCATTCATGTGTGCTCAAGGACCTCTCGTGGTTGCGGTGACTCGCACTTTTTTTGAAAAAAACAAACAAAACAGTTTTATACCGTCATTGACTCCTCACTCCTCTTTACTGGCCGGTAAGTTCAACAACTCGCCCGGACTCTGGGCTACAAATCAGGGACTGTTACAGATCTCAAATGAAGACGGATTCGGCAACCGCTTCGCTTTTTCCCCTCGTCTCAAATGTTTTCAGAAAAACGCATTTCGGTGAACTACTTTAATAATATTCGAGGAAAGTTCCCAAACGAGCCGGCGCGTTGGTCCGGTTTGAGATCGGGGAGCTCGACGAGTGGAAGCGTTGGTCCCATCGGGTGCAGTCAGGAAGTGTTTGCGCGGGTGCAGAAGGCCGTAGCCTGTGTGTTCGTCTTTGTATTCGTACACGGCTACTGTCCCTCCAATGCTGAAGTAAAGCCTGGAGAAATTGTTCCATTGCGTTCTGGTTTCCTGTTTCAGAGAGCACCTGTCAATCATCTATCGAGCGACACGCCCATTTAAGCGTCCTCCTCACCCCTCACTGCCAAAATACAGCAACACAAAGCCCCTCTGGTGTACCCCCCCCCCACTGAACCACTTCTTTAAGCAGAGCCCTGCATGTAAACCGTGGGCCACCAGAGATGACCCCCCCCCCCTCGTACCACGTACACCCTCCTTAGACAGACAGCCAGGTGTGGTATCATCCCTGGTCGTGTTTGCGTGGGATCATTTCAGGCAAATGTGCGCTTACCGTCACCCTGGAACAACCTGTTCCGCAGCACCCGGAGCTCGCCCCGGAGTCGTCCACACATTAGTATAAAGGAATAAAGGTCACATCAATCCCTCCTGATCGGTTATTTATTACCGAGGCCCTCGGCTTTTTTTAAATTTATTTATTTTTTTTTAAATGCGGCCGTGAGACAGCTCCGAGCTGACGGGTAAAAGTCATTTTTACAGCGCGGTGCCACTCCGCAGCAGTGGTAAAATATGTAGATATGCGAAAGCGTGTGAAAAAAAAAAAAAAAAAAAAAGCAGACCCACCAACCATAGCATATGGCCCTACCATGTGTTACTTAATGAGAGATTTACTCACACAGACCACTAAAAATGTGCGCCTCATTTAAGGAGAGGAGTGTTTTGCATGCAAGTCGGCTGCATAAAAGGGGGAGGGAGGGAGGGAGGGGGGGGGTTGATCCTCGTCTAACCGCGCGCCATGACCTTTTGCCCCTGTGGTGCTTCTTTTTTTTTAATGACTCCGCGGCAAAAGAGAGCGAAGATAAAAGGGTTTGGAGTTAGTCAATACACCTGCCTGAAGAGAAACCCAACAGGTGTGTGTGTGTGTGTGTGTGTGTGTGTGTGTGTGTGTGTGGCGCGTGTGTCAGAGGGTGTGTCCGTTTCATACTAGTCGTGTATCACTTTCACACGGAGGACTGCTGGTATTCGAACTTCGTGCGGCTGCGAGGCTGGGAGCTTGTTCAGTTTTGTACTCTCTCTCTCTCGCGACCGCACACGTTTCTCCAACGTGGCTCGTTGGAGCCCCTATCGCGGCCGCGCGCAGTAATTCGGCCGCACGGATCCCTTTTGTTGGAGGCTCGCGGTGGACGTGCGCAAGCAGCTATAGGCCTTGTTAACCCCCCCCCCCCCCCCCCCCCCCTTCCTAATAAAATAAATCTCAGCTCCGCTTCTTTACAGTGACTTTGAGCACACTTTTCGTCTTCTGATGCTGCGCAGTTTTCTACCGCATAGTGACTGCATGCAGCGGGCTTGGGGTGACTCGCTTCACTGGCTTCTACAAAAACCGCAGCTGCGGGTTCCAGACCGGGTCAGACGTGGTTCGGTAAATACTTGTTAGGAGTTGATGCGTCGATTCGAACGCCTGCAAGTGACCTTTAGGTGTCATGTCCAGCGCACACTTTAGCTTTGTAATGCACGAGACGTACGAGCTAAAAATGCTCTGGAACTGAAATATTTATTCATGCAGCTTATCCATTATACATGTTATTAATAAAGAGATAGTCACGTGACAGCTGCTCACATCCTGATATCTATATACATAGATCTCTCTCTCTCTTTCTCTCTCTCTCTCTCTCTCTCTCTCTCTATATATATATATATCTATATATCTATATATATATATATATATATATATATATATATATATATATATATATCTATATATATATATATCTATATAGATATATATATATATATCTATATATATCTATATATATATATATATAGATATATAGATATATATTTATATATCTATATATTAAATGTTTGCCCCTCAGCTGTTTCACTACTCTGCTCTTATGTTGATGATGCGTTTACGTGTTCCCCTCCGAGTCCAGAAATGTAACAACAGCGCCGCTACACATACATTAAAACGCGTGTGCCTCATCCGGCCGCTATTTCCCCCGTTCCCATAACGTAACGTGGAGACGGGACGGGGGTCAGTAAACGCAACACGAAAGCACAACGCAGAGGTGAGAGCGGGTCGGACAGATTACTCCCAACTAAAAATAAAAAAAGATTCACCATCATGTGAAAAGTCCCCCCAAAAAAAGGCGTGCTCTGCGCAGAAATAGAAGAAGAATAAAAAACCCGCCTTTATTTGTTTTGTTTTGAGTGAGAATTTAGACAGAGGAGAGCGATTAGAAAAAAGAAAAAAAAAGAAGAAGAAGAAAAAAAAAAAGAGAGTCGTGCAAAGAGGAGAGAGGGGAGGGAGAGAAAGTTTTTTCCCTGAAAGTTTGTGCAAGCTTTCACTTTCTAGGCGGGGTTACTGTACGCTGCAGCAGCATGGAGTGAGAGAAACAGGACGGAGAGCGAATGCAATGCAGCACCACAGCGAGCTCCCATCCGACTTAAATACGCTCCTCTAGAACACAGCCATGTACTCCCCGTACTGCTTGACACAGGTAAATCCTCCGCTCTTCTTTATTCGGGTCCGGGTTGTTCGTAAGTGTGTGTGTGTGTGTGTGTGTGTGTGTGTGTGTGTGTGTGTGTGTTGGGGGGGGTGCGCCGGGTTCTTTTTTTTTTTTTTACATTTTGTTGTATCGTCTTCTTCTTTATCGCGCTGCTTCGCTGGTGTTTCACGTGTGCTCGTGAGTTGTGCCGGAGCGTCTCTTTTCCTCGCGCCCTAAACTTCTCCCCTCAACTATAGAACTTCCCCGACGCTCGTCGTGCCCCCCCCCCCCCCCCCAGGTTCGTCTCACCGGGCGCGTTTCCGCTCCGCCGCTCCGGGAAGTGGACTTTCTTGTGCGTTTTTTTTTCCCCATCGCACATGGGCTGTTTTTTTTTTTGTTTTTTTGGGAGAGTAAAATGGCGCTTCTCCCGAAATGTATTTCATATAAAAAAAAAGAAAAAAGAGAAGAGAAGAAGAAGAAGGAGGAGGAGGAGGAGGAGGAGGGGAGCCTGCAGGAGGGGAGAAGAAGCACAGAGCGCGCGCGGGGATAGACAAGAATGTGGACCGGAGTTTAACATTAACGGCTGTTTAAGATTAATTTTTTATAAAGAGTGTTATTTTTTTTGGAGGGGGCGGGGGCGGTGAGAGGAGTTGCAGGAGAGCAGGGCGCACACCGCCGCCTTTAGGGGCTGCATATCATGTGGAGGCGAGACCACGGGGGGGGGGGGCTGATCTGCTGGTGTGTGCGCGCGCGTGTGTGCGTGTGATTATAAACTGTGAAGAGCAGCGCAGACAGTCTTCCGAGATAGGGTTTAAAAAAAAAAAAAGTTGATGTGTGGATCACTGCTGCGCTGTGGTTGACTATAATTGCACGTTTACTGCACTTGAACGCAACACGTGTTCACGTAGAGCGGCATTGATTTGGGACTTAAAGTTCCGGCTCTTGTCTCTTTATAGTCCTGTTGTCCCCCCCCCCCCCCCATGACTTGAGTTTAGGAGTGGTTTTTTTTCCTGTTGCACTTAAATTTAGACAAACTTCACAAACGAAGTGTCACACATTTTTGATGTAACATTGCTTCCTCTGACATCTTGCTTCTGGTTAAATCTTGCCCCCCCCAAGTTATTCATTTTTTGTTGTAACATTTAATGTGCCAGTCGTTACGTTGCTGCTGCCGTTGTGGAGGAAATGATATGCGTCATCATTATCGAGCAGCGGTTTGAACTTGAACTCTCTTCAGGTGTGAGGCATCCGCAGTAAACGTGACCTTTTGACCCGTCCGACATGCTTTTCACTCTTAAACTCTTTTCATTTGCTCTGCTTTAATTCTTACACGAATCTTGATTTTTTATTTTTTTTTGTTTTGTTTGTTCATCATCACTCTCAGTGTAAAAAAATGTTCAGAGAAAAAGAGAGGACGGAGTGAAAGCTGCGGCGCTGCTCGCAGAACTTCTCCTTGCAGCGTTGGTGCAGCTCTTTTTGAACATTTCACAAATCCCTCTCACACCACTAATCCATGTCTTTTATTAACTCACCAGCCCTATAAATACAATTCAAAAATAATCTCTAGTTTGAAATATCCCCCTTGTTTGTTTTTTTGCAGTTTATTTTTTTGAAGGTTTCCTTTTTGTGAAGCCAAGCGGTGGCAGCGACCTGGCCGGCTCACACAGCTGCTGGGAGTCCCATAAAGCCGACTTGTTTATCCCTCGTTGGCTGGCTCTGACGGCGGACTGCCGGCCCTGTTTCATGTCTAATTCAACCCTGATTTTTACAGCGCTTTTTTTCTTTTTTGTTTATTAAAAAAAAAAAGAGAGACTTCCTCCGACCGAGCGGCTGCCACCAGAGGCCGTGGGGATGAGTCGGCGCGGGCGCAAGTCCTGTCTGGTTCCCATTTACAAAGGATCATAACTCTCGCTGACACCAGATTTTTGAAATGATCATTTCCCTTTTAATTCATTTTATTGGAGGAACTTTTATGTGCCGTGTTGACTCGGAACCTCGGAGGCTTAAAGTGACTTAGAAATGGACATAAAGTAGAAACAGATGATGCTTATTCGCCTACAAATGAGGATGTTTGTGTGTGTGTGTGTGTGTGTGTGTGTGTGTGTGTGTGTGTGTGTGTGTGTGTGTGTGTGTGTGTTTGAGATTATTTCCCACACAGGCCTTGATGACTTTATCTGCAATTGATGAACTATTTCTTTCAACAAAAAAAAATTTGTGGCATAAATTCCCCCTCAGTTCTAAATAGCCGGCAACAGAAGCTCACACAGTGTAACGCGGTGCACATGTTGCACATGAGGGCAACTCTCAGAACCAGAACCAGAACCAGAACCCCTTCAGTCTTGTCTCATTTTTTTATTTTATTTTTAAAATGTTGTACCTTGTGTGTGTGTGTGTGTGCGTGTGTGTGTGCGTGTGTGTGTGCGTGTGTGTGTGCGTGTGTGTGTGTGTGTGTGTGTGTGTGTGTGTGTGTGTGTGTGTGTGTTGTGCAGAGAAGAAAACAACTTTCCCTCTCTCTCTCTCTTTCTACGCACACACACACACACACGCACACACACACACACACACACACACACACACACACACACACACACAGCATTCCCTTGCAGACAGGAGAGGCTCATTTTTGTTTATTGAATTGCTGTTAATAATTAAGAAATTTGAGCTTGGACCTCGAATGTGGCACCAATTTGTAAACACAATGGAATGAATTATTAACTGTGATTTAAAAAAAAACAAACAAGTCTTGCTGAAGAGCAGCAGCAGCGTTGCTGGGATGTGACGGACGGTGTGTGAAATGGAAGCAAATGACGGGGAAAGGAGTGTGTGTGTGTGTGTGTGTGTGTGTGTGTGTGTGTGTGTGTGTGTGTGTGTGTGTGTTTCATGCTGGATATAAAAACCACATCTATATTTAGGCTTTTTTTTTAATGTAATATTTCGTTTTGTGAAGAGAAGTAGGAGCCAGCACCGGTACACTGTCTGGTATTTTTTAATTTCCCATTCATCCATAAAAAAAAAAGAAAATCATTTGAAGCCTATAGCGCACATCTCCTGACGTCATTTTTTCCCTCTTGTAAATTTTCTTGCAATTTGTCCTTTTATTATTATTTTTTGTTGCTTTCTCCAAAAGTGTGCGTTTCTCCTCGCAGGGCCACAATGACGCAGCGCAAATCTGCAGCCTTAAAAACAGAACTCTTCCTTTTCTCATTGGATATTTGTAATGTGTTCAGTAGCTCTACTATGCAGTTCATATATTCTCATATATTGTTTTCACTGGTGCGACACATTTTAACTGATTCCTTCCCTCTGCCCCCCCCCCCCCCCCCTCCTCTGCCCGCCTGGACGCTGACCCCTGCTCTCCTAACACCCTCTCAACACTAAAGTATTACCCTACTCACCTTCTAAACAATGCCTTAGTGGTAAGTCCTATTTAGTCCCTACTTATTCCGCATTAGGTGTTTGTGATTTTACATACTCCATCTTGAGAAAATGTTTCTTTTTTTTTGTGGTTGGGTGAGTTATACTCCTGCAGGGCTCGTGCGGGGAAAAAACATGTTTCTTTTGCACACACACACACACACACACACACATACACACACACACACATACACACACACACACACACACACACACACACACACGCTCCATAAAAAGTTGCATTTTCTCTTTGTGTTTTTTTTTTTTTGGAAATTGTTGTTGCCATGCAGCGAAAACAGCAAAAAAAAAAACTGTCCGCAACTCCGACCACGTTGTATTTTAATGTGCGCGGAAGACGGCCCGGAGATAAATATATATTTCATTACAAATATGACGCTATAATTATGGTATTTGAAATTGCCAGCTTTTATTTTGAAATTTGTCCTTTTTTTTTTTTTTTAGCTCAAACTCTATCAGACTTGCGCGGCACTTTTAAAAAATAATTGGGTGCCACATCTTTCTCACGCAGCTGCAAGTTTCCTGTTTGCTTATTACGTCGATACAACAGTCTGACGAAAGTGTTTGTTTACATTTTTTTCTTTGTCTGTCAGAAGTCACCGCCGCTTTGAGGTCACCGCCTCGGTGAACGCGACTTATTGCACCTGCGTGTCGCTCCGAGAGGATGTGTTGTGTTTTTTTCTTACGTCACCGCCGCTCGTTGTCAGAAAGCAGTGTTTTTACTGAAAATATATATTTTTTTAAAGCGCACAAGCTTGTTTTTTTTGTTTTTTTTAAATCTGATGAAGTGAATGTTATCAATATCTGGACTTTTGAGCGTTAGCTTTACATTTACAAACGGTTTGATGATGAGGTGGTCCCTTCCACTCCCCCCCCCCCCCCCTCTCCGTCTCTTTCCAAGGCCTGCAAAATGAGTTAGAACAGCTGTTCAGAGGATTCAGAGCTGATGGAACCACAGTCTGAATAAACAGAAAATGTTGGATTTTTTCAGAATAAAAGACGGCACGTAGAGATGCGTGCACACGGACATGAAAACGCGCTCCTAAAGCCGTTGGTTTCTTCATGCCGAACCCTTAACTCAGTGCCGCCCCTCGAACCCAGACCCAGCTCCGACCGGGGGAACCGACCGGCTCTGCTCCATGGACTCCATTTTAGATTCATTTTCCCGGCGGGTTTTGTGGTTAAATAATGATGATTAATGGTGATACTCGTTATGTGGAGAGTTTGGAGCGAGAGAAATACGTTTCTAGAACATTACATTTTCTAACTGTAAAAACCTGTGGAGCTAACATTAGCCGAGTACGTTAGCACATCGTTAACTAGCGTTAGCATTTCTATGCTACGCTAGGTACTGAAGGTATACGGAATAGAAGAAAATTCTGATCTCCGAGCTGTTTTCACGACTGAATCACTTTGAATAAATCCTTTAAATGCATATTGTAGACTCTTTTGTCTGCTCCTCTCTGAAATTGCTTTTTTGAAGTTGTTTTTTTTACCGAAAATTTGATAATATTTCTGCAGTTAGTGACAGTGTGGGCTCCATGGTAGCGGTGCGTCGCTATCGCTGGATTAGCCGGGATGCCAGTAACCAGGCGGCTGTGTTTCTATTAAAATCTTTAAGCCAATCGCTGCAGTTTCACATTAACAACCAGCACCACAGCCACATAGCGAGGCCTTAACAATTGGTCTCGTTGCCCGTATGCTTAATTACGGTGTCGCTGCGGGTTTCGGTTCGGTTGCACACAAGTTTAATCGTCTTAATTCTGCACATACGGCCTCAGTGTAACTCACCGATTCCCCGCAGCAAAAATAAGTTTCGTCTGTGTGGATAAAAGCGAGCCGGCAGCCAGTAAAGCACTCTGCTCTTGGACACCAGACAGAAGAATGAACTCATAGTACACTTGATTGACAGGTGGGGCGGATCCATTGTGCTCTCTTGTAACTGAGTTGTGTGCGTGCACGTGCGAGGAGGGAAGACGGACGGGAGGGTTACGGCGGTGAAATCGGAGTCCCGCGATTGGCCATGCTGCTGTTTTGTGCCGCACAGGCAGCGCCGGATCCCCCCCCCCCCCCATCACGGGACGCCGGGAGGTCACGATGCCAGACGCTCGCCTGGGACATCATGTTCCTTTTACTTATTCATTCATACCACGCAGCCAGTTCCAGGGCCAAGCCACCGCAAAAACCAGCACCATGAAAAGACTCAAGTATTTTACACACTGAACTGTGGCTTGGCCCATTTAAGGTGGCAGTTGTTGTGTATTTCTGCCCTGGTGCCGGCAGCCCTGAAACAAGGAGGTAGCATCCCACAGCTTTTTTTGTTATCTTTGCGGCTTCAAAATCGGTAGCGTGTTGTGGATTATTTGCATTCTGAGCATATAGCTGAGAGGCTTATGAAGGTTTCTGCGAATAATGCCTTTTTCCAGCGATATACATTTCTCTGTGTTTATTGTCAGCTGGTGACTGGGGGCCACCATGCGTCAGCAGGATTGAATTTATGGCAATTCTTGCAAAAAAAAAAAAAGAAAAAAAAGAAGAAAATTCAGAGCTCTCGTCGTCGGCGAGGACAAAGACGGGATGAGCCGGGCGCGTTTTGGCAGCGGGCGATATAGATTTGAATTAAGTAGCATGTAGTTTTTTATCTCGAGCTGCATGCAGAGAGAGGCAGAATCCAACTGCGTCTCATTCAGTATCAGCACAGCTGTCCCAGCATCCGTGGAGAATGGATTCCTCCTGCTATTGCCATGGGAGGCTCCAGCCAAGAAGAATGGGAGGATATCCAGTGTGTGCGCTTGTGTTTTAAAAGGAAGGAGTGAGAGGAGCGAGTGAAACGCTGGCCTGTCTGTCTATGTGTGTGTGTGTGTGTGTGTGTGTGTGTCATGTTGTCTCCACCCGCCTCACTTTTCCTTCGCTCATGTCACCTCTGGCACGGATTAGTCTTTGGCACAACTCTGGCAGTGCCCGCGGCCCCAGTGCGGTCCTGTGGTCGCCGATATGTTGTGCTGTTGCCATGGCTACTGAACACACACACACACACACGGGTGCTAAATTACATAATTGAGCGAGAATATACAGAGGAACACAAAATACTTAGTGTACAATATGAGAGCAGAGAAAGGGGGAGAAGATACACCAGAAAATGCTCTTTGGCTTTTCCCAATAGGAGAACCCTTTTTGGTTCCCGGTGGACCCTTTATAACCTTTCAGAGGGTTCTACCTAGAACCCAACATAAAGGGTTGTACTCAGAACCATCTGTGAAAGGTTCCACCAAAAACCTCCTACGAGCAGTGCTTGAAGCAGGCTGGTACTCACCGGTATACATTTAGAACCCACCGAGTGACAGAGGGTTCTACTGAAAATCATTTTATATTTCAAGGGTTTCCTCTAGAACCCATCCATATTCCAAGGGTTTCCTCTAGAACCCACCCAGAGGGTTCTACAGAGAAAACCTTTATGTTCCAGGGGTTTCATCTAGGAAGCACTCAGGGGGTTGTCCCGAGAACCCTTTTATAATCCAAGGGTTCTATCTAGAAACCACCCAGGGTTCCTCAGGAGGTTCCTAAAGGTCTTGTGCTGATGTAGTGAAGCGCAACCCACAATAACCGTGGTTCACATTCATAGTTTTTAAGGGGGTATGGGCAGAAGAACTTTCTCTTCCAAAGGGGTTCTTTGGATGAAGTGTTCTCAATCGAATCCTTTGAACCCTTGAAAAAGCCTTTCCTTCAGAATCCAGTGGTTCTGGGTAGAACCTCAGCCCTTCAGGAAGAACCTTTTTCAACCCATATTTCTAAGAGCGTATAGAGTTTTGCGCGTATGAATTTAGAAACCACCTAGAGTAAACCAGAAAAACAGAAAGTTATTGTTGAATATTTGAGAGCTTTGTCATAGCTGAGCTTCAGACACAGCAGTACAGCGTGTTCCTCCCTCTGATGCCAAGTCTTCACTCTAACAACAACAGTGCCGCCATTATGTGGCTGTTCGGAACGTTGTGACAGCCAATATGACAGGGCAATTGAGGGTAAGGTGTTTGCGGTGACAATTAGCGGTGTTTGTGTGTGTGAGAGAATGACACACAGTGTTTATATGACAGAGGGTGTGGCACCTAAGGTTTACATAGATGAGACACACATGCATATTTTTATTTCTTCACCCTCCTGCTCCTCCTGGACTTCAGTCTGTTTTGAATAGATCTTTTAACCGTGAGAGCGTCAGCGACATGTCACATTCAAGCCGCCATATTTCTGCCACGCTTTGCTTGCGCTGGAGTGGCCTTCAAGGGCTTTTGAACTGCAAAAGAAGGGCAATGATGGATGCGTGTTAAACGAATATAATCTATTACATGTTGATTCGTGATCAAGTGAGAAAAGCTACTAGTGTGAGGCCAGCAGCACAAGCTGTCACTACAGCAACGGATTTCAGTCAATAAAGTCATATTTCGGGTTGGTGAAATGAATAATTGCCGTATATTCTTCAGTGTTTTGCTAGTTTTGCTGGTGCTAAAGAAGACAGACCGAGAATCGTCTCCGAGTGTGCTTTGTTAGATTTTGAGCTAATGCCAGTGTCAACACGTCGTCAGCAAGTAATTCTCAGCTCTTCCTTTTTAATCAACAAGTGACGTTTTCGGTAAAAGATATTGAATTTCGAGGATCTTTCATTGTGTTCCTTAGAAGAGGAACGCAAAAGGGCTCGCGCTCGTGACCGGGGACACAACGCGGAGCCTGCGACACGCCATTGTATTCTGGCGCATCGCAGGTCAACAGAAATAGATAAGAGAGAGTTGTTGTTGTTGCGGATCATTGACGGCCAACTCAAGGTCACTTCGGTGTGGGCAATCTGGGCATGTTGTTTGGCCCGTCCTGCCTGTCTGTCTGACCTACATCTCACTGGGCCGGCTAAATATATACAGTAGGCCCCTCCATTACAAAGCTCGGATTAATCCGGATGAAATCTGAGCACCGTGTCACTCTCACTCTCTCTCTCTCTCTCTTTCTCTCTCTTTCTCTTTCTCTCTCTCTCCGCGCGTTTGACTGCAGCCTTCTCTTCTACAAACTTCCAACTCTCGAAGAAATTAGAAAAGAAAGGCAGATTCAAACGTGGCACACGCATGCACATTGTCGTCTTGTGAATAAGGCCGGCGCTGTAGCCACAATAAGTCCACCCATTCAGAAAACCAAATGCTCTGCACATTTGGCGTCTGTTTGAATTCAAAGCCCAACTATGTACGTAAGTTATATTTTGTTTCCCTCGTGCATAACGCACCTGCACATACTTAATCACACGAGGCACAGGTGTGCATTCTTTCAGATAAAAATATCACACCCAGCACGACATGTGTTACAGCATGAGAGTGTGTGTGTGTGTGTGTGTGATACAGGACAGCGGTTTCCAACTCTTTTTTTTTTTTTTTTTTTTTTTTTGGTCTGATGTTCCCCCCACGGCCCTATCGGATGAACTCGAGTGAATAGAATTGCTTAATTTTTAATTTTTTGGTCAATTTGCATTTGTAGAATGGCAGAAGCTGAACATTTCAATTATTTAACCATTACTTTTAGCTAACTATTTTAGCCATATAACCATTACTTTAAGCTGTCTAACAAATTTAAGACAGGGAATGGAAATAATATTGTTACTCAAGTTAGGAAGTAGTTAAGAAATTCAAGAAAGAGTTTAAAAAAAAGACTCTTGACATGTAGTGTAAGTTAAAACGGTAGCCTACATAAAGTTCCATATAAACTTATCTTTGACTTCTCTTTAGCAGAACCTGCAAGTAAATATCTCAAAATAATTTAGCTAACTTAGCTAAATCTTACGTTTAGCTAACTATTTCAGCAGTTTAGCCATAATGTTTAGCTAACTACTTCAACAGTTTAGCCATAACGTTTAGCTAACTAGTTTAATAGTTTAGCCATAACGTTTAGCTAACTATTTTAATAGTTTAATCATAATGTTTAGCTAACTAGTTTAATAGTTTAGTCATAACGTTTAGCTAACTATTTCAGGTATTTCTAGCTAACTGTTTTTACCGTTTATCCGTGACATTTACCAGATTACTTGAACGGTTTTTCCCACTTCTTTTAGCTAACTGTTTTTAGCTAACCGTTTCATTCACCTCTCTGTGCTTGCTAACGGTTTAGGCTTCTCTGCTCGCTTTCAAACTAGTTTTCACACACTTTAAATCACAACACCTATGCCGCATTTCCACCGCGTGGTTCGGCTCGACTCGACTCGCTTGGACCCCTTCCTCTTTGGTTTTCCATTGGCACAAGTTGTGGATAGTAGGCTACGTGGTATTTATTTTTGGTACGACCTCGCTCAATGTTCCAAGAGGGATGCTATTGCGGGTTCTCTCTGACCAATCAGTGGTGGCTACTATTTTAAGTGGAAAACGAAATTGAGACAAGCCCCTGGTACCAACATTGAGTAGAGTTGAGGCCCACCGTGCAGAGTAATTTAGCCATTAGTAGGTAGATCTCTTATATGGCAATTTTGTATTTCTAAAATGTGTTCAGTTACTCTCCGATCTTTCCAGGGGCTTGAGTACCTCTGGTTGGGAATCGCATATTAGAAGCCAGCACAACACACATACAGTCATTAATCTATGGCTTCCTGCGTTCCCTCCATCCATCCATTTATTACCAGGCAAAGCAAACATCCCTGCACACCTGGTGAAGCCTGGAGAGGCGAATGCAATCATTTGGGCACAAAGGACAAAGACTCCATCAGGCCGCAGTTAATTGGGGAAATAGCGGTGGGGTGGGGTGGGGGTGGGGGTGGGGGGGTTGTTCAGCCGTCAAGGGATGACATCACGCAGTGACGGCGCTCCATGATGTCATAGCATTCATCATCTTTTCACCGCTTCTTCGGCCTTCCTTTAAGTAGCGGTGGATAAAGAGGCATTGATTGGCTCGTTGATTGTACCTCGAATTTCCCCGAGGCTTTCTCTTCATCATCACGCTGCATTACCTCATGCCGTAGCAAAAGGCGAAACGGTTCCAAGTAGAGTCCTGGATATGTTGATCCGGCACAGGAGATGAAAACAGCGACCACGGAGGAGAATAATCCGCATCGGCTATTTAGCAGATAAGATTACGAGCCCTGGCAATGATTGTATCCACTACTTCAGCCCGGCATTAACATTCGCTTTTATTCTCTTTCCCCGGGAACGTGGCTCAAAGGCCTGCGATTGGGCTTGATAGGCATTTATTGGGTTAACGTTGGGAGGGAAAGTCTTTTCCTGTCCCGGGGGCGGGTGGAGGAACGTTGACGCTCGGAGGCTTGCGAACCTGCGAGTCAAACAGTAATGAAAACAGTTGTGACCTGATTTTCAAGAGCTGGGGAAAAAGAAACACAAGAGTCGAGAGGGGAAGGAGGATTTTTAGTTACAGACAAAAGCATGTCAGGCAACAATATGTTAGGATGAGTCTTTCCTTCTTTTATTCTTTCCCTTGCCTTTTTTTCTTGTGTTGCCTTTCACCCCCCCCCCCCCCTTACCTTCCCTCTACGTTTTTTGCCCATGTATCTAATTCGGCCACCCCCTGTCCGGCAAGGAATCGCTGTCACCCCAGGGAACAAAGGGGCCTGAGCTCGGCTCTTCAGAGCAGGAAGTTGGCGCGGGGCCAAGGGTGGAAAATCTATACTTGGTTGCATAATATTACATATCTTTACCTCAGATGAACTCTTGCGAGGAGGCCTGGCAGCTGTGAGCAAACAGAACCGGAGGGCGGGAGTTTATTAACTGACTCCGTTTGTGTGGAGGCGCGTGTGCGTCGGGTATGAGTGCGCGCTCTATGCTTCTTGTGACTTGTGTTCGCCGGCTGGCTGAGGCTGTTTTCGAGACCCCTCTCGACAGTCGAGCAGAGTGCAGTAGAGTCAAACAGACCCCTTGTTGAAATAGAAACAGAGCGGAGTGGAGCGGGGCAGAGGAGGGCCGAGCGGGGCTTCAGGGTTAGACCCGAACACGGCTCTGCGGCTTCTCCTTTTTGGCCCGGTCGACCCGAGCCATCCCCCGACTCGCAGCTGCGCCGCGCTCTCCGTGATGTAAACTTTTATGCTCTGTTTAGGCTCAGAGAAATAGCTGCAGGATTAGTGTGTGTTACATGGGAAAGTTGTGTGTTTGACTGGAAAAAAAAAAGAATTCAGCGCAGGGTGAGGATTTCGTGTCACTGCTGAGATGTAAAACACAGATGGGGGGGGGGCCCGGATTTAATGAGTTCACAGTAGCGAGGGACAAATCAACGCTCCTCAAACGCCCTTTACGCCAGTTTATGAATTCGCTTTCGGACTCTTCCATTATTAAGACGTCTGGTCCCTGAATAATAAAATAAAGAAAAACTCCTCTTTTGCGCGCTTTCTTTATTTTTTGTTGTTGTTCTCGAGCTCTGCTGAAAGTGAGCAGGACCCCCGAAAGCGGGGTTTTTTTCGGCCGTCTAACGTGTCAAGCCGCTGTCACTCAGCGCGAAAAGCCCCACCGTGAAACTCGAACCGGGCCCCATTATGGTCATCATCTGGAATACAGCGCAATCATCTCCGCCACCTGTGCCAAGCAGTGGAAAACGACTCCTGTAGGCCTTCTGGGCCTGTCTGTTAGAGTCGCATACCGATTCACTTTCACCCCATTCATCTGAGCTACTTACTCTGCCTTGTTTTTCCCCTCTCTCCATCCGCACACCTGAATACAAGTCTTTCCAAGCTGGAGTTAGGACTCATATGGGGACCACAAATCGACCGTATATTGCAGCCAGGCTGCGGAGATTTATGATGAAAGTGAATAGGGCGGGTGTGCAGAGGTGCATATTATGGGGCCTTTTTTTTTTTTTTTTTTTTTTTGTAACTTGGAGGAGCTGAAGGCCTTGAGAATGATGTAGAGGAGTGAAGCAACCTGCAGGATATATATTTATATATTTTATCTTTCAGCTCAGAAAGACGGAAAGATTGTAGAGAAAAAGCTGGCGATACGGAGGGAAAGAAGCGAAAGGGGTAAACGGGCCGGAATGAAAGAGGTCTGTGTTGTAAATACAGTAGACCGGGGAGCGCTCCGTGTCCTTTTTTATTTCTCCTTGCAGCATGATTTGTTTGATTTACTCTCTATCAATCAGCGGAGGATGTGTATAAACGAACTTGAAGTATATTTGAGAAAAGCCTCTTTATGGCCGTGGCTGTTTGTATTCTCCTCTTACTTTCCTTGGAAGCGGGCCGTGATTAAAACCGGCGATATAGGCGTATTGTGTTTCCTGGGGGATTGGAAGGAATGCAGAATGCATCATAACCATATTACACTAGTTAGGAGCGGTGCGTGTTGCCAAGCCCCTGGATACAGGAGAGGGTAGACGCAGCTACACTGAAGGGGGAACCGAGTCCCCGCGAAAGAGCCAGAATCCCACAACTGCAACAACACCGGTGGACACCCGACACCGGTGGACTGTGTTTGACATTTCGTAGGATACACACGGCACCGAAGACTCCGCTGCGTAGAAAGGAAGAAGAAAAAGAGAGCTTTTTTTTTCTCTCGCTTTCTGTCAAAAAAACCTTCACAGAGGAAAACCCACGAAGAAAAAGAAGCAGGTTCTGTGTGGATGTGCGTCCGAGCGCCGCAGAATCCGTTTGGCATTTTTTGTTGTGAGGGAAGCATGTTGCTGGTGGGACTTGGGCCTGCACAATCCCTCCTCTGTTAAAACAATGCGGCAGTTGTCCTCCACTAACCTAATTACTCCCTCCCGGGGGAGAAAGGCAACAGCACCAAATCCCATAGTTAGGAGCTCTGATCTGGGCCCTGCTGTAAGAAAAAGGCCTCATTCATTTCCCTCCCTCCTTCCACGGCACATGAACAGACCGACACACACACTCTCACACACACACACACACACACACACACACACACACACACACACACACACACACACTCGTTCCATTTTTTTTCTTCTCTGCGATCGGGTTTGACCTGATGGAAGCTAATTAGGAGCCAATGCTTCCTGATATTTCTCTTGATATCTGTTTTTGTTAACGTGACGTTATTGTCCTTAATTCATTGATGCGGACGACGTAATTGCATCTAAAGGGTTGGGTTCTACCGGTGCGTGTATACACACACAAAAAAATAAAAACTGTAGAGCAGACGCAACACTGGGCTAACTTTACCCAGTACCAGTGTCTTATTTGGACCCAGCATTTTTTATTTTGTACTATTTGGTTATTTACCGAAACTAAAATGGGCTGATTTTTACTCTTTACTGTTTGAAGCAGGGTCCGCAGGGTTACTTTCACAGGTAATAAGTAATTGAATACATTTTTAAACAATATGGTCAGTAACATAATCCAAGTATCCCAAAATTAAAGTAAATCGCTTACTTTTGAATAACCTCAACATGAAATATGCAAATAAAGACAAGTAAAAAATGAAAATTGCTGAAATTTCACCATTATTTTCTATGAAAAGCAGAAAAGAGGAACAACATCACGGTTCAGCGCAAGTTCGGCCTCCCGGCTGTAAAAATGCTTTCCCCGGCCAAGGACTCCAATCATTTGGCCACGTTAAGTGTTGCCGGATTTTTTTTTTGAAACTTGCGGCAGCGCCCGCGTAAATGAAACAGAATGGACCCGGTTTGTCCCGTGTCACGTTTGCTGGACCGGAACATTTGCAGCGGATCGCTCATTTCCGATGCGAATCGTCTCTTCACGCCTCACGGCGAAAAGAATGATCTTGATGAGCTGGAAAGTGCCCAAACAAAACTTTCACTGTACTGTGATGCCCCCCCCCTCCTGCTTTACATAGAAAATAATGGAGGTGAAAGCTTTCTGTATTTTCACAAACATCAGCGGCGATGCCAGAGACCCGTGTCCTGAAGGCGTGTGCATTGTAGTGTATCCTTCTGTATTTTAAGACCTATGTTAAAATTGTAATCCTGCTAATAATCCCTATTTTTAATGAATGCATTGATAATGTGATTACGTCTTTTTTTTTTTTCTGTAGCTGTGACGGTATTACCTCGTTTCTGTACGTGGTCCTTTACTCCCCAAGCTCAAGTTTTTCCTTAAAACTGTCACAGATGTGTTGCTAGTTGTATGAAGTGTTGTGCACATGACGTTTAAAACTTTGTAGGATAAACATATTATTATGGGACAGTTTATTAGAACCATAAATAACCCAACAACAGCCTGCTGTTAATGCTTTTTTCAGAAAAGTGAACCCAGCATTGCATCACTTTGGACCCAGTGTTATTGTTTTAGTTTTACTGTCGAGTTATACATCCGAACAGAAATGTGCTTATAGTATAAACCACTGGCGCTGGTTCTATATTGACCCAAGGCGGGTCATTCCTTTAACCCGGGTTTATGTGCACAAACTGGCAAAGACAACCAAAATACAGTTTGTACTTGAACTCACGTTTGAAACGCACACACGTCTTATTTCCATTCATGGCGCATTCACGAGTAATTCGTTGGAAGCAACTTTAAACATTGGATGGAGTCCGTGCGTACGGCGCCGTTAGCTCTTTAGCTTCACGCCGCTCCTTTGTTAGGCTTCTCCCCCACCCCCCCCCCCCCCCCTCGTCTTTCATCGCCGCCCTCCATCACTTACTGGCACCGCGGAGGGTTTAGAAAACTTTATTACTGTAACTTCAGACAAGGAAGTCCGTATAGGAAGCAGCGGAGGGGAGAGTGTGTGTGTGTGTGTGTGTGTGTGTGTGTGTGTGTGTGTGTGTGTGTGTGTGTGTGTGTGTGTGTGTGTGTGTGTGTGTGTGTGTGTGTGTGGTGGCATACACAGAGTAGAGGAAAGGGTGTTAAAGTCTTAATTCTCCCTCTACCAACCTGTTTGGTTTTTGTTTATTTGCCTCTCCTCTCTCAGGAAGATTAGAACGGCCATTGTGTGGAGGCTTGGGAAGTAAAGCTGCTAGTTTATATTTGGAGATTGTTGCGGTGCTGCGTTGTTGGTCTAGACTGTACTGGGTTTTAGACGTCTCTGTTTGTTTATCTGGGGAGAGAGAATTCCATTGACTTCAGACTTCGTGGCCATTTTTTATTCAGCGTTGTTGATGAAGAATATGTGTAACAGACCACATGGTACACTCGGGGCATATAAGGAGATAGTGGTGTTTGTGTATATAGTGTGTGTGTGTGTGTGTGTGTGTGTGTGTGTGTCTGGTCGTGCAGTGTTTGTCTTAGGCCCGAGCTCCTTTCCTGTGGTGTGTGTGTGTGTGTGTGTGTGTGTGGGCTCGAATGTGTCCAGCTTGTGTGGACCCAGCGCCCTGTTTGTGCGGAAGCTCCGCTTTAACAGCATTAGCAGGGCTCTTCCTTGTTTAACCCTATCGCCGTCCTCCAATTCATTAGTGTCCTTTCTTTATCGATCCGAGTCCTCCTTCTGTCCCACTCTGTCTTTGAAACAGCGTGTCGAGTGGGAAATTAGGTTTTCAACAAATGCTGTTTTTCTTTTGCTGCAAAGGGGGACCTTTTCTTTTTTTTCTTTCTTTTTTCTTTTTTGCAAAGTTCATCGTAGTTTGTATGACATTGGTACATTTTTCTTTAAGAGGCCGTATATTACACTTATCCGTGTTCACTGCTGACGCTAGAAAATCAGTAGCTGAACCCTCCCATCCTACGGACAAGTCATGTTCGTCTTCCCTAGAACCCGTCATTGTTTTGGGACAACCATCTTGATTCGAACTACAGAGACATTTTAAACTATTTTATTTTATAAGCATGCAGGATTTAAGAAAACAAAACAGGATGACGGATCATTTGAGCATGTTGAGCCCTAACATGGGTTCGAAAAATCTTTGATTGATGCAATTTGCTCGTCTTTTATGTTAAATACTAATGTTTTTATGTTTTTACGTCATTTGTTTTTTTACGTACGCTGCTATCTTGATCAGGAACCCTTTGTAAAAAACAAAAAGATTTCAAATCTAAATGGGATTATCCTGGAGAAATAAAGGTTAAATAAAATGAAACTCTCTGTCTTTGTTAGCTCTTAAGGTCCGTCCAGTCTTTCTCTATTTCACACTAATTCATTAACCTCTCTTTTTCATTAAGCCCCGTGCCAACTTGTGAAACCCGCCTGTCAGTGGCAGCCATGATTGACTTTCTCTTCAGCCACATTATTAACCCCTTCCTTCCCATTTAATCTAGCAGGTTTATTAAACTGAAGTCTGGCACTGCCATTGGCTCTAAAAGTGGATTGCAAGTGTTTTTTTTTTCATTTGATTTTTATCTCACTTTGTATTTCTTTCAACAACGGATGTCACGATACCAAAAATGTAATAGTCAATAGCAAAACACAAAAACAAAACAATGAATCATAATTCCCTCTCTAATATCAGTTTTAACTTGTATATCGCTGTGAAAACATCTCCTTCAAACAACTGTATTTATTCAAGTTTCTCTCCAAAAACTAAATTTTACAAGAATTTACATGATGACGTTATAACTAACTTTCGCCTAATACTCATTTTTACTGAACGCATTATAATGGGACTCAATGGAACCTCCGTTAACGTTAGCCGTTCTCTCCGCCGGACTGCGCTGCCCACCGGCTGCTAACGGCTAACGTTAACTAGCTTTCCTCCTGACGATTTGAACACGACTTGTTGTCCACAGTGTAGCATTGTCAGGGAGAAAATAGGGTGCAGTCGTGAGTTTCATGCTTGTCATACGGTGCAGTGGTGTAGAAAAAAACAGGTATGTCACGTTTTCAGAGTTTTGCCATCGACTTGGTACCGAAGTGTCGGTTCTCATGACATCTCTATATTTTGTGACCCTGGTAGTTAAAGGGAGCATCACTCGATATGTTTCTAGACTCACGTTAGTTTACATAAATGTAAATGTAATGCATGGAGCAGCAGCTAATTGCATGAAATTCTCCCTGTTCCTTTATTCTTACTTCCCCCCCCCCCCCCCCCCCCCCCCCCCCCCCCCCCCCCCCCCTCCTTCCCCTTCCTGTTCTTTGTCTTTGTTCTATTGGTTTTGCCAGGAGATGTCCTTCTTTATCAGGGCTCGTACAGACACATAGAACCACACCTCTGTCAAACATTCGCCCTTCGGTCTGTGCTGTCTGCCCACGGAGGGCACCGCACAAAGTACAGGCCTACGGGCTTCATTCAAGAGCCACACAGATCATCGGCGGCTTAATTAATAACTTATGGCTACGGCTTAAGCTCAGTTACTTGGCTAATTTGAATGGAAACGTATAAAGATTTAAAAAAAAAAAAAAAAAGGATATAGAGACAGGAGGCAGTCGTGGAGGGTGAGACAGTGGGGGTTGTGAGTTAGGGATTGCGGCGATGCATTTGCATAAAGGGCAGGGCGGCATGCCCGATGGTGGAAAAGGTTGGCATCACGCCTTTCAGACTGGCAGAGAGGGAAGACTGGTGAGAGAGAGACAGAGAGGGGGGGGGGGGTGTAGTCAATAGTGCATCCCTTGTTCGGAAAGAGGAGGTCCCTAGCTGTTGGCAGGAGAGCGGGCTAAATCTCTAGTTTGATTGTGTGCTAGATTGCCCCTTTTATTTGTCTGATTGCAAAGCGTTCAACACCGCATTAGCGGTGGGCTTTACTTTCCTGGAGCCTCTATGCAGGACTTTTTTCTTTCTTTCCTTTCCGTCTTGGCCCCGGTCTGTGATCGTGGCTCTACACATATGCTATATAGAGTTCACATCGTGCGCAATCAGCACGCCGGGCAGCTCGAGGGAAGTTTCCGACCTGTTTTGTCAAGTCTGCGTCGGGCCTCCTCGAGCCCCTTTGTGTCCCGCAAGCATCGAGCTCAGGTTAACGGCGGCGTCGATACAGACTCATGGTGTGTTCTTGGAGGTTTTTAAAACTTGTACGGGGGAACATGGACAAAAAAAAACAGAGCCTGCAGACAGAGCCCCCCCCCCCCCCGTCATGGTGGCCGTGGTTGTGGTGATGTCATGGTAGCGGCCTGTTATTTCTGGCCCTGGGTCTATAAGCGCAATACATGGCGTCTTGGCACATGCCCACATCGCCGGGTGGGCCACCCGTCGCCATAACGACCGCTAAGAGTTTGATGCCTGCAAATGCATCGCGACCCGGGACCTCGATGACCCTCGTCGTTTAAACTGTGGTGATGTGAAGTGTGACCGGAATTTATTTTTCAATCTCATCAAAAAATCCAAAAATATTTTTGATACAATTTTGAGCCCTAACTTTGTCCAATAATGACTAAAACAAATACAGGTATTAAATGAATAATGATATCAGATGGAAAAGGATATTATATACTTGATAAAGAACTTTTTTTTCTCTCAGTGATGCTGAAGCTCATGATGTGCACTAGGCATCGTTCTAGTAGCGAGAACAACATTTTCAAAGAGACCAACATTTTTGGGGAGCTTTATACAAAAAAAGAAGAAGAAATCAAGGATATTTCCAAATGCCTGCATTCAAAAACATAATGAATTGAGATAATGAAGTATTTATCAGCAGTATTAAAGCATTAAACTCGTTCTGCGGTAAAAAAAAAAAAAAGCCCTGTGACTGATATATTATTATAGCTGACGTTATTAGATTAATACTGGTGCATTAACCAATCAGCCAGCAGCATTTTAACATTGTAGGTGCTCGAAAATATAATTTCTGATATTAAAAAATTCTCTAAGCTTTGATATTTTGTGATATTCGATAGTTTGACCACGTTGGAAGTCGAAGGAGACTACTAAACACTTCAAGCAACCTCATACTCTTTACAAATGTGTTGTAATTTATAAACTCATCTTTTTTTCTATGTACAATCATCACCTGCAAAAATAACTATAGCAGCCAGATAAATGTTGAGAAAAAAGACAATATTTCCCTTTGAAGTGTAATGATGTAGAAGTATAAAGTATCAAAAAATAGACATACACAGATAGAATACAAGTGCCTCAAAATTGCACTTAAATAATTAATTAATAAAACGATAGTATAGTGTTAGGAAGTTAAACAGGTCATGGTTCCCTCTCTAATATACAGTATATCTCCATCAAACGACTGGATTTCTTCAGGTGTCTCACTAAAAACTAAATTTTGCACGTCATGATAACATTATAGTTTACCTTCAGCTAATACAAATCTTTACTGAATGGAGCTTGAATGCAACAGAATGAAACTCAATGCAACCTCTCCTACCGTGAGCGGTTGGCTCTGCACGACTGTGCTAATGGCTAATGCTAACCAGCTTTCCTCCTGATGAGCGCTGTCACCTCTTGGTATCAAATTATCGGCTCTCGTGACATCCATAATAAGTATGTTTTCTTTAGTGTATAATCACGTGAAACTAACAATGTGTTTTCGTTTGTGTGTTTTCGTTAGCTAAGAATTAGCCATTTATATCACACATATAAAGAGCTGGTCCTCTTCACGGAGTCCGCCATGTTTCTACAGTAGCCCAGAACGGACAAACCAAACACTGGCTCTAGAGAGGAACATTCGCATGTCACATTTCCGTGTCACCATTAGTGCCACCGTAGTTCTCCTGCATGCTTGGCAATGGGGATGGGCAATGGGCAAAGTTTCAGTTGGTTGCAATCTGCAGCCTCACCACTAGATGCCACTAAATCCTACACACTGGCCTTTTAAGTACAGTACTTGTCTAAGGTAAATTTACTTTCAAATCAATCAAAAATATATCATAAAAGAGGTCAGAAAGGGCGTCATTGAGCTTGAAGATAAGGTATTGTAATGTATTATAATAACGCTGGAAAAAAAACCGTATAATCTGACAGTAACTTAAGGCTTTAAGGAGTGCTAACACAGAGTGCGTGTGCTCTCTTGTAAATCAGTGTGAAGCCATGTCATGCACCTGGTGAGTGGAGGGTGGAGACAAGGCAGTATTACTCAGTAACTAAACAAAGGCAAACGTGGGAACCGGTAGAATTGAGTTTTAATCGTGGTGTAGGTGTCAGACAACCAGGAGGATGTTTCGAATCTCCTTTGGTGCATCATAGCACCGGTCTACCTTCAAAACGGGACGGCGAACGCCGGCGTTCTGCTCGAGTGCCCGGCTCGTCTTGGGGGCTTTGAAAACCCAGCCGTGTTGTTTCAGCTCACTTTCTTCTTTCCCCGCGGCGTGTGAAGGGCTGACTTTGGCGTCGCACACTCGTCTCTTTGAAAAAAGGGGAGTAAAGCCCTACAGCTTTGTTAAGCGGCAAGTTAACACATGAACCCTTGAAGATCCTTTTCATTTCGCAGCGTGTTGAAATTCTAATTCCAAAAATGCAAAATAAAAAGGATCTTTTCACTAGAGGGGTCATGGTGTAACATCCCTCCGCTTTGAGCCTATTGATGAGTCAGCGACGTGCTCGTAATCCTCTGTGACGTGTGTCAACCACGCATCAGGCCGTCGAGATCAAAGATAATGTGCAACACGGTGATGGCTACCAGGCACACTGGCTTCTTATGTGCTGTTACAATGACATGATATCTCACTTCTGGTACGATAAAATGCTTCTGACACGTTCATCAAAAATGAATCACCTCCCGTCAAACCGAAATAGGAATGCGAGGATCAAAGAGAATGAATTTGCTAAATGCGTGTCTTTGTTGCGGGCCAGGCGCATAGTGTTTACCGATTACAGAGCTGGTTTTTACCAGGGTAGAAAATTAACACCTGCCACCAGCCAAATGCTGCTAAAAGCTGGCTGTGGTCTGGAAGCTTCCCTCCTCTACCAGACACTTTTGGCAGGCTTATTATTTTTGGATCTTGGTTGATGAAATTGTGTAAGTGTTTACTTTTTTCTCCCCTGTTGTATTAGTTTTGATTGTTGTATTTGAAGGTCGCCATATAGTAAAAAAGTTTTTGTCTTTTTTTACAATTATAAAGCAGGTCTAAGTGCGAGATAAATTAAGTGAAAGTATCAAAATGCTCAATTGTATTCAGAAACTGTGCCTTTAAAAGAGCCGTAAGGATTCCCGTTGGGATGGCACAACTATACAATGTATAGATAATTTCAGTTTTAAATGTAAACAAATGTTTCTGAGTTCATTCCGGTTGCAGTGTATGGGAATGACATCAGCTGACAGGAAGTAAACAGCTATTGCCTGGCAACGCAATTCCGTTGAAATGTGCTAGAACCATAGAAATACCATAGAAATGTTGTTAGTTAGTTACGGTGACAACGCACGTCAAGGGGGTCTGTAAAACGTTGCTGAGCGCTGGAAAGCGCGGATGCAGCTTCCGAGACTAAGGGCTAGCTAGATAGCTAACGTTAGGTAGCTTAATACCGAGGGCCCGTTATAGCCGGCGTTGCTGCTGGCCACCAGCCACTATATCCAGTGTGGTATTAAAGCTAGCAAGCTAGCTAACTAACCAACTGTCCGCTAATTAGCTAGTTGTGCGAATTAGCTAGCTGGCTAATTCCACAGAAAATGAGCCAAATAAAATTGTCACTCAGCTGGCGATGGCAATGTGCTTTCCTACAAGTGACTATTAGTGTGAGGATGAAGAATAACGTTAAATAACACTGCAACTCCTCTGCTCACTTTAGTGAGACTGTGAGTTGCCGCAAGTCAGCCTAGTTTATATGTAAGTCAACCCGCTACAGCGGTCGCAATTGCAACAGCACACATCAAAATGGCCGCCGCTCTGACCGTCCTGCTACATTCATTTGAATGGTGAATGTCCCTTCTACTCCTAATTAATTTCTATGGCTAATAAAGTGTTTTTTTTTTTTATAAACATGTAAACATGTTCTAGTAGAAACCCAGAAAAAAACTATGACCCTGTAAAATGAGCGTGATACGTCTCCTTTAAAAAAAAAAGTTGAGGCCAAGACACCAGAAAAAAGGCACCACATCGTGGTCCAGTCAGTAGTATCGCCGTTACTCAGCCCGCACTGGCAGCAGAGTGAGCAGCAGTAGTCTGTTTGGCTGGCACGGCGAGAAAAACACCACAGTCATGGCTGACTGTGGTGCTGAGTCGGCCTGCCCGAGCACGGCCCACTCACTCACGTGCACACACGCGTTAGGGCGGGTTCCTTCATCCAGCAGCACATTCCTTCTCGCCGCTGTCACCGTTTGCGCGCGTGTGCATGTGTGCGTGGGTGTGTGTGTGTGTGTGTGTGCATATACAGGTAGCGCTTGTGTCGTCACGGGACACACCTTGATTTCGTAGTCGATTCAAGTGTAAGTTTGGGCAGAATGTACGCCGGCGAGTTCCTCCGCCCCTCCCCCACCACAACAGCGCTCATCAATACCGCCGACTGCATCCAGGAGGATCCGCACGTCTCGACATGTGTTCTCATGCAGGAACAAACATTGTTTTATTACAATTTAAAACAGCCCTCAAGTGATCTGCTTTCTCAATGTTTTCAGAGCATTCACAGATGATTTTGATTGTTTTTCAGCACACAAAACCCTTTCCGCGTTTCTCCTCGTGTGAATTCATGTACGCGTTGCGCAGTACGTGAGTGAGATCCGTATAGGTGGAACCAGGCCTCCGTGTCAAACAAATGTAGCTGATGTTGGTGGTCGTCGTGAGGGGGGGGGGGGGGGGTAACCAGGACCTCCAGAGCCAGAAGACGGAAGAGACCAGTTGGGTTTTGCTGTGCAGCCAGGCAGCGGAGCCCCTTTTGTGGGACAGGAATGTGCCGTGCGTGCCTCTTCCTCAGCCCCCCCCCCTCACCACACACACACACACACACACACACACACACACACACACACACACGGCCCGTTAGCACGCAGCCACCGCAAATTGCTTGCAGATTTTTCACACATAGTAACGTGCCGGTTTGTAAACTCGGGAGAGCATCACTCCACTCCAGCGAGTGTTGGGTACTTTTTTCCATCTCTTCCGTCTTTAAATGATTAACAGGAGTGATTACTGTATAACAATGGAGGGTCATGCAGCAGGCACGTCCATGATTACTGTATAAAACCACAGCGAGCTGGAGAAGACGTGCTTTCTAGGGCATCGGGGAACTACTTTTTTTTCTTGTGATATAAATCCCCAAAATGTATTTTTCATGAGGTAGAAACTTGAGTCTTTAAAATAGATATGAGACCAGTTTTTAATAAAATACGCCTGGATGAATCCAGGATAGGACTCTTCAGCGAATGATTGAATCTCCCCGCGTCTCCTCCTCCGCCACCTCCCTCCCCAGCTCTCTCTGGCTCCGAGCCGGGAGGTCAGAGGGGGAGCCGGCGTCGGGCTCCGTCCAGGGTTCAGGGACACTCGGAGCCGGGGCAGGAGAGGATGGAGCCGGGGCCCCCCACCTGCACAGAGCTGCGCTAATGAAGGGGACGGGCGCCTGGGAGGCCCTCGGGTCACGCAGACCACGGTTTAATTGGTCTGACGAGATGCAGCGTGTGGGCCTGGGCGAGGTCAGGGGCCAGAGCGGGGGCCGAGGGGGCCTGCCGCCGGGCATCGTGGGTCAGAAAGAAGAGGAGACTTTCATCACGAGTTTGTTTAACTTTTATTAAGTTAAAGATATGTACAAGCGATGGAGAAAACTCCGATTCTGGGCATTCGAAAAGGGTTGAAATCATTGAGATGGAACATTTCAATGTCGGTTCGGAAAAACAAAACACAGACGCCAAGGATTTATCATAACGAAAAACAACAACAAAAATAACGCATTTCACCGTGCCAGAGTTTTGATTATTTGGCTTTAGGATTTTGGACTTTAGAGCAAAGCTCACTTTCACCTCCATTGTTTCTCGTAAAGCCGGACGAGGTGGCCCGAATATAAAAACCAAACACATTCTTCTAATTGCTCTGTAATTCTAATTGCAGGCATTTTATTTGCCTTTCGTGTAAGAGATGCACTTTGTAGGCAGGCAGGACGGCCCCCTGCTAGCAGGTTCATCAAGTCTGAATGTTTATTCATTTGTCTGCAACATGTGAGCGTGTGAGAGAACGGAACAGAAGCGTGCAGCATGTATTTCTGATAATTGCCGTTCACGTAGACCTGCAGTGTTCCACATAATAATAAATAATAACCTAATTTCAATGTGTTCATATTGATTTATTGAGTTTAAATAATGGCAAATAACAAAATGGTATACATTTAAAGATATTCATGAAAAGCTAAAGAGATGAACTATTTTAAACGGTGGAGCCTTGTCTGTGGAGGGTTTAGCAGGAGCACTAATGAATCAAACTCCTCTGTTTTTCCAGAGTAAAGAGCCTTTTCTCTCCTCGCTGAAAGAGTTAATCTGAAGTTGGCAGCCAACTCCGCAGTCTTGGTCAGACGTGCGGAGAATAAAAAAAAAAAAAAAAGACTTCAAAATCATTTCTTTTGTCTTGTCATAGCCTGTTTGAATTCAGATGAGTCTTTTATGTAGCACGTTTTCAAAATTGAAATCGACGCTTTTGCAACGGAAACAGGGGGGGGGGCGGCTTAGATATCAATAATTATGAAAATATCAAAACACACGTTTTAATATTTACGTTTTATTTTTAGATGGACAGACTTTGATTTTTTTAGTTAGTAAAAAAAAAAAAGATCAAATAAATCCAGGCTCCAGCATCCATGATATTTCACGTTTCACAGCAGTGATCCGGGTCATTCGGGGCCTCACAGCTCTTCATCTGACTCCTCGCACAACGTTTCCGCTACATATTTCCATGTATTTTGGGACTCCTCTCCCTGTATTAATTGACGTCGGGTTTTAGTAACGGTTTAGCACAATCGTGTCGCTTGCGGTAATGCCAGCTCGTGTTTTCTTTTCATTTCCATGTTATATTCCTGGCAGACTCCGTCGATGATGTCTGCACTTTTTTTTTTTTAAATATTTTTTTTTTTTAAGTATATTTCAAGTGCCCTCGGAGAAGGGAGAGCCGGGGAGGGGGGGAGGAAAAAGTGACGGTGCATTTTTAATTGTTTTGGCTGAGTTTTTCCGTCGTATTAATAACGGAGTCTGGATGCTATTTGAGAGAATTAGCCAGAAAAAAAACAAAAACATGTTGGTGGAAAAATAATCAAGGACTTTAATTCGGGCGGTCAATTAGAGAGACTCACGCAGGGATTGTTTGTCTGTTTTTTTTATTTTTTTATTTCCAGGCCTGAAATGTGACCTATAATGTACACGTGCAGAGTGGATGCAGTTTATATTTAACGGGGGCTTTTAAGGTGAAGAGATGAAACTCACCGGAAGCTCGCGCTCGTCAGTTATTCGCGCCGCTGTAAAAAAAAATTAAAAAAACACACCGTCCGCTCCGGCTACTAATTGATATTAAACCCCAAATTAAAAGCTAAAGGCCACGCGCGTTTGGGCTTAATTTAATTTCCAGGTAAGAAGATTAACAGACACCTTCTTCCATGACGGGTTTATGTGGGCTCGATAAACTGAATCAGCGTTCAGTACAGCGACCAGAACCCAACACGGGCCTCGTGAGGCGCAGCTGATAGCGCAGACATGCTAATCTACAA
>NW_027176527.1:0-5000 GCF_023349555.1 Cebidichthys violaceus | reverse complement strand
GCTGGCCGTGGTCTTCCTTAAACTCTTTTTTTGGTGTTTTTTTTAAACTTTGGCCCACTGTTTTTAGTGAGCAGCATATTCTCCTAATTATCTTAATTTTTTTTTACAACGCCCCCCCTCTCATCTACTAACTTTCCACAGCCTGCCAAACCAGCGTTTGCTTTACATTGGGGAGCGCGGGAGGAAAGAAGGAAAAAAAAAAAAAAAAAAAAAAAACTGGTGCAGGAGATTTTTTTTTTTTTTTCACTTTAAACGCTGTGCCAAATTTATGATGAGAGTGCAAAATGGTAACTACCAGGCCGTCTGTCTTCCTCTAGCACACTGTGGTTTTCTGTGGTGATTTCTGTCTGCTTTCAGTTTGTTGTGGAAATGTGAGTCTGGTTGGAGCTCCCCCTTTGCATGCATCGCAGACAGAGATAGGACATGGTATGGCTGATCTCTTAGCTGCACATTTCAACAGCGGTCTCGTGGCGGCAAAGCTTGGCGGCGGTGAGCGACCGGTGTGTGGCAACCCTGGCACGGGAGCGCTGTGGCGAGATCTGGGCTTTGTTGCCCAGAGATATGTAGTGAAGGTATTACGGTGCGGCGGAATAACTTTTTTTCTTCTTCTTCTTCTTCTTTCTTCGTCTTCTTCTTTGCGGCAGAAAACAGGGAGCGCACTTGTCTCAGCTTTTCTGTTGCCTTTGGTTTAGAATTTGTGCTTTTTTGTTGTTGTTGTTGTTGTTTGTTGTCTTGAATGTTTTGGTGTTTATTTATGAAAAGGAGGCTTTTCATTTTACGGTTGAGATTTCTTGTTTATTGCTGCATATTTTATTGATATTTCTTTATTATAGGTAATGATATTTTTTCTATTTTTTCCTATTTATTTGAATTGCTTTTTTTTTTCCGGTGGGATATTTTAGTATATTGTAATTAACATGTCATTTTGCTAACAATATAATAGCTCTATTTTTATATATTTTGTTACAGTTTCCCAATTACTCTTTTTCCATTTAACATTGCCTGAATGTTTTCACAGCTTTATTTGAGTGATTTTCCAAATTAAAAGCCTTTTTTTTTCAGCCTTCTAACGACACACGTCTCTCTCCATCTCTCCCCCCCCCCCCCCCCCCATCAGATGAATTTCATCCCTCATCGAGGCCCTCCTCCCCCATGTCGTGCCTTCTCCTACACCTGGTTCAACCTGCAGGCCCGCAAGCGCAAGTACTTCAAGAAGCACGAGAAGAGGATGACCAAGGACGAGGAGCGCGCGGTGAAGGACGAGCTGCTCGGCGAGAAGCCGGAGATCAAGCAGAAGTGGGCCTCGCGCCTGCTGGCCAAGCTCCGCAAGGACATCCGGCCGGAGTTCCGCGAGGACTTTGTGCTCACCATCACGGGGAAGAAGCCCCCTGCTGCGTGCTGTCCAACCCCGACCAGAAGGGCAAGATCCGCCGCATCGACTGCCTGCGCCAGGCCGACAAGGTGTGGCGGCTGACCTGGTGATGGTCATCTGTTCAAGGGCAGCCCCCTGGAGAGCACGGACGGGGAGCGGCTGGTCAAGTCGCCCCAGTGCTCCAACCACGGCCTGTGCGTGCAGCCGCACCACATCGGAGTGGCGGTCAAGGAGCTGGACCTCTACCTGGCCTACTTCGTCCACATCGCCAGGTACGTGTGCGAGACTGTGTCCATTTAGACGCACACACACACACACACACACACACACACACACACACACACGGGTCGGTCGGTGTGCTACGTGTCCCACACACTTTGGCATGTGAGTCACAGATTAGACCCTGCCCCCCCCCCCCCCCCCCCTCTTCACTAAGAGCCAGTGCCAGGCTTTTGATGGACACCGTCAGGGCGGCGATAAGGTGACATTTAAAGGGACAGTCTGCGCAGGATCATCTTTAAAAACAAATACAGGAAATAGACGATAGTTTCTATCTGGTTTTAAAGAGATTCTGAGAATTCGGCAGCCGGGCTTAAAACCTTTGTTTGCCTCGAGATCTGTTTGCGTTGGTACATTTGTTCAAGTATTTGTGCGCAATTTGTCCAAATCCAAATGTGCATGTTTTCCGGTGACATGAGTAAACAAAGCATCTGCGAGCCTGTTTATCTGTGTGTGTGTGTGTGTGTGAGTGTGTTTGTGCGCGTGTGCATACGTGTGTTTGTCATGTGTTTGGTATCCATGTGTGTGTTATTGTGAGATTGGTGTGTATCTATGGCAAGTGTGTGTGTGTGTGTGTGTGTGTGGTGTGTGTGGTGGTCTGGAGTTCAGTGACAGCTGGCTCGGTCCCAGGTAGTTTAGGGGGCAGCGAAAGTCTGCAGCCTCGGCCTCTCCGCGCGCACGCACACACACACACACACACACACACACACACACACACACACACACACAGAGAGTTGAGACCTTTCCGTCTGCGGCGGCGCGGTTTTTGTTTATGAGATGTTTTGCTTTTCCATATTGGGCACACGTGTTTCCTGCTGCGGCCTTAAAGTTAAAATAGAGGCGGTGAAAATGTTTCAGTGTCATGCGGACACTAACCTGCCTGTATTCTCTCGAGCGCAATTTGGCACCGCCGAATGGAACGGTGGAATATTTCTGTTTGTTAGGAGAAAAAAATAGATATTAATACTCACATTTAATTTCATACTTAATTATGCTTTTCTATTACCAAATAGCAACCCTAAATTCAAATAATAATATTAAATAATTAACAGTTTTTTAGTTTTTTTGGCAAAAAAAAATAATTAAAGAAAACAAAAATATAATATGTATTCATTTTAAACTATTCAAATTCTACATTAATCCCTGCAGTGGAGAGCAGATCTGTTATTCATGAAATGGTTGGAGGTGTGCAGTGTGTCATGTGATTCTGTTCATGAATTAAAAGGTGGCTTTTAATCAGTGACCCAGCTGTTGACGGTGAATCGGGGGTGCTGTGTGTCGGGCAAACAGTGGCTCTCATGTTCAGCTGCTCGCTGTGATTTTTTTTTAATCGTATTTACTCACCGCGAATCCTTCAAACGTGCTCATTTACAATAACATGAATAAACAGTTTTGACGGTTTTTCACCGTCAAGCCGCTTGACAGCAGTCGCTCTGTGTCCTGCTTCAGCAGGTAGAGTCAGGTGTGTTATCCTGGGTCTCCATTTACGGGACCTCAGTACTTTTCCCATGTGACGTCACCCCCCACCCTACCCCCCCACCCCACAGGCTCTAGAGGCCTCCTCTTCCAGTCCCATAATGCGCCGTGGCGAAAAACCGCGGCTCAGATTAGCTCCCCGCGCGGCGGCCTGTGCCCCTCGGAGTAAAGCCTCCATTTCTTTTCTTGTTTTTTTTGTCCGCTGTGTGCCAGAATCCCCCCCCCCCCCCAAACGCAAACGCTGCACTGGCCTTCATCTGACTGACGTTTGTGTTTCTATTTCTGCACATATGTGAGCATTCTTACACGAGGCTGTCTCAAAATATGTTTTTTCCGGTCCAGAGTCGTCTATACGCGTGCTTCTTAAAATTGGAAAATTGCGGTCCGTCGTCGATGAAGCGGCGCTCTGGAGACGACGTCAGGAGTGACGGAGAGGAAGCAGCAGAAGCGTGCTGCTGCTCTGGGAGCGGTGTGGGGTTAACCAGAGTTTACAGAAGGGCCAGACACCGGCGCTAACCTTTGGGGGCGGCAGCGTTACAGGGTTATTCTTAGCTTAGGGTGTCTGTGTCTTTGGCGGAAGCTGTCGGTCGCCAGCCGATTGTTGGACCGCGCCTCAAACCCCCCCCCCCCCCCCCCCCCCCCCACTGTTCCCGCCGCAGCGCTTCAGTTCTCTCTCTCTCTCGTCCTCGCTGATGTCACCGTCGCCAGCTGCAAGGGGCATGATTGACAGGACAGGAGACCCCCCCCCCCCCCCCCCCCCCCCACACACACACACACACACCCACACACACACACACACACTCCCCTGTCTCTGCCTCCTCCACAGTACAGTGTGTGTCTCTGCTTTGTCCAATTATAGACTCGGGGCCCCGGACCGCTCACAGCCACTCGGCTCTGGTCCCGATACCGAAAATGGTTGTTTGGACAGATACCTGGCCGCACACACACACACACACACACACACACACACACACACACACACACACACACACACACACACACACACACACACACACACACACACAGATCACTATATAATTGTTGATGACGACGGTAATGGTTCAGGATGTGATGGAGATAAGAGAGGGAGAGGTGTGGGGGAGTCATCTTTGATCACACGTCTGCCCCCCCCCCCCCCTCCACCTAGAGACCCCCAGATCGGGTCGTGTTTTTTCGAGAAGTGCAATCCGTATTTTTCTAGACATCAGCGTTTTCCTTTTTCTTTTTTTGTTGTTGTTGTTGTACCCGTAGTCCCGACATCACAATCGGCCGCAGAATATCTCTGTTTAATAGAGGCGAACAAAGACGGGAGGCTTCCAGTCCGTCCAACGCGCGTCTCATCTGGTTCGCCCAATATCCTGAGCTTGAAAAGGGAGGCGGCGTTATCAGATGCAGTCCCATAATGAAGAGGAGACCAAACAGGTTTAATATGAGATCACACCAGCGCCGAGGTTATGTCCCGTCAGTCACTGACTGTTTTAACAGTCGGAAGAAAGAGACAAATGATTCAAAAGAAGAAGAAAATAAAAAAGCTCCCTCGTTCTGTCCAAGCCGTGTGTGTGTGTGTGTGTGTGTGTGTGTGTGTGTGTGTGTGTGTGTGTGTGTGTGTGTGTGTGTGTGTGTGTGTGTGTGTGTGTGTGTGTGTGTGTGTGTGTGTGTGTAAAAACAGGGCCAACACTTGTCAACAGAAAGCGCTTACGCCTTCGTTGTCGTTTGAATAATAATGCCCCCAATAAAGTTGACGGTACAGCGTCAGTCATTTTAATCTGCACTGAGGCCTCCAGCTGCCCGCTTTGACACAACCTCCAGTGTTTCCAGTTGCTTTTTTTTTTTTTTTGTTGCTGTGTGTGTGTGTGTGTGTGTGTGTGTGTGT